>NC_089748.1:41298597-41323597 GCF_040412425.1 Macrobrachium rosenbergii
TTTGATTTCAGTTCTTTTATTAGTACTTTATACATTAACCGCATTTTATATAAAGTTTTCCTTTATTAATATTATAAAAAGTCACAATAATGTATATGAGCTATTGTATTTCCAAAATCCAAAAAAAGGTTTTTGGAAAAATACAATTGCTCACGTATATTATTGTGACTTTTTAGTCATTATATCCGGTCACATTATAGTGATGCACCATAGATTTCCCACTATACTCGGATCATCTCATTTTTGCATAGAAACGAAAGTGATAATGCACAGACGCACGAATTTCCAAATCTCCCGCCTTCCTTACGGAGGAGATAGCGACACACTCGGCTCGTAAAATGCAGTGAGTTTCTTTCCCTCCACTTTCAAGATATGGAATTGTCTTTTGCACTTATTCCACCTGCTGTTGTTTATCTTTTAACTTTTCCTCGTCTTCTACATTCTCTGATTTGTTGTGGGTTTTTTTTTTTTTTTACCACTTCGGAGCTGTGTGGACAAACTCTTCGCTTACGCTTTTCCTGTGGAGTGTAGGTTAGTTTAAATTAGAACTCTGGTTATTACTGGAACACAGAGGAAGGCTGGGGATTCCAGAGGTTGGAGGAGAAAGAGAAAAGTGTGTGCTTTTATATTAGCTTTCTGTAAAAGAAAACTATTGTGCCGGCTCTTTCTTCCCGTCCGCACTTTTTTCTGTAATCCCTTAGATCTTAAAAACTACAAGGCTAGAGGGCTGCAAATTGGTATGTTGATCATCCACCCTCCAGTCATCAAACACCAAATTGCAGCCCTCTAGCCTCCTCAGTAGTTTTATTTTATTTAAGGTTAAAGTTAGCCATAATCGTGCCTCTGGCACCGCAACAACACAGGCCATCACAGCCGGCTGAGAGTCTCATGGGCCGCGGCTCATACAGCATTATACCGAGACCACCGAAAGATAGATCTATTTTCGGTGGCCTTGATGGTAAGCTGCACAGAAAACGCTATTGCGCCGAAGAAACTTCGGCCCATTTTTTACTTGTTTGTGAATGTTACCGAAATGATCTTTTCAGAATTGATTTCAAGAACAAGTTTCTATGGGGCAATTTTCCGTGTAGATGTCTTGAATTTTACTGTAGAAATTTGTCATTTATTGTTACACGAACACAAACCCGGGGTCTTTACGTATGGTAGACTTACTTTTGGAGGGATGATTATGAGTAAATTGACTGGTAGTTCGGCTCACCAGGCTACTCTATCTTCCTGGTCACGAAAGAGCAAAGGAAGAAGACCGTACTTCTCATCTATTGAACAAGAGAGATGTTCAACCGTCACACTTCCTTTGACCAATTGAAATCTAGTTTGAGAGGAGTTCGAATGGTTTAACACCAGATGTCTCGTTCATTACTTCATTATGAGTTCAGTAAATTGATCAGTTTCCTCCTGTGTTTGGTTAAAAAAGAAAACCAAAAACGAATAAATATTTCATATAAAAATCCGAGTAACGATAATAATGTGAGTAGAAGAAATGACCAATAGAGCAATGGTTCTTAACCAGGGGTGCTCGCATCCCCCTAGCTAGCCGGTTCCTAAGGGGGGCGGGGATGCCTGTGAATAAATAAAGCAAAATAGAGTTTTATATACGCATGTTATTTTTTTGCAAAATATTAAAAAAATAGATAATAATGATGATAATAATAATAGATAATAATAATAATAATAATAATAATAATAATTATTATTATTATTATTATTTATTAATATTATTATTATAATAATAACCGTTTTTCAATGTATGCACCCCTTTCAAATCAGCAGTCAGTTCTCGCAACCCCTGAATTGCTGAAATAAAGTAATAATAATAATAATAATAACAATAATAATAATAATAATAATAAAATAATAATAATAGTAATAATAATAATAATAATGATTATTATTATTATTATTATTATTATTATTATTAATATTATTATTATTATTATTATTATTATTATGCACATATTTCAGCAATTCAGGTGCGAACCGACTGCTGATTTGAAAGGGTTACATAAATTAAAAAAAAGGTTAAGAACCACTGCAATAGATGGAATGGGATGAGCCAAATCAATAGCGCATTTAAATGGCGTCGCAGCGCAAAAGGTCAGCCACGCCGGACTTCGAGGCCACTGTAAGGTCGGTGGGTCATATCTGGCTCAGAGATGAGCTTCGCCTCACGGGAATGGCTGAGAAGCGAGTTGGAGGAAGTTTATGTTTTGATAAATTCAAGTTTTTTTTTTTTTTTTTTTTTTTTTTTTTTTTGCTGTTGTTCAGTCATCAGCACCGAAATGAGGAATGAAAACCGCAATCGGTTTTTCCGGAAGGCAAAGTCATGCTTCGGAAATCTGTTGTATCCTGGTTCTTAACTGAAATGCAATTTTTAACCTTTCTGACCTACTTAAATCTTCGATGCGTTTGAGTTTTATTGGTACATGCGTGCGCAGCTATTTAGGAATTAAGTGTGGACAAATAAATATTATGCAATTGAAATAACCACGATGACCTTTAACTCCTCAAATCCTTCACACTTCTCGGATGCGCTTGTCGCTATAAAGCCTTAGATCCAAATGTATTATATATTGTATATTATGCATATTAAGTAATGTGTGAGTTATCGGCAGAACTAATATATAATGCGTTTTTTTTGTGGGGGCGAGTTCATGGGGTCCATACAGGCAGGATTTGCATAAATACGTGCGGACGCGAGATCTGCTCTCTCTCTCTCTCTCTCTCTCTCTCTCTCTCTCTCTCTCTCTCTCTCTCTCTCTCTCTCTCTCTCTCTCTCTCTCATTACGAATTACACACACACACATACATATATATAATATTTAGATATATACACACACATATATATATGTATATATATATAATTTAAATATATATATATATATATATATATATATCTATATATATATATATTTATATTTTTATATATATTATATATATGTATATATTTAAGTATATATAAATGTGTGTGTATGTATGTATGTATAGCGTAGTCATCGGTATTAATACAAAACATCCCTTTCACACGAACCGGAATCGCTAATTGAGGAAATCATTAATTTTCACTGCTAATATTTTTTCAGAAATGTATTTTTTCATCGTCTTTGGTTATCATAAATATTATTGTTATTTTTAATCACAATAGTGATGTTAATGATGATAACAATAAATATTTTGGATGATTAACCTTTAAAATTCTGCCTGTTTTAATCACACTCATTCCCAAGGTCATTAAAAAGATTGCTATTTTGAGAAGTGAAAAGCAACTTGGCTTATTATTCTGTACTGTTTTTAAAACTCTCAGAGCTTTAATATTCATTCACGCAAAATGAGAGCTGCTTATTGTAAATTCTAAACCCCACCGAGAATGTTTTTATTTTTTATTTTTTTTTTGTCCAACGAAAAACGAAAAGAAGACGGACATTTTGTCACGCGTGATATCAGTTCCTTCTGTGTCCTAAGTTTAGAGAGAGAGAGAGAGAGAGAGAGAGAGAGAGAGAGAGAGAGAGAGAGAGAGAGAGAGAGAGAGAGAGAGAGAGAGATGGGGAAGGATTAAAAGCATTTCTTTTTAGTGAAAGATTACTGGTTGTCATCGAAAAGAGAGAGAGAGAGAGAGAGAGAGAGAGAGAGAGAGAGAGAGAGAGAGAGAGAGAGAGAGAGAGAGAGAGAGAGAGAACTAAAAAGCACTAGTTGTTAGTGAAAGATAAAAGCTTGTCATCGAAGAGAGAGAGAGAGAGAGAGAGAGAGAGAGAGAGAGAGAGAGAGAGAGAGAGAGAGAGAATTAAAAAGCACTAGTTGTTAGTGAGAGATAACAGGTTGTCATCGAAGAGAGAGAGAGAGAGAGAGAGAGAGAGAGAGAGAGAGAGAGAGAGAGAAATGATATAAAAGCACTAGATGTTAGTGAAAGATTACTGGTTGTCATCGAAGAGAAAGAGAAAGAGAGAGAGAGAACGAGGTCAGTGAACGTCCGTTGTTATTGTCCCTTCAATGAAAAGAAAGAAAGAAAGAGAGAGAGAGAGAAAAAAACAGGACTGTAAAAGACCTCGGCTGCAAGAGACTCTCTTCCCGTCACGTATTGTTAGTAAGCATTCTTTTGCCCAGTCAGGAAAAGCTGGCCAGTTCAAACCACGACCTAAAACAAGGTGTAGTTTTTTTTTGCAATGGTGTTTAATTGCAAATAACAGCGTGCACGACCTATATATGAGGTTGTGGGTAGTTTTTTTTTTTTGGCGTGAATTCGGATTTTTAATCTTAAGTTGGTTAGAGGTATAATTTTAGATGGATTTGATAGATTTATAGCTCTGGAAGTTTTTTATTTCTTTCTCTGATTTGGTAATCACAATGTGAACGTTGTCAAGATTATAAGAAAAAAACTGTCCCTACTTATTCCTCATTCAGAGTTGCCTTAATGCTTGCAGTGGAAGTTTTTTTTTATCTGATTTGGCAATCACAATGTCCCTACTAGTGGAAGTTTTTTTTTATTTTTTTATCTCTGATTTGGCAATCACAATGTGAACGTCGTCAAGATTATAAGAAAAAAAACTTGTCACTACTTATTCCCCTTTCAGAGTGCCTTAATGTTTGCAGTGGAGATTTATTTTTTATCTCTGATTTGGCAATCACAATGTAAACATCGTCAAGATTATAAAAAAAAAAAAATTGTCCCTACTTAGTGGAAGTTTTTTATTTTTTATCTCTGACTTGGCAATCACAATGTGAACGTCGTCAAAATTAAAAAAAAAAAAACTGTCCCTATTATTCCCCTATCAAAAGTGCCTTAATGCTTGTAGGTGGATGTTCTTTTATTTTTTTATCTCTGATTTGGCAGTCAGAAAGCGAACGTCGCCAAAATAAAAATAGAAACACTTTCCGTCTCTAATTTATCCCCTATCAGAAGTACTTTAATGCTTGCTAACAAATATATATATATTTTTTTTGGCATTGCGTTGTTGCTGGTGTAAATAACTGCATGTGACATTAATAATTCACAATAGAACTTTGGTGCGTTTTGTCAGAGAAAATTGCGAGATAAGTCGGTCGGTCTCACCGCACAAATAGAGTGATCTATTTGAGACGTTTATCATTTGGCTGACGGCAATTATGAAGCGAAGGAATATGTGGAAAATAATAATATTCTTAACCAAGACGGTTTGTGCGATTTGTCTACGAATATTGAAGGTCGAAGTATATTGTAAAGTGCGCTACTACAGAAAAGAGGGTTGAATTTTCTAATGTTACCGTTTATTTTTATTTATATCAGGTTTTTAGTTTTCTGTCGGCCCTCAGATCTTAAAAACTACTGAGGCTAAAGGGCTGCAAATTGGTATGTTGATCATCCACGCTCCAATCATCAAACATACCAAATTACAGCCCTCTAGCCTCAGTAGTTTTTATTTTATTTAAGGTTGAAGTTAGCCATAATCGTGCGTCTGGCAACGATATGGGATAGACCACCACCAGGCCATGCTTAAAGATTGGGCTGCGGCTCATACAGCATTATACCGAGACCACCGAAAGGTAGCTCTATTTTCGGCGGCCTTGATGATACGCTGTAGCGGCTGTGCAGAAAACGCGACTGCGCCGAGGAAGCTTCGGCTTTTTTTTTTTTAAAGCTCGTCCCTACCGAGTCCAAAAGAGAGAAGAAGAAGAAGAAGAAGAAGAAGAAGAGTGCGTGCTCCAGATGAGATTGAGTGAACGCCTTTTCGTCTGCCAATCTCCAGTCCAGGGTCAGGCGTGTGTGTTTGAGGTTTGATGCGAAGGGGGTAATTGTGGTGAGGTTAGGAAAGAAGGGTTTAGTTGGGGAGGTGGGAGGTTGATGACGGAATGCTGGATGGCTGGCAACCTAGATAGTCTCTCTCTCTCTCTCTCTCTCTCTCTCTCTCTCTCTCTCTCTCTCTCTCTCTCACCTTTCGAATCTCGATCAGGACTCTCTGTAAAAACCTTGGTTTTTGGACGACACATAGTGAGAGCAGTGGTTGGTTTTATTAAGTATGAGCAGGAATGAGATATTTGTCAGAGAGAGAGAGAGAGAGAGAGAGAGAGAGAGAGAGAGAGATTGTGTATGTGGTAGAGATTGTATTTTTATTATGTAGATGTTTAAGAGAGAGATATGGAGGGGTGAGGGGAGAATGGGTGGCTTTGTTGAATATGAGCAAGTTCTTGTGGGTGTGTGTGTGTGTGTGAGAGAGAGAGAGAGAGAGAGAGAGAGAGAGAGAGAGAGAGAGAGAGAGAGAGAGAGAGAGAGAGAGATTGTGGTGTGGTAGAGAGATTGTATTTTTATTATGTAGGTTAAGAGAAAGATATGGAATGTATGGGGAAGAAATGTGGCTTTGTTGAATATTAGCAAGTTCTTGTGGGTGTGTGTGTGTGTGTGTGAGAGAGAGAGAGAGAGAGAGAGAGTTTGTCTCTAGCACTTCAGTGTTTATAGATTTTAGATTTTTTAAGAGATTTCTTGCATCATTTTTTTCCTTGCCATTCGTTTGAATCCACCTTGCAACGCATAATGCCACTATCGTGCATAAGATATGCATTCATGTTTGTTGTATACTGATTGTCAAAATGAATTGTTGGTGAAATACTTCACAAATCGAGTCTTCTCATAGTAAAAAAAAAGTTTTATGTACTTTATTTTAATTCAGAGACGTTTACCTCTCAATTATATAAATAACTATGGAGGAAATTTGTCATTTTTTTGTACTATATATTAACTCTTTAACTCTATTAATAACTCAGTATTTTGTAATGTTAACTTGGACACCTGATCCACGATAACTTCTTTATTTTATATACTCTATTTATAACTCAGTATTTTGTAATATTACCCTGGATACCAGATCCACGACAACTTCTTCATTTTATAACATACGTAAAAGGCCAGATGTTATCTCAAAGGTCGTCTTGAGTTCAAAGGTCAGCGATTATTATTATTCCGTGTGATCATCTTGTTTCGGGCCTAAGTGTCAATCTCTTTTTGTTTGTAAACAGCCTGGGGTTAACAGGTAAACGTTACAAACGGTTCTCTCTCTCTCTCTCTCTCTCCTCTCTCTCTCTCTCTCTCTCTCTCTCTCTCTCTCTCTCTCTTTGCTTATTATTATTTATGGGTGAGAGCCGAAGCGGATGAGTGTATGTTAATGAAGGGTGAAGTTGTTTAGTTTATTTACGTAGCAAAAGTTTCTTTTTATTTTAGGATAATAAAATGGAGAGCTAGGAGAAAGAGTGCAAGGTCTGAAGTATCTGTATGTATTTATGTGTATATGTGTGTATGTATATATATATATATATATATATATATATATATATATATATATATATATATATATACTATATTACTATATACTCAAACAATCCACAATTATTTATATTTATATTTGTTGTATATAGCTGATACGTATACATATAAATGTGCTCATGAATACGAATACATACACACTATTTTCAGTTGCCATATCGTAATGTATATGCATGCATACATACATACGTGTATACTTACACACTGTCCACAGTCATTTGTATTTATTTGCTGTTTAAATACTTGATACGTATAAATATAAATGTCCTAATAAATATTAATGTATACACACTATTTTCAGTTGCTTCATTACAAAACTCCCCGAGCTGAAAGTTATAAAACTTCTCGGAGTAATAAAAACAGTTTCAGCCACAACCATTTTAATGAAATTCGGATCGCGCCCCTTTCAAAAGGTTAATTAAGCATAAAGTACCACTTTCTTGAATTTTATCACCGCATGTGTCCTGCGGTGTAGCCCCGCCCAAATTTTTTTATTTACCATTCCACTTGTTCCCCTAATTTTTTTTTCTCGGTTTTAACATGAATCCATTAATGAACTGGCTTTCACCGAAGGTTGAGTCAATTTTTGTGTTGAGGGAAATGGCTCCCTTTTGCACGGAATGATGCTTTAAAGTTCATCAGTGAGATGATTAATATTCTCATTATATTCAAGTGATGGGTAGTGATTTAATATTTTATATATTTAAGTGATGAATGATGATTCAGTTCTTTATATGTTCAATTGAAGGGTGATGATTTATTTTTTTTATATTCAATAATGAATGATGATTTAATTCTTCATATATTCAAGTGACGAATGATGATTGAATTCTTTATATATTCAAGTGATGAATGATTATTTAATTCTTTATATATTCAAGTGATGAATGATGATTTAATTCTATAACACGGAAGGACAACCGTCATTAATTTTTGTTGTTGTTCTCTCTTGTTATTTTTGGTTGATCCCTAAACAACTTCCTCTCTTAAGGAGCGTTTGTGTTGTGACCGAGTGGCGAGCGTGTAATAAACTGGGTACTTATTTCAATAACTTCCATATAACTGAAAGCGTTGTTCGTCTTTTAAATAACTTGCGGTATTTTTTAATATTTTTCTACTAAAGTAGTGTTCTTTCATATTCTCTTTCTTCCAACCGGCTTTCCACCCTCTCCAACAACTGTTTCAAAGTGCAACTGCGAGGTTTACCTCCCGTTACACCTTTCAACCCTTCTTGCTGTCAATTTCCCTTTCAGCGCTGAATGACCTCGTAGGTTCCAGGGCTTGGCCTTTGGCCTAAATTCTATTTTCTATTCAAAAGTAGTGTTCTGTCAGTAAAGCTTGTTTTCTTCTCCATGTCTGATATTCTGTGTTATTGGCAATTATTTGAGGCGCAAATGCGATTATGAAAAATCTTTTAATAGAATTTCGGGACTTTGGAGGTAGAGGCTGAGATTTTATTCATGAGTCAGAATGGACCAAAAAAAAAAAAAAAAAAAATTTGGTTATGTGTGAAGGGTCGGTACGTTAGTTGCCCCACCTTCAACATTATTGCATTATTTATTTTTTTATATATATTTATCTGTATGTAATATATATATATATATATATATATATATATATACTCTATATATATATACATATTAAATATAATATATATACATATATTAAATATATATATATATATATTTTTTTTTTTATTCACATATGATTGCTTTTAAATCTCGTAATGTTAGAGAGTCGGAAAGAACGCACCCACTTCCTCTTCGGAAAAGAGAGAGAGAGAGAGAGAGAGAGAGAGAGAGAGAGAGAGAGAGAGAGCCTGAGATTATGTAATCATCTCATTTTCTTCCGTCATCACTTGCGAGAATTTCACTTCCGCTTTTCTCGAATACACAAACGCAGAGCAAGAGCCCGTGCTGGCATAAGGCCGGCTTAATCAAAAACAACGAGCATTTGCTAACCTTTTTACAACTTCTTTCATGCTTGTTTCACCCCCTTTGTCCTTATTCCGCTTACGTTTCTCAAAGAATTAATTGAAACTCTTATTTGTATTCCGTATCATTTGTATTCAGTGTCCACACCGCTTCCATAAGGGAGAGTTGGCTCATTAAGCCTTCCTTATATTCCAGTTTTCATTTCCATATACAATCTGCTTCTCATTCAGACTTTGAGCAGAGTTCCTGTTACGTCCATTGTCTCTTCTGTTCTGTTACATTGGATGATTATATATATATATATATATATATATATATATATATATATATATATATATATATATATATATATATATATATATATATATTATATTTATATATATATATACATATATATGTATGTATATGTTTATTAATATACATATATATATATATATATATATATATATATATATATATATATATGTATGTGTGTATATATATGTGTGCATATATATGTATTATGTATACATTGTTAGTATATATATATATATATATATATATATATATATATATATATATATATATATATATTAATTTAGAAAATATATATATATATATATATATATATATATATATATATATATATATATATATATAAATATATTATATATATACATATTATATGTATTATATATACATTCTGTAAGAATATATATATATATATATTTTATCTATATTTATATTCTTATAGAATGTAAATGATGTTTTTGTCAGAATGTCCAAACGTACCTCGTATGGCAACTTTTTTTTTTTTTTTCGCCCAAGAAATTCGCACCTGAATTTCACGAAACTGAGTCGAGTAGGACCATCCTCCGAAAACACCGACCTCTGGGAAATCGGCGTAAATTTATGACACGACAAATCCATTCGATAATTCGCTCGTTTGCCAGAAGAGTGACATAACTCAAAAATTGCTATGTTTCAGGAGAAGCAATTTAAAGTTTAAAACTCTCTGTACTCACTATACTGTAATGGTGACGTGTCATGCGATCTATCGTTTAGTATTACAAATACAAATAAGACGTTTTTACCACAATATGGAACAAAGAACGGGATATCTGCTGGTATCAGTAACTCAAAAAACACATTTCTTGAGTTGTGTCCTGCGGGAGACCTCGTCGATCTTCGCCTTCCTAACTTGAATTGAATTGAATCGAATACAGAATTTAGGCCAAAGACCAAGCGCTGGGACCTATGAGGTCATTCAGCGCTGAAACGGAAATTGACAGTAGAAGGTTTGAAAGGTGTAACAGGAGGAAAACCTCAAAGCAGTTGCACTATGAATCAATTGTTAGGAGACTGTGGAAAATAAGATGGAATAGAGAATATGAAAGGAGTTACAGCAAATGGAGCGAAAGGGGTTGCAACTACCAGGGGCCTAAGGAAGCCACGCTGCAAAGAACCTCAAGTAAATGCCTACAGTGCACCGCCCCCTAGCGCCAAAAGCGGCTTTTTGGAGACTCACCAGTTGGTCCGGTCTGTGAGCGAGATTCCCGTCTTCTCATCATCGTCATTGCGACTCTTCTTGACTGTCGACGACAGGATATCGGGTCCCGTTACATTGCAACTGTCAGGAGACGCCGGGAACGGGAGCCGCCGGTACTGTTATCCGGGGGTACGATAAAATCTTATTATAAAATTGTACATCCCCATCCGTAATCTTGGTATGTCTGAGAGAAACTAGCAGACACTCTCAGACGCACAGACATGCGGAAAGAGAGAAAGAGGGCGGAGAGACGAGGACCGTGAGAACGACAAGGAAAGTTTGCACCCACAACGATGCAAAGGGGCGGCGTTCAGCTCGCTACTATACTCTTGCAGGTCACGAGAAAAAAAACGCCCCGTATGATGCGTCAGCATGAATAGTTGTCATCGTGGCGTTATCAGATCGCTGTGTATGTATTTCCCCCGATGGCAATCTGTCCGAATGAACGTTATAAAGGAAGTATTATATTCTTCTGGTTCATCTCGGAGAGCCAGTTCAGTTACGTTGTTCTACAGCCTGTTTTCCGTTCGGCTTCTTCCGGCTAATGAACGGAGCCCCTTTTAATATATAGTTTGTCTATGTACTCGAGAGACCAGAAACACGTTTCTCGTTGGCGTGGCAGATGCCCTTACATCAACGAGTGATTGCCGTTTGACGCAACGAGAAAGCTAAACGAACCGAACCTCTGATGATGAGGGGAAAGGAGTTCCAGTGTATTAATTGCATCGCTCTGTGGTTTAAGAATGAACTTCAAGTCACGTGACCAACCTGTCTGTTAGGCATCCTTGAGCCTTTTTTTTTATGTCATACATAATTTATTTTTGTTTTCTTGAGGGTGTCAAAGAATATAGAAGGGGTTTTTATTTTGTAATGTTATTCGCTTGCTTTTTATGCGTAATATCGTCGCAAAGACTCTTATTATTGACTTAACATTTTTCACTAAGTCGTGTATTTTTTGTGGCTTTTTGTGAACTTTTTGGTTTTTAAGTTAACTATTACATAATATTTTTAATATTTTAGGTCTATATATATATATATATATATATATATATATATATATATATATATATATATATATATATATATATATATATAAAACATTATGTTATGTAAATTATTAATTCTACGGATTCTAAATGACGCTATTGTGAAATCTAACATACGTACATTACAAAGATTTCAGTAATTATCATTATTACACATAGCACATGATAATTAGAACAGTAATTATAATAACACTTTGGACAGATATACTATCAACATATTCTATATATCTATATATATATATATATATATATATATATATATATATATATATATATATATATATATATATATATATATATATATATATATATATATATATATATATATAGGTCGATACCACACACTTATATAATTAAAAGAAGTAGAATTTTCATTTGCAGTTTTTACCAATCGTCGGTTTTTAATTTTTCACTGGGACAGGTTTTTTTATCCACTTGAAATTTATCTCACGCCTTACAAGTTATCAAATCAATTTAAGTATTTTCGAAGTTTCATTTATTTTTAAATCTTGAATCTTGCTTTTACTCATAAACATCAGTCTGCGGAACAAAATGCATTTCAGCAGCTATAAAGCATAAGAATTATCTCTATAAAATTCCAGCCATCTTCGTAAAACAATTTTTTTCAGATTTTTTTAACTAGAATGTGTAAAAAAAATTGCATATTCTCGTTTTAGAGCTATTTCCGTTTTTATAGCGAATAATAGCGGTATTTCACACCCACTTTCTGTTGCGGTAGCAAAAAAAAAAAAAAAAGTATTGAAGTTCTTGTTGTTCATGGTTAAGCTGGCGTCATGCCAGCACGGGCTCTTGCTCATAGAACAGCCCGTAAACCTGAAGGCTTCTTTAGCTACTGACTACTTCACAATTCATAGAATTCGATATTTGAATAGCCAGTGGTTTTGGCAGTGAGAGTCAGTTGCGGAATTACATTACTCCTGTCATTTTGAGTTTAGTTAAACTTTTCATAGTGATTGGGTGTTAGGAAAGTTTGTGAAGTTAATGCAGGTTTCTTGAAAAGAGATGAAAAGAAGAAATCATTGTTTCTTACATACATATATATATAAATTATATATATATATATATATATATATATATATATATATATGTATATATATACACATTCATACATACATATATATGTATACTGTACAGTACTTATGTAAATATATATATATATATATATATATATATATATATATATATATATATATATATATATATATATATATATATATATTTATATATATATATATATATATATATATATATATATATATATATATATATATATATATATTTATATTTATATATATATATATATATATATATATATATATATATATATATATATATATATATATATATATATATATATATATATATATATATATATATATATATATATATATATTATATATATATATATATATATATATATATATATATATATATATATATATATTAAAGTACGGAAATATCTCGACACCTAACGGAACTTCTGCCTCCTTCATAAAAACGTCATTTGGCAGTGCAATTTTTGTAACTGGAAAAACGAAGTGGGTTTTAAATTTTAATTTAAAAAAAAATTCCAATCTCGCACAACCTAACCACCTCTACTACCACTTCACTCAACCCCTTCCCACCCCAGTCCGATTCCAAATTAACCCCCACTTAATATTTTTGCTTGCCAGCTTTCTTGTTTTTTTTTTTTTTTTTTTTTTTTTTTTTTTTTTTTTTTTTCCCAACAAGAAAACTATTCCGATTATTTGGCGAATGCTTTTGGTGGTATTTCACCATTGATTGATTGATTTGTCGCTATTAAAACTGGCGTCACAACATGGTATTTCACCATTCACTTCCTCTTCCGGAAAAGAGAGATGAAATTGATACGTAATACTCATATCCTTTGCGAAGAAGTTCCCGAAATCATATTTGTATACCAGTATTCATTGTCCCTGCCAAGTTTATGAGTCTTTAAATTCTTTGCTTGGGGTCAATAGTTTTCCTTTTAGATTCGCCGAGTTTTCAATGGTGGTTGGCCCCGTAAGCGGGTAGTGCTGTCAGTATACCTCACGCGGTGCACTGTAGGCATTACTTAAGGTTCTTTGAAGCGTCCCTTCGGCCCCCTAGCTGCAACCTCTTTCATTCCTTTTACTGTACCTCCGTTCATATTCTCTTTCCGTCATCAGACTTTCCACCTTCTAACAATTGATTCATAGTGCAACTGCTTTGAGGTTTTCCTCCTGTTACACCTTTCAGACCTTTTTCTGTCAATTTCCCTTTCAGCGCTGAATGGCCTCTTAGGTCCTTGCGCTTGGCATTTGTTCTTAATTCTCTATATTCCAATGCAACGGTAGCTGATCTCTGAATACGGTGGGTTTCTGGTACTTTTCGATAGATTTTCGGTTGAACCCGTGCTTTTCATTTTCTTATTTTATGACAAATATCTTCTGGGAGTTGGTTTACGATCTCCGAAAGCTCTTTGTGTGTGTGTGTGTGTGTGTGAGAGAGAGAGAGAGAGAGAGAGAGAGAGAGAGAGAGAGAGAGAGAGAGAGGAGGGGGGTTGGATGGGTTGTCTTAAAAATATAATTCTCATTTTTACCGGAGAAAGAGAGAGAAAAAATTCTGAATACCTCAGTTCGCTTAGTACATATCACATATCAGAGAGAGAGAGAGAGAGAGAGAGAGAGAGAGAGAGAGAGAGATAAATTTCAATCATTTTGATATTTCCGGAAATTTGGATTTTGTATTTACCGTAAAACACTTTTAGAAAAATAGAATTCTTATAAATTAATTTACAGTTAGTTAACATATACGAGAGAGAGAGAGAGAGAGAGAGAGAGAGAGAGAGAGAGAGAGAGAGAGAGAGAGCGCCACCATTGCTTTGCCTCCGGTAGGCGTCGACCAGGGACTCCTTGATCATAGGTTCAATGGAATGGGAACGTTGAGTAGCAATTCCAGACGGTGGTTAACAATCTGGCTTTTTTTTTTTTAAATACTCCAAGAGGATTTTTTTTTCTTTTTATTTTCGTGTAGGAGGAAATTGGTAAGGGCGTTTGAGAACGGAAACTCGAGTATTGGTACACTTGATGACTCTCTCTCTCTCTCTCTCTCTCTCTCGTAGTGTTGATTCCTTTCTCTCGCTCTGTCTCTCTGTTTTTAATTCTCTCTCTCTCTCTCTCTCTCTCTCTCTCTCTCTCTCTCTCTCTCTCGTAGTGTTGATTCCTTTCTCTCACTCTGTCTCTCAGATTTTAATTCTCTCTCTCTCTCTCTCTCTCTCTCTCTCTCTCTCTCTCTCTCTCTCTCTCTCTCTCTCTCTCTCAATATTATAATTCCTTTCACTCTGTCTCTCCCAGTTTTTAATTCTCTCTCTCTCTCTCTCTCTCTCTCTCTCTCTCTCTCTCTCTCTCTCTCTCTCTCTCTCAATATTGATTCCTTTCTCTCACTGTGTCTCTCTCAGTTTTTAATCCTCTCTCCCTCTCTCTCTCAATATTGATTCCTTTCTCTCACCCTGTCTCTTAACTCTCTCTCTCTCTCTCTCTCTCTCTCTCTCTCTCTCTCTCTCTCTCTCTCTCTATTGGCTCCTTTCTCTTCGTCCTGTCTCTCAGTTTTTAATCCTCTCTCTCTCTCTCTCTCTCTCTCTCTCTCTCTCTCTCTCTCTCTCTCTCTCTCTCTCTCTCTCTCTCTCTCTCACACACACACACACACCCACACACACACACACTGGTTATTCCTCGCTCAGTTACCTTGATTGAACGTTTGGTCTTTGGAATTGCTTCTCCCTTCCTCCCTGGCGCGGCGAGACCGTTTTTTCCTCTCGTGTACCTTAGTGGCCAAGTACGGCGAGTAATTGAAATCTTTTGGAGAGGTGCGATCGTAGGTGTGGGCCATATATATGTAAGCTTTTAACTGCACATTGTCAAGATTTGATGAAAATTCGCAAGGTTAGGAAAGAATTTGTAGTCGAATTACAAAAGGATTTTACAGATTTTCATATTATATATCGATTGGAGAGAGGGAGAGAGACCTTACCTTACCTTACCTTACCTTACAGTTCTTTCGGGTTGCCCCAGGTCCCTCAGTGAGAGTGAGAGAGAGAGAGAGAGATATTAGGAAAAATGTTGTAGGCATACTAAACAGGATTTTAAAAATTTTATATTGTAAGTGGATGGGAGTTCATGATGTAGAGAGAGAGAGAGAGAAATAATAGGAAAAATCTTGTTGTCATACTAGAAAGGCCTTTCTAAATTTTTATGTTGTAATTAGGGTGTAGTTCATGAGAGAGAGAGAGAGAGAGAGAGAGAGAGAGAGAGAGAGAGAGAGAGAGAGAATCACAAAAATAATTAGGAAAAATCTTGTAGTCATTCTTGAAAGGATTTTTTAAATTTTGTATTGCAATGAGAGAGAGAGAGAGAGAGAGAGAGAGAGAGAGAGAGAGAGAGAGAGAGAGAGAGAGAAAAGTTAAGGAATACAGCTACCGGATTATATCAAATATTCAGTTCTGTAAAGAACTGTTGATAAAATGAACTTATTATTAACATGTTATCATGACAAAATGTTCTCAGATTTTTCAGTCACATTTATAAAGATTGTTCACAGTGAAAAATGGAATCGCAGGTAAGTAAAAGAATAATAGATTATACAAGACCAGACAGTCAGTGTTGGATGTCAGCTCGCTGGTAGTAAAGCAGTAGAATTTGAAATGCTTTTTCCTGTAGTTAACTCATTGCAATGTTGCTTGCAAGCATTATTGTAAATTACCAGTGATTCGTTATTTGATTTTTACAGATTTTCATATTATATATCGCTTGGAGAGAGAGACCTTACCTTACCTTACCTTACAGTAATCAGCTCGTAATTCCATAGAGTGAGACAGTATTCCCGAAAAATTGGGAATGAATGGTTATTTTGGTCCATCTTAGTATTGAACAATGCTTGGGGATTATAATGTTCTTGGACATTGAAGTTGTTTTGTTGATTTATTTTTTTTCTGGGGGTGGATGGGAGGGTGGGAGATGTTATGACTTTAGATAAAAAAGTACAATATACAATTTATTGAGGTATGGTTTAGGACGATGAAAGGAGTTTAGGTAAAAAGTACGATATACATTTTCGTAAAATATTCTTTTGGACGAGGAAAGGAATTTAGCGAGAATAAAGACATAAAAATAACCCTGGAAATTTATTGCTTTAATAAAATGCTTTATAGGGATTCCATTCCTTAAAATTAAAGGCATAAATTGAACGTTCCTTTTCAAAATCGTATTGAAAATTACGGAAAAATATATTGAAAGAAAGACTGGAATGTACTAAGATACCCGCGACTCCTATTGAAATTATAATAAAGCACAATCTATTTTATACAGTATCAGTTTGTGCGTGTTTATGTATGTGTGTGTTTGTGTCTGAGAGAGAGAGAGAGAGAGAGAGAGAGAGAGAGAGCATGCCATCATGCAATTTTATCTAGAGTGATTGCTCACGCAGAGTAGCCCACCCCCGTCGGAGGAAGGTTGGCGGAGCAGTTATTTGAAGGAAAAGTACAAACCCAGGAATGAGTTTCCCACCTGAGGAGAGAGAGAGAGAGAGAGAGAGAGAGAGAGAGAGAGAGAGAGAGAGAGAGAGAGAGAGAGAGAGAGAGAGAAATCACATAATCTAGACGTTGCTATTGAAAAGGAAAGCATATTTTAAATGAACAAAAAGGAGAGAGAGAGAGAGAGAGAGAGAGAGAGAGAGAGAGAGAGAGAGAGAGAGAGAGAGAGAGAGAGAGTTACATCACATAATCAAAACGTTACTAATGAAAAGTAAACAATTGTTCAAATGAACAGAAAGGAGAGAGAGAGAGAGAGAGAGATAGTTATATAACATAATTAAAACATTACTATTGAGAATTAAAGCTTACTTCAAATGAACAAGAGAGAGAGAGAGAGAGAGAGAGAGAGAGAGAGAGAGAGAGAGAGAGAGAGAGAGAGAGAGAGAGTGAGTTGCTCAATAAGCACTGGGCCAAAGGAAACCACCTGAGCTCATTTTGACTTCTTGCAACACTCACACACATCCTTGTGCCACGTGCTGCCTCTGTTGCTCCTGTTGCTGTTGCTGTTCCTGCGGCTGTGACTGCTGCTGCTGCTGCTGCTGCGGTGTTACGTCAGTTCCGCCGCCAGAAGCCAGTCACTGTCATTCTTCCCCTGCGGACTATTTATAGTTCACTTAGATATTATTCTTTTCTCCTCTCCTTTGTTTGTCTGTCTTCTCTTTCATTTTGCTTTTTGTTAATTGCTTCTTATTTTTCTGTTTTGTTTTTATTCTTATTGTTCTATATTTTTCATAATTCTCTTCAGACTTTTACTTTTTTTACTGTTATTTACTTTGACGTCATTCTTCTCTCCTCTCCTTCGTTTGTCTATTTCTCTCTTTCCTTTTGGTTTTTCAGTTGCTCCTTATTTCCCTTATTTGTTGTTCTTCCTATTATTCGGTATTTTTCGTAATTCCCTTCGAACTTTTCCTTTTGACTGTCGTTTACGTAGACGTTATTCTTTTCTCCTATCCTTTCTTTGTCTATTTCTCTATTTCCTTTTTTTCAGTTGCGTCTTGTTTCTCTCTTTTATCTTTTTCTTCCTGTTCTATATTTTTTCTAATTCTCTCCAGACTTTTACCTTTTTACTGTTATTTTTTCCTATGTACCGTTTTGTTCCCAATCTTCTTTCCTCTCCTTTGTTTGTCTTTCGCCTCTCTTTCTTTTGCCTTTTCACTTGCTTCTTATTTCTCTTTTCTTGTTATTCTTCCTGTTGTTCTATATTTTTCATAATTCCCTTCAAACTTTCACCTTTTTACTGTTATTTTTATTCTTCGCGCCGTCTTGTTCCTAACATTTATTTTTATTCCCTTTTTTTTGTTATTCCTATTGTTCTGTATTTTTTATAATTCCCGTGAGACTTTTACCCTTTGTTATTTTTTCTTTCCACCTACTTGTTCCCAACTTTATTCTTTTTATGTTGCTCTTCCATTTCCACTTACTGCTCGTTCTTCCTCTCTCTCTCTCTCTCTATCTCTCTCTCTGACATTCTTTTAAATTTCCGTTAGCTCCTACTTTTCTTTTTATTTTTACTTTTCGTCTGTCAGTCGCGTCCTCACTATTAATCTTTCTCCTTCCTTTTTTTGTTACTCTTCATTTTCCCTCTCACACGTGCTCACATTTTCTTTCCAAGATATTTTGTACGATTCTTTATCTGTTGTCTTCTTATTTATTTACTCTGTTCACTTATTTTTTTATTTATTCTTTATCTATCATATTCATCTTCCTCTCTTCTCCTACTGTTTCATCTGATCTTCATTCCCCCCCCCCCCTCTTTCCTTGTATTTCTTGTAATTCCATTTCCTCTTGTCCTCATAATCCCATTCCGTGCCATTATAGTGTTTAACGAGTATATTTTTAACTTCTCTCTCTCTCTCTCTCTCTCTCTCTCTCTCTCTCTCTCTCTCTCTCTCTCTCTCTCTCTCTCTCTCCCGTAAACTTTTTGGGAATGTTTTCTACAGTCTTTGATATATATTTTTGTATTTCTGAATTTGTATGACTTTTTTTTTTTTCTTTTTTATCTTAATATGTTGCCTGGTTTTTTTTTATCTTATCAGCCGTGGGTGCCTGCCTTTCACCTACTTTTTTTTTTTCATTTGACCCACTTCAAGTTTTTTATTGCCTTTATTTTTTGTCCTCCGCCCCAACGTTTTTTTTGTTCAGGTTTTCCTTCTAATGGTATATAACACTGAAACATGTATAGGTAATGGTAGTTTTAATCGTTGTTTCGGAATCTTATTAGATGTGTTTTATTCTGTCCCTCTGATAATTGTATAAAGGTTTTGTTGATTTTTCGAATAATTTATTTTTTTATTTTTTATTGTTAATTTTTTAAAATTTGGAAGTAAAAGTTTCTATAAGTGTTTTCCATTATTTATTTTCGTTTTTGAAGGCGGGACGAAATGGTATTGATTCCAGAGGCACGGAATGGGCAACCCAGTGCCCTTATCCTCTCTCTCTCTCTCTCTCTCTCTCTCTCTCTCTCTCTCTCTCTCTCTCTCTCTCTCTCTCTCTCTCTCGTGGTGACTCTCTATTTTATTTTAGCCCACGTTCTTGCCGTTCTTCAGCGTGCCATATGGCGTAAAATTGCTTTATTTTAATGCTATCTATAATATCTATTTTTCTGCTTGCTTCCTGACGCATAACAAGTTGCGATATTGTGTAATGCGTGATAGCATTAATTTAAATACCCCATTTCAACCTTATCAGTATAATTGATGTGTTTAATCTTTCTGTATTTCTCTTTACTTTCTCTGGCTTCCTAATGAGCTCCATATTGTGTGGAAGCTTGAATTTTAAGTGAATGGTCCCTTTGGTGGGATTGTTCCATATGAATGGGGTTCATCCTCTGTATAATAATAATAATAATAATAATAATAATAATAATAATAATAATAATAATAATAATAATATTTGGAACCCTGACTTTCAAGTCAATGGCCCCTGTGGTGGGCTTGTTCCATATGAATAGGGTTCATCCTCTGTATAATAATAATAATAATAATAATAATAATAATAATAATAATAATAATAATAATAATAATAATAATAATAATAATAACGTTTATGACTCTCGTAATAGAGAGTTTTTCTCAAATAAATAAATAATAATAATAATAATAATTAATGTTTATGAACTCTCGTGATAGGGAGTTTTTCTCCCAATAATAATAATAATAATAATAATAATAATAATAATAATAATAATAATAATAATATTAATAATAATAACAACATTTGTGACTCTCGTGATAGAGAATTTTTCCCAACAACAGCAACAACAACAACAATAATAATAATAATAATAATAATAATAATAATAATAATAATAATAATAATAATAACAACATTTATGGCTCTCGTGATAGAGATTTTTCTCCCAATAATAATAATAATAATAATAATAATAATAATAATAATACTAATAATAATAATAATAATAATAATAATAATAATAATAATGTTGATCCTTTGTAGCCTCCCCCTCCTTAGCATAAACTAAATCACCCCCCCCCTTTCTTTAAGCCTTCTTTCCCATTGAGCAACAGATCTCAGGCGATCTGGCGAAGCTGAACTTACCCGTGCACTTGTGGTACCAATTTTTTTTTTTTTTTTCTTCTTAGAATCTACCCACCTCTGCCATCAAGCTCCTGACCTGTATCCCGATCGCGGTGGAGCGGGGCATCGTGTCCAACTTCCATTTCTCTCAGTGGAGACGGAGCCTGGGTGGGTATCTGTGGGTACTCACTCGGCCAGGTGTTCCGTGCCCCGTCACTAACGTCAGGTCGAACCTGAGAGCTGCTGATGGTACCTGCAGGGTCATTGGTAGCGGTGGGGTTTGTTCTACTTCTGAGTCTTCAGGAGTCGTATTTTATTCTTCTCTTTTTTTTTTTTTTTTTTTTAAGTACAATAGGAGTGGAATTGTTTAATCTATTTAGTTTTATAGTTTTCTGTAAAAGAAATGTATTGTGCCGGCTTTGTCTGTCCGTCTGCACTTTATTCTGTCCGCACTTTTTTCTGTCTGCACTTTTTCTGTCCGCACTTTTTTCTGTCCGCACTTTTTCTGTCCGCACTTTTTTCTGTCCGCACTTTTTTGTCTGCACTTTTTCTGTCCGCACTTTTTTCTGTCCGCCCTCAGATCTTAAAAACTGTTGACGCTAGGGGTGTGCAAATTGGTATGTTGATCATCTACCCTCCAATCGTCAAACATACCAAATTGCAGCCCTCGAACATCAGTAGTTTTTATTTTATTTAAGGTTAAAGTTAGCCATAGTCGTGCTTCTGGCAACGATAAAGGATAGGCCACCACCGGATTGTGGTTAAAGTTTCATGGGCCACGGCTCATACAGCAATATACCGAGACAACCGAAAGATAGATCTATTTACGGTGGCCTTGATAATACGCTGTAGCGGCTATACAGAAAACTCGATTGCGCCGAGGAAACTTGGGCGCATTTTTTACTTGTATATTATCTGCCTCAGGTTTGAGTTCATATTACTCCATGCATATCTCAACGTTTGAATTCAGTTTTGATGGATGTGTAGTAGATTAAGTTTTTTTCGCCTTTGTATGGCGTTGCTAAAAATTCTGACTTGCAAATGAAGTCTCAGGATTTCATATAGATATTAATTGGGTTTGTCTATTATTCCTTCGTTATTGAGAGTTTTTTTTAACGAAAGGAAATAAAGGTGATTAATTAATCTTCACTTTGTACTTTTCAAATTTGTCTTTTTGTTTCTGCTTTTTGATCAGCTGACCTTTTTGATATTGTCATATATTTTTGTTGCCGTTCAGTCATTGACGCATCGAAAGAACTACAGACATTTGAATATAAGTACAGAAAACTTAATGAGCAAGTGTCCTTTCTCATGCATCATTTTATTCTGAGTTTTGTGAGTCTCTTTGGCATTTTTCGTATAGAGTGAATCCTCATTTTTATTTTTAATTTATTTCATTGTCACTTATACGAGCATATTTGATATATCGCATATTAGGATATGAATTATGAGTAAGCTTGGAAGGATAATTTAACCAAACCTATGTTCAAGGATACTGTTTTTCATCTTTATAAACTGACTCAAGATCACTGAAAAAACATATTGATATTTCAGTGAAAAATATGGGTTAAATCAAGTATTATTATATTGACACCATTTACCATAACTTGCCAGAACTCCCTATTAAAAACGTACCATATTTGCTGTGGGGGACTCTCTCTCTCTCTCTCTCTCTCTCTCTCTCTCTCTCTCTCTCTCTCTCTCTCTCTCTCTCTGTATGAGGTCAGCTCCATAAAATGATAAAGACCCACGGAAGAATCCAATAGAAATTTATTTAAAGTTTCGACGAGGTTCGTCGTTCTTGATATCCCCCTCCCCCTTCCCCCTCGTCTCCTACCCCTCTCCCTCTCCTTCCTCATCCCCTTCTCTCCCCCCTCCCCCTTTACCTAAGAGACCCTGATTCGGCGTCGCAAACACGCGATGTTCCCATTGATGCTAGTTCTGGCGATAACGAATGAGGGGGCTTCGGCGATACTTTAAGCAAACCGATCACTAAAGGGCCGCGAATCGCATGTTTGTTTTAGGTGTTCGAATCACCAGTGTCCGGGAATACTTCAGGATTCCTAATCCTTCAGGTGAAAGACTAAGGGGAAATGGCAGCTTGACGATGCTCGTATGTATATATATAGATCATTCTGAAACAGTCAGCGTCTGAGAAAGCAGTAGATCTGCGTCTTGGTAGGACTGTTATACAAAGAAGGGTGTTTTAACTTTCGTTTAAAAAAACTAAAAAAAACAAATGTTGCTGACTTCTTTATCTTTGATAAACACAGAATTGGAGGAACGGTACTTCAGGCTTGTAAATACACGTCAGTGTTTGACGTTTCGAAAGTAAAATTAGTGGGTCATCAATTCATCATTATAGATTATCTTGATTTTGAGACTTTTAAATATCCGTGATACTGACCGCTTGTACTTACAAACATATATATGCATATGTTATGACCGCGATGAACAAGCAAAAAATTACTTTAAATATACATGCCATTTGAAATTTTTGAAAACAGACATGATATTTTATGTATTAATGTATTGAATGTACGATGCCTTTAAATAAACATGTATACTTGCTTAATATTCATGCTGTTTAACCTTGTAAATGAAAGTGGTGGGCTTGTTCCATATGAATAGGGTTCATCTTCCGAATAATAATAATAATAATAATAATAATAATAATAATAATAATAATAATAATAATAATGCTATATATATCAGGCGTTATTTTCCCGTCGTCATGGCGTTCAGGCAAAATAGAAAATAGATGAAAAAGGATGTAGAAATTCGGTCACATCTCGACAGAAAATTACAATGATGACGATTGCGTCGCAGCCTGTAAAAATGGGAGCTGTGATTCATGGAAACTGCCGCGTGTTCTTTTTTACTGTTATTTTTGCACTTAGGAAAAACTGGTAAGTCTTAAGATTGGCTCTCTCTCTCTCTCTCTCTCTCTCTCTCTCTCTCTCTCTCTCTCTCTCTCTGCCCCTGAAACTTCAAATCGGCAATCTGACACTATAGTTTTAAAGGAAACCCCCTCTCTCTCTCTCTCTCTCTCTCTCTCTCTCTCTCTCTCTCTCTCTCTCTCTCCTGAAACTTTGAAATCCACAATCTGATAAACTGTAGTTGTTAAGGAAAGCTCTCTCTCTCTCTCTCTCTCTCTCTCTCTCTCTCTCTCTCTCTCTCTCTCTCTCTCCTGAAACTTTGAAATCTGCAATCTGATAAACTATAGTTGTAAAGGACAACTCTCGCTCTCTCTCTCTCTGAACTTCGAAATCCGCAATCTGATAAACTATAGTTGTAAAGGAAAACTCTCTCTCTCTCTCTCTCTCTCTCTCTCTCTCTCTCTCTCTCTCTCTCTCTCTCTCTCTCTCTCTCTGAACTTCGAAATCCGCAATCTGATAAACTATAGTTGTAAAGGAAAACTCTCTCTCTCTCTCTCTCTCTCTCTCTCTCTCTCTCTCTCTCTCTCTCTCTCTCTCTCTCTCTCAACTTCGAAATCGGTAATCTGAGTCTGTGTAGTTGTATAGGAAAAAATCTCTCTCTCTCTCTCTCTCTCTCTCTCTCTCTCTCTCTCTCTCTCTCTCGGCCATCGTTTAACCCCAACGGCAGTGCCATCTGGAAGCTGGTAACGCAATCCTTCACCCTCCCACCCGCCCTCCAGATCCCGTCTTCCATCCTCCAATCTTCCAATCGTCCTCGTCTTCTTCTTCTTCTTCTTCTTCTTCGTTCCTCCGTCATCCATTCCTCCATCATCCTCGTCTTCTTCTTCTTCCCTTCCCTCCTCCATCCTACAATCCTTCTTCTTCTTCTTCTTCTTCTTCTTCTTCTTCTTCTTCTTCTTCTTCTTCTTCTTCTTCTTCTTCCCTTTGTTCCTCCATCCTCTTCGTCTTCTTCTTTTTCTTCTCTTCGCTCCTCCATCCTCTTCGTCTTCTTCCCTTCGTTCCTCCATCCTCCAATCCTCCATCATCCTCGCCTTCTTCTTCTTATTCTCCTTCTTCTTCTTCTTCTTCTTCTTCTTCTTCTTCTTCTTCTTCTTCCTCTTCCTCTTCTCTTTGTTCC
>NC_089748.1:41336097-41338597 GCF_040412425.1 Macrobrachium rosenbergii
CATTATTTATGTCATAGATGCAGAGATTACTATCCCCGTTGAAGGGTAGCGCCGTCAGTGCACCTCGTGCGGTGCACTGTAGGCATGACTTTAGGTTCTTTGCAGGGTGCCTTAGACTCCTAGCTGCAACCTCTTTCGTTTTTTTTTTTTTTTTTACTATACCTCCTTTCATATTCTCATTCTTCCATCTTACTTTCCACCTTCTCCTAACAATTGATCCATAGCGCAACTGAGAGGTTTCAAACCTTTTACTGTAAATTTCCGTTTCAGCGCTGAATGACCTCACAGGTCCCAGTGCTTGGCCTTTGGCCTAAATTCTATATTCAGTTTAATTCAGAGATTATTACATTTTATATCTGTCTTATATGAAGAACATTAACTTAGTTTTATGCATTTTCCAGATAGACAGAGACTTCGTTTTACACTGGCGTCACATCATCAAAGGTCAATGACTCATAGATAGAAGGAATGGGGCACGTCCGCCAATAGATGACATGATAGATTAAGCAATTTTTCCCCCCCTCGTCTTTCCCTTCGTGGAAGAAAAGGTTCTCACGTCGGAACGGACTTATTATAATGGGGAATACATATGCAAGAGATAGGAATCAGGTCTTATGAGCACAGAGAGAGAGAGAGAGAGAGAGAGAGAGAGAGAGAGAGAGAGAGAGAGAATGCTGTTGCTTTGGCGAGGTAACTTTTATAGTAGTGTTTTGAAAGCACCGTTCTGTGCGTTTAACTTTTATGACGAGTCTCCTTCATTTTTGTGTGTGTGTGTTTTTTTTCTGGGGGGGGGGGTTTCGTCCCCTCTTGATTATTCCCCCGTAGGGGGATAGTGCCGCCAGTGCACCTCGCGCGGTGCACTGTAGGCATTACTAAAAGGTTCTTTGCAGCGTCCCTTCGGCCTCTAGCTGCAACCCCTTTCGTTCCTTTCACTCTGCCTCCAGTGCAACTGCGAGGTTCTCTTCCTGTCACACCTTTCAAACCTACCTACTCTCAATTTCCTTTCCAGCGCTGAATGACCTCATAGGTCCCAGTGCTTTGCCTATGGCCTAAGCTCTATATTCCATTCCGTTCCTCTAGATTATTCACAATTTTTCGTCGGCATTATTAAGAGCAGTATACGAGTGAAAAACCCTGGAATTTATTTTATTATAATGCGTTTAAAGTTCCAGTGAGCTTTCCAGAACCTGCTGAAATACTCTGGAAATGATTTTATTAATGCATTTAAAGTTTCATTGAGTTTTCCAGACCCTGCTGAAAAACCATGGAATTTATTTTATTAATGCATTTAAAGTTTAAGTGAGCTTTCCAGAGCCTGCTGAAATACTCTGGAATTTATTTTATTAATGCATTTAAAATTCCAGTGAGCTTTTCAGGCCCTGGTGAAATACTCTGTAATTTATTTTATTATAATGCGTTTAAAATTCCAGTGAGCTTTCCAGACCCTGCTGAAACACTGGAATTTATTTTTTAATGCATTTAAAGTTTCAGTGAGCTTTCCAGAGCCTGCTGGAATACACTGGAATTTATTTTATTAATGCATTTAAAGTCCCAGTGAGCTTTTCAGAGCCTGCTGAAGAACTCAGGAATTTATTTTATTAATGCATTTAAAGTTTCACTGTGCTTTCCAGAGCCTGATGAAATACTCTGGAAATTATTTTATTAATGCATTTAAAGTTCCAGTGAGCTTTCCAGGGCCTGCTGAAATACCCTGGAATTTATTTTATTAATGCATTTAAAGTTCCAGTGAGCTTTCCAGAGCCTGCTGAAGTACCCGGGAATTTATTTTATTAATGCATTTAAAGTTCCAGTGAGCTTTCCAGAGCCTGCTGGAATACCCTGGAAATGATTTTATTAATGCATTTAAAGATCCAGTGAGCTTACTAGACCCCGCTAACTTCTCATTGCAGTGAGAGCCGAGTAAAATCTCGGAAGGTCTCTGTAAATCTTTTAAAATATTTGGGCAACCAGAGTATCATGATTTTTTGTTTTTTCATCATTATTATCATTATGCCTGCACGAACTTCATTGTACGTGCTTTGCATTTGTTATAATCTTCTTTCGAACGGAGTTTAAGAGATTGGCTTTTGTTATACACTTGATTTAATGGGTGGTGTAGGATTGCGTTTTTGTTATGTATGTGTTAAGGGTTCCGTTATATAATTATTTATTTATTTATTTATATATTTATTATTATTATTATTATTATTATTATTATTATTGTTGTTGTTGCTATTTAGTATTATTATTATTTTTATTATTAGTATTATTATCATTAAGGGTTCAGTTACATTATTATTATTATTATTATTATTATTATTATTATTATTATTATTATTATTATTGATGTTATTATTATTATTATTATTATTATTATTATTATTATTATTGTTGTTTTTATTATTATTAGTATTATTTTTGAGGATTCCATTATATTATTATTATTATTATTATTATTATTATTATTATTATTATTATTATTATTATTATTATTATTATA
>NC_089748.1:41343597-41356097 GCF_040412425.1 Macrobrachium rosenbergii
TAGATGCAGTCACCTCTTCGGGAATATCCCCGTGAGTATTCCCGGTATTTCCCAGAATGAGTCTTCAGGTAATTGAGTATACCGATATTTTCATCTCAGAGGACAAGGGGCCAAGAGTTTCAGGTACAAAGGAATGCGCGTTCGTCTTCTTTGAATGTTAATTATGGACGAAATTACATTGAATTGATTGATTAATTCTTAGTGATTAGAACTGTCTTCACGCATCATGTATTCTGAGAAAATATGGGCTCGCTTGTGTTATGTGGTCGTGTGGCATGTGACTGTGTGCAGCTTAACGTTCCTTTGAAGACGATTGTAGAAAGTAATCAGTCTAGTAATGGTTTAGGTCAAGTTTTGGAAGAAATGTTTACGATGTATTTTATTTGGCCGGTGATATTGACAAATGATATTGCGTTTCATGTCTTTAATTCCTTGATAGTTCCCGCCTGCAGTCCAATAGCTGTTCCTAATTGCGCGCGCTGACACACACACACACACACACACACACACACACACACACACACACACACACACACACACACACACACACACACACACACGTGCATATAAGCATACGGAAATACATACATTTGTATATAAAATATATATGTATATAATATATATATGTGTATGTATGTATGTATATATATTATTATATATATACATATATATATATATATATATATATATATATATATATATATATATATATATATATATATATAGAGAGAGAGAGAGAGAGAGAGAGAGAGAGAGAGAGAGGTTGGTTTCTGAAAAAGAAGAAGACAAAAGTCTATGAAAAATTCCATTCATATATTATCAAGCTGCTGAATCAGTTGGTCGAAAATTTGGCGCCTTTGTTGTTGCAAAAGGGTAAACAAGATGATATTTATTGCATCCGCTAATTCATGCCAAGCATTGTGGTTGACTGGGAGAGAGAGAAAGTGTAAGTGGAAATAGAGTTGAATTCACTGGCATCCTAACGGCAAGACGAACGATCTGCAATATCCATGTGAGCTATACATAAATCAGTTTTTATTAGATTACAGGCAGTATTAGACAACCTGAATATTTAGATTGTATTTGTGCGTACGTCAAGGTGATACATGTAAGATTTTTAATGATAAAAACTGTCCCCATAGAGAGAGAGAGAGAGAGAGAGAGAGAGAGAGAGAGAGAGAGAGAGAGAGACTATTCTTACAGCTGGCTTCACGAGAGAGAGAGAGAGACTGTTCTTACATCTGGCTTCACGATAGAGAGAGAGAAAGAGAGAGAGACTTTATTCTTACAGCTGGCTTCACGAGAGAGAGAGAGAGAGAGAGAGAGAGAGAGAGAGAGAGAGAGAGAGAGAGAGAGAGAGAGAGAGAGGCACTTTATTCTTACAACTGGCTTCACGATAGAGAGAGAGAGAGAGAGAGAGAGAGAGAGGCTTTATTCTTACAGCTAGCCTCACGAGAGAGAGAGAGAGAGAGAGAGGCACTATTCTTACAACTGGCTTCACGATAGAGATAGAGAGAGAGAGAGAGTTTATTCTCACACCTGGCTTCACGAGAGAGAGACTTTATTCTTACAGCTGACATCACCACAGAGAGAGAGAGAGAGAGAGAGAGAGAAACCTGTCTTCCAATCTCGCACAGCATTCCCCAGGATAAAGACTTAATTGAATCTAACCACATTCATCGCATCCTGGTAATAAGCGCTGATGGTTATGTACGATAACCTTAAACGCTCGATAACCTCGAGTTTGTGGCGATAACCGCTGTTTTTCCAAGCCTTCGGTAGATACAAAGGAGGAAAAGTATCCCTTGAGTTATTGCTCTGATATCGAGCGATTAGGCTGATGGAATGGCGCGCGCGCGCGCACTTTCATTAGCTCTTTCTCCCGACTCTATTTGAGTTCTTTGTGCTTGCCGAAGTTTAATGATGTTCGGTCTTTAATACTGTGATTGTTATTCATGAACATTCGTATGAAACAAGAAATTTATTGACATTCATTCATTAATATTCATGAACATTATATAAAACAGGAAATTTATTGATATTCATTCATTAATATTGTGATTATTATTACTGAACATTCGTATGAAACAAGAAATTTGTTGACATTTATTCATTAATATTCATGAACATTCCTGTGAAACAAGAAGTTTAATGATATTCATTCATTAATATTGTGATTGTTATTCATGAACATTCGTATGAAACAGGAAGATTATTGATATTCATTCATTAGTATTCATGAAAATTCGTATGAAATAAGAAGTTTATTGATTTTCATTCATTAATATTCATGAACTTTTATATGAAGCAAGAAATTTATTGATATTCATTCATTATTATTCATGAAAATTCTTATGAAACAAGAAATGTATTGATATTCATTCATTAATATTCATGATCATTTATATGAAACAAATTTATTGATATTCATTCATTAATATTCATAAACGTCTATATGAATCAAGAAACTTATTGATAGTCATTCATTAATATTGTGATTGTTATTCATGAACATTCTTATGAAATGATAAAATTATTAAGTTTGACAGAAGAGGGGAATATGGGAAATTCCGTCTATCACTTTCAAGTTTATCATGGAAAGAAAATGAAAAAATAAGGTGAATCAGACCAAACTTTTAGGCTGTAAGAATTGTTAGTGTTAATTAGCAGTAAAACCAGATATTAATACTGTTAAGATGACGTAAAGTGGTCCTTTTTTTTTTTTTTTTTTTTTTTTTTTTTTTTGAGAATGAATTTGAGGTTCTATCTGTCAGAAAAATAAAAGGGCATACGGAAGTACAGAGCAGTTTTCTACTACTGCCGGCGCGTTTCAACTTTCCCCAAATACTCTCTCTCTCTCTTTTTTTTTTTTTTTTTTTTTTTTTTTTTTGAAAGTTGCATTACAAACAATGCCCGTATTCCAATGAAGGACTATAAAGAATTCTTGGGCAAGTAAACCAAGAGGGGGTGATCTCTCCCCCTCGCCTTCTTAGACACCCCCCCCCTCGTCCCCCCTTCCCCCAGTAACAGAGGGTTGGACCTAAGCGGAAGGTTAAACAATAGGGGCGGTGTAAATAAAGAGATACCGCCGTAATTACGGTATGGGAAAGTCATGTATAACCTTTTGACGCGCTTTGTGGAAGAGAGTTTGTTTACGGAGGGGAAAAATTGTTTACCGTAGTGAGCCTTGTACCCTCAGCATCGCATTACAAACAATTAACAACTGTGGAGCCGAATTAGCCCATTGTTTACAATTGAGTACACACACACACACAAAACAAGTCTGTGTAGAGTTATGGAGTGAAATGCGAACAATGGCGATTACACTTCAACCTGATTTACATACGAGATTCGAAATAAGTGATAATTGTTCTTGTGTTGGAGAACTGGCGGGTCCCATTTTTTTAAAGGTTTTTGAGTTTTCCAGCCAAAGTGTCTCTCAGTTTTTGATACCCTTTAACATATCAAAACTTCGTCAGCCTGTTTTGTAAATTTCGATCGCCTGTGATCAAGACTAAGCGCATTGCAAGATACAGATGTATGTGTGTGTGTATATATATATATATATATATATATATATATATATATATATATATATATATATATATATATATATATATATATATATATATATATATATATATGTTTTCTTGTATTGCATTTTATTTCACAAACGTGTTGCCCTCTATTCTTCCTACATGACCAAACCATCTCAAAACACTCTTGCCTTGAATTCTCTTACACTAAGCTTTTGTGCCATTCTGTGTTCCTACACTTGACTGACCCTTCCCGTTTTCATATATCGCAATTTATTTCACAAACATGTTGTCCTCTATCCTTCCTACATGACCAAACCACCTCAGAACACCTGTCTTGAATTCTCGTACACTAACCTTTTTTGCCACTAATGTGTTTCTACACTTGACGGACCTTTTGTACCTACCGCATGGTACACAAATAGTTTTCTCTTCTTTTCCTAAGAAAAACATTTTAAAAATGGCAATAAACTTTAAATTAAGGAAGTAAGAGGGAGACTCAAGATCTTAATTCAAGATAAACTTTCCTGTTGTGCGGAAAGCAGCTATTAAAATTCCTTATTCAATATTTGCTTTTATTTTTTCCCCAAAAAGAATAAAGATCCTACGATAATTATCCAAATTACGTCATTCCCCAGATGATGAACACCAATTTTCTTGCGGAACGTTTATAATCCTTTAGTGCGACATGTCATGAACGCTCCGGGATGGGGGTTTAGGATATTTCTGAGAGAGAGAGAGAGAGAGGCTCAGTAAGGTATAGCTTTATAGAGATAGAGAGAAAGAGAGATTCATTAAGGTATGGCTTGCTTTTTCGAGAGAGAGAGAGAGAGAGAGAGAGGGAGAGGTTCATTAAGGTATAGCTTTAGAGAGAGAGCGAGAGAGAGAGACTCATTTAGGTATAGCTTATTTCAAAAGAGAGAGAGAGAGGTTCAATAAGGTATAGCTTTATAGAGATAGAGAGAAAGAGAGATTCATTAAGGTATGGCTTGCTTTTTCGAGATAGAGAGAGAGAGAGTGGGAGAGGTTCATTAAGGTATAGCTTTAGAGAGAGAGAGAGAGAGAGACTCATTTAGGTATAGCTTATTTCAAAAGAGAGAGAGAGAGAGAGAGAGAGAGAGAGAGAGAGAGAGAGAGAGAGTTTCAATAAGGTATAGCTTTATAGAGAGAGAGAGGGAAAGAGAGATTCATCAAGGTATGGCGTGCTTTTTCGAGAGAGAGAGAGAGAGAGAGGTTCATTAAGGTATAGCTTTAGAGAGAGAGAGAGAAGAAGGTATAGCTTGCTTTAGAGAGAGAGAGAGAGGTTCATTAAGGTACAGCTTTATCGAGAGAGAGAGAGAGAGATTCATTAAGGTATAGCTTGGTTTTTGGAGAGAGAGAGAGAGAGAGAGAGAGAGAGAGAGAGAGAGAGAGAGAGAGAGGTTCATTAAGGTATAGCTGTATCGAGAGAGAGAGACAGAGAGAGAGAGATTCATTAAGGTATAGCTTGCTTTTTCGAGAGAGAAAGAGAGAGAGAGAGTGACTCATTTAAGTATAGCTTTTTTCACGAGAGAGAGAGAGAGAGAGAGAGAGAGAGAGAGAGAGAGAGAGAGAGAGAGAGAGAGGTTCATTAAGGTATAGCTTTTTCGGGAGAGAGAGAGACAGACAGACAGATTCATTAAGGTTTAGCTTTTGAGAGAGAGAGAGAGAGAGATTCGTGAAGGCACAACTTTTTCACCAGATCAACCAGCAAGTAAGACAGCGACTTTCCAGACCCTTAGACATAACATGTGAAAACATTGGCACAAAATAAAAAGGCAACAAAATCCGCTCAACACCTCGCTACTAAGTTAAATATTGAAGGATCTCTCGTCCTAGGCGAGGTCCTTTAAATACACTCTGAGTATATTTGGAGGGTATCGTCCAAGGCAAGATCCTTTAAATACACTCTGAGTATACTTGAAGGACCTCGTCCAAAGCAACGTCCTTTAAATACACTTTTGAGTATATTTGGAGGGTATCGTCCGAGGCGAGGTACTTTAAATACACTTTGAGTATATTTGGAGGGTATCGTCCAAGGCAAGGTCCTTTAAATACACTCTGAGTATATTTGGAGGACCTCGTCCAAGGCGAGGTCCTTTAAATACTCTCTTGAGCATATTTGGAGGGTATCGTCCAAGGCAAGGTCCTTTAAATGCACTCTGAGTATATTTGGAGGGTATTGTCCAAGGCGAGGCCCTTTAAATACACTCTGGGTATATTTGGAGGGTATCGTCCAAGGCGAGGTCCTTTAAATACACTCTGAGTATATTTGGAGGATTTCGTCCAAGGCAAGGTCTTTAAATACACTCTGAGTATATTTGGAGGGTATCGTCCAAGGCAAGGTCCTTTAAATATACTCTTGAGTATATTTGAAGGATCTGGTCCAAGGTATGAGATGAAACTGACGAAGGAACCCGGAAAGAGAGAAGCTCTCGATAATAGCTGCTGAGAGAGAGAGAGAGGGAGAGACGATAGCCTCTGGGTCTGATTAAATGACGGCCGTTACAATGGGGAATAAACTAATTCTGTCCAGGAGATAATTACTAAAGGTTTTAAAGACAGGGAGTGAGGTAGATAGATACAGAGAGAGAGAGAGAGAGAGTGGGAGAGAAAATAAACTAAGTCTGTTCGGAGATGATTACTAAGAGAGAGAGAGAGAGAGAGAGCATTGATTATAAATTTTTATGATAATTTTTTTTTAATACATAGGCTTAAGCCTATTCATTCGCATGTTTTCTCAATTCACCCAGTCACTTTATTTGTGAGAGAGAGAGAGAGATAGAGAGAGAGAGAGAGAGAGAGCGCTAAGGATTTTTTTCCTTTTTCAAATACAGAAGCTTACGCTAACACATTTGTATGTTCTCTCAGGTCACCTAATCACTTCACGAGAGAGAGAGAGAGAGAGAGAGAGAGAGAGAGAGAGAGAGAGAGAGAGAGAGAGGCCCCGGTTGTTGATGAGAAATGAAGATGACGGTGACATTCCTGTGTCCATAATTCTTCAAACTCGTAAGAACGAACGTGACTCCGAAGCAATTCTGCTTGAAGGAATTGAGACCTTTTTTTTTATTTCTTTTTTACCTTTTTTTTTTCTCAAACAAAGCACACTCAAAACTTGTTGTTGGGGGGCGGAGGGGGGGGTGCAGAGGGAGTGGCCGGTAACAATAGCTTTCTAACATTCAGAACAGCTTTCCTTTCATTATTATTTTTATTACCCCCCCCCCAGCGGTAATTGCAATTTTCATTAGCGAGTGTTGATTGTCACCTTTTAATAGAACTTCCTGCCTTTTTCGTTTTCTGTAAAAGAAAACTATTGCGCCGGCGTTGTCTGTCCGTCCGCACTTTTTCTGTCCGCCCTCAGATCTCAAAAACTACTGAGGCTAGAAGGTTGCAAATTGGTATGTTGATCACTCACCCTCCAATCATCAAACATATCAAATTGCAGCCCTCTAGCTCAGTAGTTTTTATTTTATTTAAGGTTAGAGTTAGCCATAATCGTGCTTCTGGCAACGATATATGATAGGCCACCACCGGCCCATGGTTAAAGTTTCATGAGCCGCGGCTTATAGAGCATCATACCGAGACCATAAAAGATAGATCTCTTTTCGGTGGCCTTGATTATACACGTTAGCGGCTGTACAGAAAACTCGATTGCGGCGCATTTTTTACTTGTTTTTATTTTTAGTTTGTAATTTTAAATACATATATATTGGAATGTGTGATTCCTTGTGAGGTAGTAGGTTTTTTTTGTGAGTTTTTTAAACGAAAAGCTTGTGTGACTTTTAAAAACAGAGGGAGCGGTATTTTGTTCGTCTCGGCTTATTTGTGATGTGATTGTCCATTGGAGTACAACTGATTTGCCCGTGGGGGGATAGCGCCGTCAGTGCACCTCATGCGGTGCACTGTAGGCATTACTTAAGGGTCTTTAAAGCGTGCCTTCCTTAGGCCCCTAACTGCAACCCCTTTCGTTCCTTTTACTGTACCTCCTTTCATATTCTCTTTCTTCTATCTTACTTTCCTCAACTCTCTCCTAACAACTGCTTTGAGGTTTTCCTCCTGTTACACCTTTCAAACCTTTTTACTGTCAATTCCCGTTTCAGTGCTGAATGACCTCATAGGTCCCAGTGCTTGGCCTTTGGCCTAAATTCTGTATTCAGTTCAGTTCCACCTGATTTGTAGCGATTTCTTCAGAAGTGTAAAAAAGCGATAATCCAATAGTTTGTTTTTGTTTGTCCGTTTTCGATGATTTCGCTGAGGCTGATAACATACTTTCTTCTCATTTTGTCACGTCACACTCTAATGCTTTCACTATTTTTTCTCTAAATCATCATCCACGCACTATAACTACTTCCTCGTTCGCTGTCAGTGACGTCACTGTATCTTGTATCAGTGACGTCACTGTATCTTGCACCAGTTGCGTCACTGTATCTTGCACCAGTGACGTCACTGTATCTTTCACCAGTGGCGTCACTGTATCTTTCATTCAGTCACTGTATCTTGCATCAGAGATGTCTCTGTATCTTGCATCAGGGAGTCACTGTATCTTGCATCAGTGGCGTCACTGTATCTTGCATCAGTGACGTCACTGTATCTTGCATCAGTGACGTCACTGCATCTTGCATCAGTGACGTCACTGTATCTTGGATCAGTGACGTCACTGTATCTTAGATCAGAGACGTCACTGTATCTTGCACCAGTGGCGTCACTGTATCTTTCATTCAGTCACTGTATCTTGCATCAGAGATGTCTCTGTATCTTGCACCAGTGACGTCACTGTCTCTTGCATCAGTGGCGTCACTGTATCTCGCACCAGTGACGTCGCTGTATCTTGGATCAGTGACGTCACTGTATCTTGCACCAGTGACGTCACTATATCTTGCCTCAGTGACGTCACTGTATCTTGCACCAGTGACGTCACGATATCTTTCATTCAGAATCGATGAAAATCCTTTTGACTTCACAGTTTTCCATAGCAAAGTGATGTCTTTCCCTTTTTGCAAAGGCTGAGAGGATTGGCAAAGAAAAAGAAACAAGTAAAAAATGCGCCTAAGTTTCTTCGGCGCAATCGAGTTTTCTGTACAGCCACTACAGCTTGTAATCAAGGCCACCGCAAATAGATCTATCTTTAGGTGGTCTCGGTATAATGCTGTATGAGCCGCGGCCCATGAAACTTTAACCACGGCCCGGTGGTGGCCTACCCTATATCGTTGCCAGAAGCGAGATCATGGCTAAATTTAACCTTAAATGAAATCAAAACTACTGAGGCTAAAGGGCTGCAATTTGGTATGTTTGATGATTGGAGGGTGGATGATCAACATACCAATTTACAGCCCTCTGGCCTCAGTAGTTTTTAAGATCTGAAGACGGACAGAAATAAGTGCAAACAGAATAAAGCGCGGACGGACAAAGCCGGCACAATAGTTTTCTTTTACAGAAAACTAAAAGTATTAAATGCAAGAAGAATAGTATCAGGGCAGTAATGCATTGCATCTTCGCTTGAACTTCTGAAGAAGTTCCAATTCCCCGACATTCTCTGTAGGGAGGCTGTTCCACAGTCCAAAGGTGTGAGGAATAAAGGACCTCTGGAACGTCAGTCGCTAATGGGATGGTTCTTAAGAAAATTTAAAAAATAAGTCTTCAGGCATTGTGTGTATCCGTTAGCTTAAGACGTAACTTGACTAATGGGAATTTCGCTGAGTATAATTTAGATAGATTTGTGCAGTTTTGCTCTGACCTGCTCTGAAATGGGCCATATTGCTTATGCCTGCATTCTGCTTATTAAACAGTACTGCGTAATTTTTACAATTCTCACCTATTAAACAGTACTAGGCAATTTTTACAATTTTGACATTTTATATTTCCTGTTGTAATCTCCTTTCATATATATATATATATATATATATATATATATATATATATATATATATATATATATATATATATATATATATATATATATATATATATATATATATATATATATATATATATATATACATATATATATTCATATATATAAATAAATATGTATAAATATGTACTCTATATATACAGTATATACATATATATACATATTTATTGATATATATGCATATAACTTAGTATATATATGCATACATACATACATACATATATATATATATATATATATATATATATATATATATATATATATATATGTACAGTATATATGCCTACACAATTTGGAAACACATGAGATGACGGCTGTCACTCTCCTTCTAAAATTTAATAGCTGAAGTAAATGCAACTAATTCGACGGAAAAATGAACCTTTTTGTGAAAAAATTAGAAACTTAGCAATCCATTGCCCTCTAGGTGACTACCCATCAGTCTTCTGGAAATGAACCAAGGTTCCTGAACACCTTGATGGCTGTTCCAAGTATCCTGTGGTTTGAGGAAAAAATCATCTACCATTACTACGTCGGTTGAATCTTGATGTCTCACTTGGAGAGATTTTTATATTTCCAATTATTATTATTATTATTATTATTATTATTATTATTATTATTATTATTATTATTATTATCATTATTAGAAAATACTCATAGTAGCACGAGTCTTAGAATGGAGAAACAAATCCACAGTTATGTGTATGTACGTGTATTTAAAGATAAAGAACTCTACAGATTCCTTAAAGCTATCTGTACAGTTTAATCTTTAGATGTATGTACATATACATAACTGTAGATTTGTTTCTCCGTTGTTAATATTATTATTATTATTATTATTATTATTATTATTATTATTATTCAGAAGATAAACGCTATTCATATGGAACAATCCCACCAAAGGGGCCACTGACTTGAAATTCAAGCTTCCAAAGCTTTTTGTTATTATTATTATTATTATTATTATTATTATTATTATTATTATTATTATTATTATTATTATTATTATTATTATTATTATTCAGAAGATGAACCCTATGCATATGGAACAAGCCCACCAAAGGGGCCATTGACTTGAAATTCAAGCTTCCAAAACTTTTGTTATTATTATTATTATTATTACTATTATTATTATTATTATTATTATTATTATTATTATTATTATTATTATTATTATTATTGTTGTTGTTGTTGTTGTTGTTCAGAAGATGAACCCTATGCATATGGAACAAGCCCACCACAAAGGCCACTGACTTGAAATTCAAGCTTCCAAAGAATATTAAGGTGTTCATTCGAAAGAAGTAACAGAAAGTAATGGGAGATACAGAAAGAGGAGATTAGTTATTAGAAAAAAGGATAAATAAATAAATGAAGAGCAGTTGAAATACTGACAAGGCTAGGAGATTCACTGAGCCGTTTCCTAACTGATGAAAATCGAGACTTTTTCATGTACTGTTAGAAGAAGCATAGACTTCATTACACAGAAGCTTTCATCTCTGGAAGGTAATGAATAAAACCTGATTGTTTTTCAAGAGGAGAATACATGACTAAGAAAATGAATAGCAGTAGGAAACCATTCAAGGTGCTTGGTATTCAGTGTTGATTCGTCACAGTAGGAAAGAAAGTTCTCGTTGCCGTCTGAAGATGAAAGTGTTTTCTCCATCGAATACAAAAGAAGACAGGACATGTCATGGACAAGTGCATTGCTAATCCAGAGGTCAGTAGCCTATGAATCATCAGTTTGAAAGTGAATGAAGAAGCAGTTGAATCTTTTTGGGGGGACTGAATCCTTTGGGAGGATTGAATCCTTTGGGAGGACTGAATCCTTTGGGAGCATTGAATCCTTTGGGAGGATTGAATCCTTTGGGAGGATTGAATCCTTTGGGAGGATTGAATCCTTTGGGAGGATTGAATCCTTTGCGAGGAAGCGAGAGGACAGCTGAATCGTTGGGCAGTCTTGCAATTGGAACTTTGGAAGTTCAAGCGAAGGTGCTGTGTATTAGTACCCTAATGCTGTTCTCCGTGCATTTTAATACGTTTTTATCTGTTTGTTGATTTGGTAAATCATTTTTTCTTTTTCTTTTTTAATGAGTGGGGTCTTTTCTCTCTTTATTTCCCTTTATCTCGTCTTTGACTTCTTCCTGATGAACACCTTAATATTCTTTGGAAGCTTGAATTTCAAGTCAGTGGCCCCTTTGGTGGGTTTGTTCCATATGAATAGGTTTCATCTTCTGAATAATAATAATAATAATAATAATAATAATAATAATAATAATAATAATAATAATAACGTTGCCGACTGCTGAATCATCAGAAGTGAGAAGATACTGAATCCTCAGTAAAGAGTTAATTCAGCTGACTCACCTCTTGAGTTTTGGACTGAGGTGTGCATCGATAATATGAACAGTTAACTGAGTATTGCAAGCTGGGATGGTAGCCAGCTGTTGAATCACTGACCAGGAATTGACTGGAAAGTTTGGTCACAGCTCATGCATTTCCAGTCAAGTGGCGAGCAGGCATCTGAGCCGTTGGTTCGTAAAGTTAGCTACCAGCTGAATCGTGAGTCGACTGTTCAGGAAACTGAAGACTGAACAGCCAAAGAGCTGAACTGAACGTCTGAATCAGCAGTCTGAGAGCGAGAGAGTTGGACTTTTCAAACAGGATGAAGAGAATTTTGAAGCATCAGTCAGGAATTCTTGGTTGGGCAGTTTTTGCACCTGTCTGGAAATGAACAATAGTTGAATCACTGGTCAGGAAAGAAACATAGCTACCTTAGGAGATAGATAGATTGCACAGTAAACACCACGTGCCCTTAGGGTATGCGGATAACTTAGTTGCTGATAATAAGATTTTCACCATCTTCAGTTGCATATTAAAAGGCCTATATCTCTTTGTGTTTATTATTATTATTATTATTATTATTATTATTATTATTATTATTATTATTATTATTATTATTATTATTATTATTATTATTATTATTATTATTATTCAGAAGATGAACCCTATTCATGTGGAAGAAGCCCACCACAGGGGCC
>NC_089748.1:41361097-41396097 GCF_040412425.1 Macrobrachium rosenbergii
CCTGACCACTGATATTTATTTGGGTATCAGGTGTAAGGTTCCGAATATACCAGACATAAACTAGTAAAAAGTGCGCCGAAGTTTCTTCGGCGCAATCGAGTTTCCTGTACAGCGCATAATCAAGGCCACCGAAAATAGATCTATCTTTAGGGGGTCTCGGTATAATGCTGTATGAGCCGCGGCCCATGGACTGTCAGCCGGCGGTGTTGGGCTGTGTCGTTGCGTTGCCAGAAGCACGATTATAGCTGACTTTAACCTTAAATAAAATAAAAACTACTGAGGCTAGTGGGCTGCAATTTGGTATGTTTGATGATTGGAGGGTGGATGATCAACATACCGGTTTTGCATCCCCTCAACGATCGGAATTTTAAGATCTGAGGGCGGACAGAAAAAAGTGCGGACTAACGTACAAAGCCGGAACAACAATAGTTTTCTTTTACAGAAAATCTAAAAACGTGAAGAAAAAATAGTAGCTTTCAATACGAAGGAATTGAAATCACACTCACTCTCGGCGATCGCAGGATTCTTAATGATGACTTGCCATTATGTGGATGGAGTTCGCCATGATACAGAACTGGACTCTGAAATCGCTCGTGGATTTCACGTTCCATATTTGCTACGTGCAAAATTTCCCCGGCGAATTCAGCAGTGACAATTTCTTATCGGTGCGTTCTTACTTAGAGTCTCTCTCTCTCTCTCTCTCTCTCTCTCTCTCTCTCTCTCTCTCTCTCTCTCTCTCTCTTTGAGAAGGCAGGAATATTGCCACAGAGGCCGTGGAGTTCGTTAGCACTGTTATAACTTTTTTGCCATTTTTTTACTTCTGCGTACATTAGCAGTTGAGGTTAGTTTTAGTAGCTGAGGTATAGCTGGGCTTCATGTGTGTGTGTGTGTGTGTGTGTGTGTGTGTATACTGTATATATATATATATATATATATATATATATATATATATATATATATATATATATATATATATATATATATATATATATATATATAACTAATATATATATATATAGGAACGGAATTGATATATATATATATATATATATATATATATATATGTATGTATAGATTGATCTCTCTGACTTTCGCCCAAAATATTTTTCAATTGTGCCTTTAGCCCCCACCAAGAACATATTTTTTTCCTCTATATGAAATTCAACCGAATGAGTCTGCATGTATAATACAGTAAAATCAATTATAAAAGATACTGTTGATTTTAAGATTTTTGTTTTTAGCCCAGAAGAATTTCAAGTGTGACTGTGGGAATTTTAAAAAATGGACCAAGTTTGTCACATAATAGCAGATGACTCACCTCCAGTTAACTTCCTGTTTCTTTGACTCTTACCTTCTTACTTTGAATCATTATCACTCTCTCATGCCTATGAATTATTATCGCTCTTCCATGCCTCTTATTGCTCAGTAGGACCTCTTGCGGCCGTTTGTGTCCTGATTTTATAACTATAGGTGCTGCAACAGTTGAATTTCAAATAGAGAATATAGCACGATGGTTGTCATTATTCAGATTATTTGTCATCCACATTGCATGGGTACAGTTTTCAAAGTCGTTTTCTGAATGGCTCATGAAAATATATGTTCTTGCTAATAAGGAAACATTTTGGTCGAAGAGAATTTTAAGAGTGTTTTATGTCAATGCTAACCTTAATCCTATCAGGACATTGATAGCTTATGGTGAAAAGCTATTAGAATTTGAGGTAATGATCAACCTTGCTTCGGTATTTATTATAGACGTAATAATTTAACAACAGCCATCGTATTTGTTGTAGGTTCTCTTTCCAGTACTTTACTGAAGGTAGCTGCCTGGAGCAGATAGATTGAGAACCTCTCTAGAGAAATCATTTCTGAGAATTAGTTCCATCTGTATTGTACTTTTTCCAGAGGTCTCCTTCTTATTTTAGAAAATTAAGTAGATAAATAAATAAATAGAGAACACAATCGGTCCAGTATTCCTTCATCTCAGTCGCGTAATTCAGCTGTAAGGTGGAATTTATGATCCAGCTGAAAGGTGGAATTTATGATCCAGCTGTCAGGTGGAATTTATGATTCAGCTGTAAGGTAGAATTTATGATTCAGTTGTAAGGTGGAATTTATGGTCCAGCTGTAATGTGGAATTTATGATTCAGCTGTTATGTGGAATTTATGGTCCATCTGAAAGGTGGAATTTACGGTCCATCTGAAAGGTGGAATGTATGGTCCATCTGAAAGGTGGAATTTATGGTCCATCTGAAAGGTGGAATTCACGATCCCAGCTGTCAGGTGGAATTTATGATCCAGCTGTAAGGTAGAATTTATGATTCAGCTGTAAGGTGGAATTTATGATCCAGCTGAAAGGTGGAATTTTTTTTATCAGATGTAAGGTGGAATTTACGATCCAACCTTCTGGAATCTCAGAATTTTTGGAATCCCAAGCATTGGAAATTATCACCATTCCTGGAACAGCTCCACATTCAACGCTGAAATCCCATGGGGGCTTAGTGCCCCCAGTTCACCTCAGATGGTGCACTGTAGGCATTACAGAAGGTTGTTTAAAGAGTCCCTTTGACCCCTAGCTGCACCTAATTTCATTTAGCCTTTTACTTTACCTCCGTTCCCGCTTCCTTTTATTCCATCTTTGCTGTCTAGCCGCTCCAACTTTCTCTTTTCACTCAAGCTCAGAGTGGCTGGGAGTGGTCCAGTGCTTGGATTCGTAACCGAATTATTATTATTATTATTATTATTATTATTATTATTATTATTATTATTATTATTATTATTGTGTGTTATTATTATTCAGAAGATGAACCCTATTCATATGGAACAACTCCACCAAAGGGGCCATTGACTTGAAATTCAAGTTTCCAAAGAATATTATGGTGTTCTTTAGGAAGAAGTAAGAGAAAGTACAGGGAAATACAGAAAGAGGGAGAATAGCATTAGGGTAATAATGCATTCGTTAGGAAGAAGCAAAGAGAAGATAAAGAGAAATACAGAAAGAAGAGATACCACTTATTAAAAATAAAAAATAAATGCATAGATTAATAAATAGATGAAAAATGTATTAAAACTGCAAGGAGAACACCACTTATTAAAAATGAAAAAATTAATTCATAGATTAATTAGATAAAGATGTATTAAAATTGCAAGAATAGCATTAGGGTAATAACGCATTCGTTAGGAAGAATTACGAGGCTGTATAGGGAATTACGGTCTAAGAATTTAAAACAAAAAATAGATAAAAATGTATTAAAATTGCAAGAATAGCATTAGGGTAATAATGCATTCATTAGGAAAAATTACGAGGCTGTAAAGGGAATTACAGTCTAAAAATCGAAAACGAATTAATAAATAGATAAAAATGTATTAAAATTACAAGGAGAACAGCGGCATGAGGGTAGTAACCCATTCATGAATCGAACATGCCAATACGCACGCAGCGGCGGCGGCGGCGGCGGGAGAATGGAACCGTCGCCTGGCCTCACGTCAGAAAATGCCCAGAAGAAGAATTCGGCGCGATTATTTCTTGTCACCTCTCGCCGATCGCCGGATGATGATGATGATGATGATGATGATGGCGTTTTCGGACATTGGCCCTGCGGAGGATCTCGTTAACACGTACTGCTGGTGCCTGATGTCCGTTAGACCTTGCGTTAGACCGCAGAATAGAACTCAGTGGACAGCGAGTTGCCGGGCCAGAATGTGTTGTGTGAGACTTCTTTTCAGTCCGTTTAATTGGTAGTTGGAATGACGATTTTTTTGATTTTCATAGTGAAGAAAAACTATTGTGCAGCTTTGTCTGTCTGTCCATACCATTTTCTGTCCACTTACTTTTTCTGTCCGTTAGCACTTTTTTTTTCTGTCGCCTCAGATCTTGAAAAGTACCAGGTAGAAGAGGCGCTAGTGGTATCGTTGATCATCCACCTTCCAATCATCATACATACAGTACCAGCCTCTAACCTCAATAGATTTTATTTTATTGTTTTAAAGTTAGCCCTGTAAATAATAAACCTGCATTAGTTTGAAGTTTCATGGGCGCAGCTCGTACAGCATTATAGAGAACCACCGAAAGATAGACCATGTTCAGTGGCGGCAGTTATACACGTTGCTGTATGGGAAAAAGCTCGATTGTGCGAAGAAACTTTGGCGCATTTTTTACTGTTTATTTCACGGTTTAATACTTTGTCGAGGTAAGAAATCAATCGATTTTTTTTTTGTAAGATAGAACTGATGCTTTTTATTTTTACATATTTATTTAATTCATTTACACTGAGAGAGATGTTTTTGGGCTAAATATTATGAACCATTATAAAAAATTGTCAGTTGCAAGGTTTTTTTTTTATTAATTTCAATCAATAAAGTTATACAAATTTTTTGAGAAACAGTATAATTTATTTAGGACCTTTTTTGTTTAGGAATCATTTATAATCTGCAGGTTCTGAATTGTTAAATTTTTGAAAATGAAACCAGCCTTAAATACCGATTTTCAAAGTTTCTTAACAAGCACAGGTCATCTTAAAAAAAAAACATATCTCTTTCCTCGTTTTTTTTTTTCATCATCGACCAATTAACGGAAAAACCTGGCCCGACCGATTGCCAAAAACTTGGTCAGCTCCCGTGGCACCCCCGAGGCATAGCACGAGGGAACCCGTGCGTTGCCAATCTGTCCAAATCACCAGGAAAGACTTCGGAGTCATTAAAAAGGTTCGATGCACCGGTAACTATCTTTCTATTTTTCGTCAGACTTTCTTCCATGTGAATATGGCGTGTAATTGCAGTTTTCTTATCTTTGTCTTCTTCTTCGTCTTTTTTTCTTCTCAAATATGGAGTACTCGTGCATGTAAGGGAGTTGGTTCAACCCTTTATTGGCTCTTAACGACAGGGAACCATACGTGACGTGATGTTTCCTTAGTAGGTCAGTGCTGTTGTCGGCAGAGTGGGGCTTCTCTAATGCAGGTGGCTGTTTTGGAAGAAAAAATGGCTCTGTTCCTCTTTTGTAAAATTTCCCAGTTTAACCTCTTCCTCCACAGTTTCCCCGAGAGAGCAAAATATTGATGAATAGGACGTTTTCGCACTGGGGCCCCTTAGTGGGTGTGGTGCCGCCAGCGCACCTCACGCGGTGCACTGTAGGCTTTACTTAAGGTTCTCTGCAGCGTGCCTTCGGCCCTTAACTGCAACCCCTTTCATTCCTTTTACTGTACCTCCTTTCATATTGCCTTTCCTCCATCTTGCCATCCACCCTCTCCTAACAATTGTTTCGTAGTGCAACTGCTTTGAGGTTTTCCACCCGTTGTAACTTTCGAATTTTCGTACACTCAGTTTCCCTCTCCAGCGCTGAATGACCTCGTGGGCCCCGGCCTTAGGCCTTTGGCCTGAATTCTACAATATTCCATTCCATACAAGGCGCAGAACGAAAAGGAAACTTTGACGTTCAAACTGATGTTACCCAAGATGTAACCGCTTGTTAAAATGGCCTCGTGTACTACTTGCCACAACAGCAGGAACCACGGCTCTTCTAAAGGAAGTTAGGTACGAGTTAAGATGAAGTTGAACAGGCATGCGAGGGAGGAAGGTATACTGTTATAACAGGTATACGAGAGAGAGAGAGAGAGAGAGAGAGAGAGAGAGATGAGAGGTTTCCAGCTGCCGTTACACCGAGATTGCTTTTGCCGAGTGCGAGGAGCGAAGACTTCGAGCGGAATCATTCGCTGGGAATATTTCATTTATGTCATTATTTCATTTATGTCATTTCCGTTTTAATGAGCTTTCGGGTACTTGCAATTAATTCTAGATTTATCGTTTAATTCCCACGATGGCATGGGAATGAGTGCCCCCCGGGGTTTTAGTGAGATTTTCACTCGGGTCATTTACCGTGTCACCACCTGTGTTATTGAGGGTCGGGAATAATTGGAGCGTGCCTCGTACATTTAGTTATGCTTCGATTAGGTTTTCTGAAGGGAGTTTGATGAACAGCAATGCCGTTAATGCGATTATGTTCTCGTTACTTTTCAGAATATAAGTAGAACGCACCGTCCAGTTATATTTATGCATCGTGGCCCACTTTTTGCGCCGAATATCCCCTTTTAGAGATTATAATATTACCAGTGTTGAGAACGAAAAAATTTATTAATTAAGCATTGGTGTATATAAACATATTTTATGTACATTTAAGAATATGGATAAAATGTGATAAAAGTGGTTTAATAAAAAAATATCCCGTATAGGTGGCACGCATTAAGTCTTGCCTGTTCCAAGATAGTGCAACTTAGTCATAAACATGTAAGAGCACTTTATTTATTTATTTTTTGTTTTTATTTATATGTTTTTTATTTTTTATTTTTTTATTTTTTATTTCTATTTTTCTTTATTTGTTTTTTATTTTGTATTTTTTATTTTTATTTATTTGTTATTTTTTTTATATATTTTTTTTTGCGTGAATTCCAGTACCAAAGTCATCCGTAACCTCAAAGTATGGTAGGGGAAGCTTAGCACTCCTGGGTTCAAATCATCTTGATAATGAAGCATTTTGCTTTTACTGCTACGATAAGGTCAGAAAAATCTCGCTGTCATTTCAGCGCCTGTAGATAATAGTTAATCGTTAGCAGTTTCAGATAAATTGAGCATAGTTGGCGTGGATAGGTCAGGTTCTTCACTTGCAGGCTCGCCTCGTCATACTACCCTAAAATGGAAAACTGCAGTATCTGCAAAAATACAAAACTGAGAAAAATGGTAGATACTGCAGTTTTCCATTGCCTTACTACTGATTTTGCAGATACTGCAAATGGGGCCCCCTAAATAAAGCATTGACGAATCATTCTGAAACTGCAGTAACTTGTGTATTAGTGTTTCACGAGCCCAATAGGTGGCATATCTCAATTTCGAAAGTTTTGCAGATACTGCAGTTTTTCATTTAGGGCAGCATATCTTCAGAAATCATTTAAATAATCTAAGGATTTTCGTTCTCAGTCGTCAAAAACATAATGGTTCAGTTTCTTAAACTGACTCCAGCTGATTTTCGGGGAAGGTTACCATAGGTGCCTGATTTTCAATTAAAGGATTTAGAAAATATTTCAGGGAATATCGAGTTTTTATTTTATGGTTGGTATATCTATGACTCAAAGACTTAACTTTGGTTGGATACACTGCTCTATGCCATTTCCTCCCTGGCAAACTGACTCAGTTGCCATAATGGCAACCCAGTAATGGGAGCTTGGATAGAAAAATAAAATTTCGTCGAAAATTCATGACCTCTGGGGATCCAAGCCTCTTTAATGTAAAGATATGATTGTTACAGTTACACTGGTTCACCATGAATTGCATTCTGTCTTCATTTCAGTGATATGGAAATTGAAATTCTCCAGATAAGGATTTATTTTAATTGTGAACAAGACCATATATCCTTCTAGCCTTCAGATAGTGACAACCATGGATCAGATCTCGAAAATTAACTCATCCAGAAACTTTATACAGTATTTGGGAAGAATAATTGCCACTTTATTTAGAGGCTATAGTCAGTATGGGGTAAGGTCTATCATTTTTAGTTGTCTGTAAAAGAAAACCATTGAGATGGTCTGTCCGTCCGCACTTTTTTTTGTCCGCCCACAGATCTTAAAAAACTGAGGATAGAGGCTGCAAATTGGTGTGTTGATCATCCACCCCAGTAGTTTTGATTTTATTTAAGGTTAAGGTTAGCCAGGGATCGTGCGTCTGGCAGCGTTTTCCGGAGGCGTCGCCGACGCAGTTTACTGCATCTGGGGAGTAACTGAGCGGTCCCCGGTCGTAGCTGAGTTTCATAAAACATTATACGCTGTACAGAAAACTCGATTGAACCCTTTATTCCGGCTATAAGCCCTATGTATTTTTTATGTATTCATATCATTTCAAAAGAGCTTTACAGAGAATATTGCATAAGTAGTCATACCTTTATAAAGTATAATTTCGCGTTTATTAAAAATCTTAGTAAATTACATCATATAAAATAATTGTAAACTAGATGTCTAATTGTTTACTTTTATGATTTTCTTAAAATGGAGTAATCTCATTAAGCATACTTAAAAAATTTGATCTAATGTACATGGCTTATAGCTGCAACAAAGGGTTCAATTCTATCCAGTTCAAAATGTTTCCAGCCCTGAGCTGAAATAAAGAATATTATTATTATTATTATTATTATTATTGTTATTATTATTATTATTATTATTATTATTATTATTATTATAAAAAGACTGCAAGCAAATGCTGAAGTATTATTATTATTATTATTATTATTATTATTATTATTATTATTATTATAAAGACTGCAAGCAAAGGCTGAAATATTATAAGTATTATTATAATTATTATTATTATTTTATTATTATTATTGTTATTATTATTATTATTACTATAATATTATTATTATTATTATAAATAAGACTGCAGACAAATGCTGAAGTACTATTATTATTATTATTATTATTATTATTATTATTATTATTATTATTATTATTATTATTATTAACAAAGACTGCAAGCAAATGCTGAAGCCGTCTAACCTGCCAAGGACTCATGCACTGAAAAGTCCTCCGAAATAAAAATGTAAAAATATTATTAAAACTAATAAAAAAAGCATCCCGCCATCTACCATTCTCTCTTCAAAAGGAAAACACCTCGAGATCTGCTCTCATTATAATTCCCCGTCGCTTTCATCGTCGCAACATTCTGATGGTATTCAATTTGCCTAATTTCCTACATGCCAATGTTTTGTAGCCATTCATCTTGCGAGTTGGTTATCAGCACCACTCCATCACGTTCATGCATTAAGCACCCCCCCCCCACCATCCCCACCCCCAATTAAAACGACCGGCACTCCATCAAACTCCCGAATCACCCGAGTCGGCCACCTTATCATTATGAGTTACGCACCAACGGGTCCTTAAAGGCGTCTTAGGGAAGGTTTTCGATATTCGGCTAAATTTTAGTTCGAGAGGTAGAGAGCGTATGGATAAGTATCTCAGCAAGCTAGGGATACCAGAGAGAGAGAGAGAGAGAGAGAGAGAGGAACCCTTTTGCAGCCCCGAGAGAGAGAGAGAGATAGGAACCCTTTTGCTGCTTTGAAGAAGAGAGAGAGAGAGAGAGAGAGAGAGAGAGAGAGAGAACCCCTTCTCCCTGTGGACACGTTTCTCAGCAAGTTAGGGATATAATAATGCAGCCCCTAGAGAGAGAGAGAGAGAGAGAGAGAGAGACTTTCTTTCTGCCTTAAACAGGAAAATTTTAATTATAGATACAAGAACTAATTTCTATGGCGGTTCTATTGAACGTTGATCGGACGTCAGATTTTTCTTCACTCTGGCAGGGCGGGAATACATCATGGAGGTGTTTTTTTTTATCATAAAAAAATTTTATAAATATTTTTTAAACCTGATTTATGAGAAAACGTTGACTTTTTTTTTTCTCTCCGATACCTTAGAAAGTCTTCCCCGTAGAGGGGGCATTGCCGTCAGTGCACCTCACGTTGTGCACTGTAGGCATTACTTAAGGGTCTTTGCAGCGTCCCTTCGGCCCCTAGCTACAACCTCTTTCATTCCTTTTGCTGTACCTCCGTTCATATTCTCTTCCTTCCATCTGACTTTCCACCCTCTCTAACAACTGTTTGAGGTTTTCCTCCTGTTACATCTTTCGAACCTTCTTACTGTCAGTTTCCCTTTCAACGCTGAATGACCTCATAGGTCCCAGGGCTGTTATTCGAGGTTCAGATATAAGAAACAAGTAAAAATTGCCCCAAAGTTTCTTCGGCGCAATAGTTTTCTGTAATGCGTATAATGAAAACCACCGAAAATAGATCTATCTTTCGGCGGTCTCGGTAGAGGACTGTATGAGCCGCGGCCCATGAAACTTTAACCACGGTCCGGTGGTGGCCTGGCCTATATCGTTGCCAGGCGCACGATAATGGCTAATTTTAACCTTTAATAAAATAAAAACTACTGAACGCCGTCGAACTTCTCAGTTCCAGAAGTCTTTTATTCCTCACACCGCTGGACTGTGGAATATTCTCCCTGAGGATGTTTCGCAATTAGAGCCGCAAAAGTTCCTCCCTCATATATTAAAAATTACTGAGGCTAGAGGGCTGCAATTTGGTATGTGTGATGATGGAGGGTGGATGATCGACATACCAATTTGCAGCCCTCTGGCCTCAATAATTTAACATATGAGGAGGAACTGCGCTCTAATTGTGAAGGCATCTCGAGAGAATATTCACAGTCAGTGTAAAAATAAAGACTTCTGGAGATTGAGAGAAGTTCGACATATTTACATTTCTATCTCCGGAGAACATTGTGCACAATCACTTGACAATTAAATCGTCAAGGAATAAGCAATATGCGAGGCAGTAACAGATATATACAGATATATATACTGTATATATGTGCAATACGTGTGTGTACGTATATATATATATATATATATATATATATATATATATATATATATATATATATATATATATATATATATATATATATATATATATACATACACATACATACATACATACATACATATATATATATATATATATATATATATAAATATATATAATATATATATGTATACATATGTGTATATATGTATGTATATATATATATATATTCGTGTATATATTTAAATTTTTCCTACCCTTCTCCTCCCGCGTCCTAAAGTATTCGCCACATGCTCCGGGCCTCAATTGGTCATGCACAGCGCGGCCATAATTGGATCATCGAGTTCGTTAAAAAGTAAATTGATTATCAGCTTTGTATAACAATCGGCCAGGGTGTGTTTAGCACAGAGCGATAATCATGCAGTTTGCAACCGTCCCAGTTTCTCCGGTCAATAGAGTCTGGACGTTTAAATTTGCACATCTGTAAAGAATTATAAGGACTGTAGAAATGTCTCACTCTGGCAAGGACCTGATTTCAGAGGACTGTATAGATTGTTGAAAGTTGGATTCGTCAGAATTCTAAGAGTGTGGTGGTCTGGTCTGGCAAGGATCAGGTTGCCTGTGCTGTGGTTGAGGCAGATTATTATGTCTGTGAGTCAGTTAGTGAGTCAGGAGGAGCAATCCTTGCCAAAATAGTATTTAATCAGGTTACCTTTGTTGTAAAGACAGTGTTTGATCAAGCTGCCTTTGTTGTAAGGACAGTATTTGATCAAGCTGCCTTTGTTGTAAGGACAGTATTTGATCAAGCTGCCTTTGTTGTAAAAACAGTATTTAACCAGGCTGCTTTTGTTGTAAAGACAGTATTTGATCAAGCTGCCCTTGTTGTAAAGACAGTATTTAATCAAGTTGCCTTTGTTGTAAAAACGGTATTTAATCAAATTACCTTTGTTGTAAAAACAGCATTTAATCAAGTTGCCTTTGTTGTAAAAACAGTATTTGATCAAGTTGCCTTTGTTGTAAAAACAGTAATTACTCAGATTGCCTTTGTTGTAAAAACAGTATTTAATCAAGCTGCCTTTGTTGTAAAGACAGTATTTGATCAAGCTGCCTTTGGTGTAAAAACAGTATTTGATCACGCTGCCTTTGTTGTAAGGAAAGTATACCTTAGTTTTACCAGACCACTTAGCTGATTAACAGCTCTCCTAGAATGACCAAAGGGGATTAGACTTGTTTTGCATTGACTAAGAACCGGTGGTTTAGCAGCAACGGGACCTAAAAACAGCATTTGATCCAGTTGGCTTTGTTGTAAAAACAGTATTTAATCAAGTTGCCTTTGTTGTAAAAACAGTATTTAACCAGGCTGCTTTTGTTGTAAAAGCAGTATTCGATCAAGCTGCGTTTGTTGTAAAAACAGTATTTAACCAGGCTGCTTTTGTTGTAAAAACAGTATTTGATCAAGCTGCCTTTGTTTTAAAGACAGTATTTAATCAAGTTGCCTTTGTTGTAAAAACAGTAATTTAATCAAGTTGCCTTTGTTGTAAAAACAGGATTGAATCAAGTTGCCTTTGTTGTAAAAACAGTATTTGATCAAGCTGCCTTTGTTGTAAAAAGAGTATTTGATCAAGTTGCCTTTGTTGTAAAAAGAGTATTTGATCAAGCTGCCTTTGTTGTAAAAACAGTATTTAATCAAGTTGCCTTTGTTGTAAAAACAGTATTTGATCAAGCTGCCTTTGTTGTAAAAACAGTATTTGATCAAGCTGCCTTTGTTGTAAAAACAGTATTTAATCAAGTTGCCTTTGTTGTAAAAACAGTATTTGATCAAGTTGCCTTTGTTGTAAAAACAGTATTTGATCAAGTTGCCTTTGTTGTAAAAACAGTATTTGATCGAGTTGCCTTTGTTGTAAAAACAGTATTTGATCAAGTTGCCTTTGTTGTAAAAAGAGTATTTGATCAAGCTGCCTTTGTTGTAAAAACAGTATTTAATCAAGTTGCCTTTGTTGTAAAAACAGTATTTGATCCAGCTGCCTTTGTTGTAAAAAGAGTATTTGATCAAGCTGCCTTTGTTGTAAAAGCAGTATTTAATCAAGTTGCCTTTGTTGTAAAAACAGTATTTGATCAAGCTGCCTTTGTTGTGAAAACAGTATTTGATCAAGCTGCATTTGTTGTAAAAGCAGTATTTAATCAAGTCGCCGTTGTTGTTAGAACAGTATTTTAATCAAGTATCCTTTGTTGTAAAAATAGTATTTGATCAAGCGGCCTTTGTTGTAAAAGCAGTATTTGATCAAGTTGCCTTCGTTGTAAAGACAGTATTTAATCAATTTGCTTTTTTTTTTGTAGATGAGTCAGCTTAATCTCTGTAAATCAGCCAGTCTGTCAGAAGAGCAATTCCTTGCCTAAACAGTTTTTAATCAAATTGACTTTGTTGTAGTTGAGTCAGATTAGTATATCTGTGAGTCACTGAGTCAGTAGTGCAATCCTTACCAAAACAATTTTTAATCAGTTAGTCAGTGAGTCAGAAGAGCACTTCCTTGTCTAAACAGTTTTTAATCAAGTCGACTTTGTTGTAGTTGAGTCAGATTGATAAATCTGTGAGTCACTAAGTCAGTAGAGCAATCCTTATCAAAACAGTTTTTAATCAAATTGCTTTTTGTTATTTGAGTCAGATTAGTATGTCTGGCATTCAGTCAGACAGTCAGAATTATATAAAAAAGTTTTTCTTCATTAAATAGACTTATGAGGATATCTTTTCTACCTGTCAAGAAACTGTTACTAAAATACAGTATATCAACAACAAAATGAGTCTGTTTGCCTTCCACTTACAGTTTTATAATGTTCACACCTGTGTGTTTATGGCACGAGTCAAGTATACTGACAACGCGAGTTTATTTGAAGCTTAATGATGAGTCCTTTTCATTAATAGGATATTTACATAACCTTTTCACCCAAGCAAATAAGTCACCTCGATGCAATTTGGGTCAAATATGCAATGAGTGCAATTTAATTTGGTGTACCCTCTCTCTCTCTCTCTCTCTCTCTCTCTCTCTCTCTCTCTCTCTCTCTCTCTCTCTCTCTCTCTCTCAACGAACTACAGGAATTTTATTCAGATGCCGGGTTGAAGCTAAATGGTCCATTAAAACGCAGGTTGGATTTAAGAAAAAAAATTCAGGATAAATTTGATTGGCTTTGGTACCGGTTCTTTTATTTTATCTCTAACTAAAGATTCTGTGAATGTGTTTATATGATACTTAGGTGTAGATTTATTGTCAAGAGGAGTTCTTAATTATCAAGTCGGGGAAACTGGGCTTTGTGTGCGGGGTAAAACGTCTAGATTAAAAGCGAATTTTGGGGGAAATAACTTGGTAAAGTTTCTCGTCCGTATACAAAAAGAAAAATTATTTGGAAATAGTTTTGTGACTTCTTCGTCCTTACAAATATGAAAATAATCTGGCCAAGCTCCTCTTCCTTATACAAAAAAGATATGTTAGAAAATAATCTGATCAAATTCCTCGTCCTTACGCACACAAAAAATAGAAAATAATCCGGTCAAATTTCCCGCCCTTACACAAAATTGAAAAAAAAAGTGTTAGAAATAATCTAGTCAAATTCCTCGTCCTTACAAAAAAAAAAAAAAATAGAAAATAATCTGGTCAAATTTCTCGTCCTTATAGAATATATATATATATATATATATATATATATATATATATATATATATATATATATATATATATATATATATATTAGAAAATAATCTGGTTAAGTTCCTGGTCCTTACACGAAAAAAATTATTTGCTAAAAGTTCCTCTTCTTTACACAAATAAAACGTAATCTTAGCAACTGGTATTGTTGCTTGTGTGTGTATTCGTGTGTGTGTGTGTATGTGTGTGTGTGTGTGTGTGCAAGAGAGAGAGAGAGAGAGAGAGAGAGAGAGAGAGAGAGAAGAGAGAGAGAGAGAAGGCAATTCCTACATGCCTGCAATTTGTCTTCAGGCCGATGTCCGCACTTTCCTTTCTCCTGCCCCCAAATATGGGATAATGATAATCAAATCATTAGTTCTCGAGCATTCTGGCCCTTAAGACCCCCCCCCCCAGACCCAAAGGGGCGGGTTGCCTAATTATCGCGGTAAGCTGCTCCAATAATCGTTAATGAGTTGGTATTGTTCCAGTGGCTACTTTTTCGTACTTTTTGACTTCTCAGTAAGTCCAGAGATGTGACTTCACAGTGGGTCCAGAGATGTGACTTCGCAGTGAGTCCAGGGATGTGACTTCACAGTAAGAACAGAGATGTAAAATCTGTGACTTGACAGTAAGTCCAGAGATGTGACTTGACAGTAAGTCCAGAGATGTGACTTCTCATTAAATGACAGTAAGTCCAGAGATGTGACTTGACAGTAAGTCCAGAGATGTGACTTCTCATTAAGTCCAGAGATGTGACTTTACAGTGAGTCCAGAGATTGCTCTTATACTCAGTCATTTAGAGAAGTCTTGATATTTTCGCCATAAGTAATTGTTAAAGGATATTTTCGCCGTAAGCAATTGTTAAAGGATATTTTCGCCGTAAGTAATTGTTAAAGGATATTTTCGCCGTAAGTAATTGGTAAAGGATATTTTCGCCGTAAGTAATTGTTAAAGGATATTTTCGCGGTAAGTAATTGTTAAAGGATATTTTTGCCGTAAGTAATTGTTAAAGGATATTTTCGCCGTAAGTAATTGTTAAAGGATATTTTCGCCATAAGTAATTGTTAAGAGATATTTTTGCCGTAAGTAATTGTTAAAGGATATTTTCGCCGTAAGTAATTGTTAAAAGATATTTTCGCCGTAAGTAATTGTTAAAGGATATTTTCGCCGTAAGTTATTGTTAAAGGATATTTTCGCCGTAAGTAATTGTTAAAGGATATTTTCGCCATAAGTAATTGTTAAGAGATATTTTCGCCGTAAGTAATTGTTAAAGGATATTTTCGCCGTAAGTAATTGTTAAAAGATATTTTCGCCGTAAGTAATTGTTAAAGGATATTTTCGCCGTAAGTAATTGTTAAAGGATATTTTCGCCGTAACTGGTAAAGGATACTTTCGCCATAAGTAATTGTTAAAGGATATTTTCGCCATAAGTAATTGTTAAGAGATATTTTCGCCGTAAGTAATTGTTAAAGGATATTTTCGCCGTAAGTAATTGTTAAAGGATATTTTCGCCGTAAGTAATTGTTAAAAGATATTTTCGCCGTAAGTAATTGTTAAATGATATTTTCGCCGTAAGTTATTGTTAAAGGATATTTTCGCCGTAAGTAATTGTTAAAGGATATTTTCCCCATAAGTAATTGTTAAAGGTCATGCTAAGTAGGAACCGTGTGGTTAATATAATTGAAATCCGAATATTATCACGTAAATGAATTATGTAAACAAAATTTTAACAGGCAATGTCAGGGACAGACAGAAGATATTGCTCTATCATCTCGACCTTTTTTGTCAGAGGATAATGACTTAATAAACAATTAGAAATCAGAGTGAATATATGACTGTACAATCATATGAAGACAGGAACGTGGCGTATGGTCAGATGGAAATATATATAAGTATAATTCATAGGACGAAAAACCTACATTTTAAAGGAAAACTAAATTAGAAACGATCCTGAAACAGAAATGAAGAAGTTCTCGTCGTAGTTATACTACGTAACTGGTGTAGAAATGGTATGGGAACACTGAGTACTGCTGCGAAGCCAGAGTTTAATTTTTATGGGGGAAAGGATGCAATTATGCCTTTGTTGAAGGGGAGGTTTTTGTGCTCATGAGAATCTCCTCGGAGCTGTTTTTTTTTTTTTTTTTTTTTGCTGGAGGACAGAACTGTCTGAAAAGACTGATCATACACACACACACACACACACACACACACACACATACATACAAACACACACAAACGAAGTTGCATGGCGCGATTTGTGAATGTAAAATCATATTCATATAGCAAATAATTTTCTCTTGAATATCAGTGACTTTCGGACAGAGAGAGAGAGAGAGAGAGAGAGAGAGAGAGAGAGAGAGAGAGAGAGAGAGAGAGAGAGGTGCAGTCGCGTCAGTCGTCAGTTTAGTCAGCCATCCATCCATTCATTCAGTCACCCATCCATCCATCCAGTCATACATCCATCCATCCAGTAACCCATCCTTCCAGTCACCCAGCCATCCGTCCATCTATTCATCCATCCATCCAGTCATCCATCCACTCACCCATCCATCCATCCAGTCAACCACCCATCCATCCATCCAGTCATCCATCCACTCACCCATCCATCCATCCAGCTTTAGCGCTATAAGCCGGTAGTGCCGGGATAATAGTGATGACGGGCAACTACCAGATAACGGCGCCTGTTATTTACACGACGCCCGGGGGCATCCCGCCGTCTTACCCCATTCGTTTGGCTGCCAGGAAGAAGAAGAAGAAGAAGAAGAAGAAGAAGAAGGAGAAGAAGAAGAGGAGGAGGAGGAGGAAGAGAAGAAGAAGAAGAAGAGAGATTGAGGAGAAGAAGAAGACGAGGAGGAGGAGGAGGAGGAGGAGGATGAGGAGGAGGAGGAGGAAACAGAAAGTAATGGGAAATAGGAATACAGGATGTGGAGAAGGTTAAGAAAGTGGAAGAAGAAGAAGAGGGTTAGGAGGAGGAGGAGGAAGAAGAAGAAACAGAAAGTAATTGGAAATAGGAAGTACAGGAGGTGAAGAAGGAAAAGGAAATGGGAGGAATGCAAAGAGAAGGAGAAGTTAATCGAGGAGTGGAAAACAGAAGGAATTCAAAGGGAAGGAAGATATATATATATATATATATATATATATATATATATATATATATATATATATATATATATATATATATATATATATATATATATATATATATATTTTCTGAAACTTATGTGCATTCTAAATGCATTTTATGATTGCATTTTGAAAATGAATTTTCGTATGTCTTAAATTCACCGTTGATTTTTGTCAAACAAAACACATTTGTTAAAAGTTGCATGCAGGCGATGTGCATTTTGAAAATGAATTTTTCTGCATGTCCTAAATTTTCATGCCTTCCAGGTGCATTTTATGATTGCATTTTGAAAATTAATTTTTCTGTATGTGTTAAATTTTCATGCCTTCCAAATGCATTTTATGATTGTAATTTGAAAATTAATATTTTTGTATGCCTTAAATTTGCATGCCTTCTAAATGCATTTTATGATTGCATTTTGAAAATGAATTTTTCTGTATGTGCTAAATTTTCATGCCTTCCAAATGCATTTTATGATTGCATTTTGAAAATGAATTTTTTTGTATGTGTTAAATTTTCATGCATTCCAAATGCATTTTATGATTGCATTTTGAAAATGAATTTTTCTGTATGTGTTAAATTTTCATGCCTTCCAAATGCATTTTATTATTGCATTTTGGAAATGATTTTTTTTTTTCAAAACAAAACATTTGTTAAAAGCTGCATGCAGTTGATGTGCATTTTATGACTGACTTTTTCCAAATTAGTTTTTTTGTATGTGTTTGTAAATTCACCAATGTATTTTGCAAAATGAGCAAAATATATTTGCTGAAATTTGCATGCCTTTTATGATTGTATTTTGAAAATGAATTTTTGCCTATGTCATAAATTCACCATTGCATTGCATTTTGAAAATGAGTATTTTTGCATGTCTCAAACTCACCATTGCATTTTGCGAGACAAAATATATTTATTAAAAGTTGCATGCAGCCGATATACATTTTATGATTGCGTTACATAAAACACGAGATGATCCGAAGAGAGAAAAAAAAAGAACGGTATGTAAATTCACCCTTCTTAGCATCTTACGTAAGTATGAGTTGGGTGTAGTAACCTGCCGGGTCTGTTAGAAGAAGAAGAAGAAGAAGAAGAAGAAGAAGAAGAAGAAGAAGAAGAAGAAGAAGAAGAAGAAGAAGAAGAAAGAAAAAAGAAGTCGAGGGTGGAAAAAAACGACAGAAAAATGCAAGCAAAAAAAAATGGTAACGGTTTTACTCTTGCAAGCACGAAAGTCATAAACGTGAACACCGGGAGGGAGCAGAGAGGGAAGGATGAAGAGAACGTAGGAGGTAAAGATTTCTTAGATGGTTCTGATTCTCTCTCTCTCTCTCTCTCTCTCTCTCTCTCTCTCTCTCTCTCTCTCTCTCTCTCTCTCTCTCTGTTAAATGATTGAAGAGGAATGTAAGGGTAGATGAGTTTGTTACTCACGGGAAGGTTCATTTTCTCTCTCTCATTTTGTAAATGTAATTTATTATATTAATGAATTATAACTGTTTTTAAATGCTATATATACATTATGTATATATATATGTATGTATATATATGTATATGTATTATATATATAAATATATATATATGTATATACTGTATATATATTTATATGTATATATATAATATATACATATATATAAGTTATATATGTACAATATAATATATATACAGAAAATATGGTATGTATAATGTAAATATATATATCATATATACACAATATGTATATGTATATATATACATATATATATATATATATATATATATATATATATATATATATATGTATGTATGTATGTATGTATATATATATATATATATATATATATATATATATATATATATATATATATATATATATATATATTTTGCTTATTCTTTGCTTCGTGCTGTGTGTAACTTTACACACGTCCTAACCCCATCCATACATTTATCCATAATACACCTTTTCATTAAACCCTTCCCGTTGCAAAATCAATTCGGCATAAAAAGACAATTGACGGGAGACGGTTCTCTATGCATTGTATGAAAGAAGATACGAAGTAGAGCAAAACATATATATTATTTTTTTTTATATTACAGTAAGTGGGAACCGCTAAGGCCACCACTGTAGCGTCATTTGAATACCACCAAGGTCATGAGACTCGTCTGAATTTCGAACTCGGGTGCGCTCTAGTAAATACTAACCTGTGTTTCACTAATTACCGGCGTTCAGATTAACAGCAATGATTACATTTAGACTTGATAATGTGCTCTCACAATGATTTTATAACAGTGGTTCTTTGAGCTTTTTATTACCACGCCCCCTTTAAGAGGTGGTTCTAACCTCCACCCCCCCACCCCCTCGCCTTGCATGTATGAGTAAAATTCCCTCCCAGATTTAAAGGAAAATAAAAAATAGAGAAAGAGAAGGGGTGATTTTATTCTTTTGGGAATGAATTAGTGAGATACTTGACGCTGCTTCTTAGCGACTCTTGTTAAGAGAATAACGAATATAATTAGAGAATTTTAAATTTTTCCACGGGGTTCGCGCCCCACTTGGAAATTGCTGACGCCAACCAGGTTGTGAACCGCTGTGTTTTAAATCTTCAAAGTACTTAACTCCAGATTCTATATTCAATGCGGGAGAAAGTAATCACATATATATTTTTTTAAAGGGAATGCAGTTCATGTTTACTCTCATTTCGCCGTACTCAAATCCCTTCCTATTTTCCGAAGTGACTCCGCGGAGAACACGTCAAGATTAAGATGCCATTTTTACAGTGCATTTATAGATAATAAACCCGCCTTCTGAATTTATGAAGGGTCTGTACAATTGAACGAAATTAGACGGATCTTAAAAGAGCAAATATGGGTGGGTTTAATTTTTTCTTTTTTTTTTTAATCACAGCTGCGTTGATGAAAACGAAATTTATCCCTCTTCCGCACAAAGTCGATCCATTCAAATGGAGTTTAGGAACAAAATACCCGTGAAAGTGGGCATAATTCCCCCCCAGATACATCGAGGCAATAAAACCTCGTACGAGGCCATAAGAAACAAGTTCTGCTGAGGAGACTTAATGCCACCCTTAGGTAGCCCAGTTTAGGACGAGGGTTTTTATAGGCCATTACAGATTATGTCTTCGGTCATGGGAACGCAACGCAACGAACATAATAATAATAATAATATTCACGGAGACGATTAAGGGGATATTGTAAGTTATAGTTTCTCTCTCTCTCTCTCTCTCTCTCTCTCTCTCTCTCTCTCTCTCTCTCTCTCTCTCTCTTTTTTTTTTTTTTTTACTAAATCCACATTGCGTTATTGTCGGTCGATTTCGACCTGCGCGGTAGATTGCTGATTCGCTGATGATCTGGGCGTGTCATTAATGATTAGGGAGGTAAGTGAATCAGTATACGTATTTGTAATAGCCACAAAAACCTCATAACTTCTTGGCTGGCAGAGAAATATGTTTGTTCGGGATCTCGGTGATGGGAAAATTAATATGAATGTGGATGTGTCTGTATTTAGACGCTTGTAATAACTGTGGGAATAACGAACTTTTATTGAATTAAGACTCTTTATCCCCCAACGTTAACCTCGGAGTCCATTCTGCTTCGTTATAGAGCTCTTTGTGTAATGTATTCCTTGTATTTCTGTTGTACATATGTAATTTTAAAGGCTACGGGTTTTTAATGTATGGCCTGTTCTTGAGTGACTCCGTATCGTGACTTTTTTATTGTGTGTATCATATGCACCATATTATATATATATATATATATATATATATATATATATATATATATATATATATATATATATATATATATATATATATATATATATATATATATATATGTACCTGCAGTCAGGTCCTGGCAGCAGAGCAGTGGAGAGGTTTTGAGGACGAGATGGTTGCCGTGTCGGCTCTGTCGTGGTCGTCCAGTGCTGGAGGAGGACGTCTGGGCTGTTTTTGGGGACGAGATGGTTTTCGTCCGATGTTGGAGGAGGACACCGCCCAGTACTGTTGTTCCTTTATGCTGTGGGATTATGTATTTGCTGTAAATAGTTATTTTACAGTTTTTTTCATTATTCGTATCATGTTTTTTTTTTTTTTTTGCTGCCTGTTATTTTTATATTTATGCTGCCTGTGAGTTATGCAATTATTATTTTTAACTGACTCTAATAAATGTATTTACTGTGTTGGCCAAGTTATTTGTTTATGGATTTAATCATTCTTTGTGCTACTCTGGTAATTATTGATTTGGTTCATGTTTAATTGATTTCATTTTTGTATTGATTCATTTTTGTACTGACTCTATTTTATTTATCTTTGTTTTTGATTGTTGCAGCTACTGTTTTTTGTAATTAATTCATTTGTAGTAATGTTCATTTTGTTTTTAAATTGAACCTTGACTCAACTATACATTATTATGTATGTAACAGCTCTCGTCAGTCATTTCAGCCCAACTGCTTGTTTCAGTAAAGAACCTGTAGATCTCGAGAGGCGAGATCGTAATATATATATATATATATATATATATATATATATATATATATGTGTGTGTGTGTGTGTGTGTGTGTATACATACATTTTATAAATATATATATATATATATATATATATATATATATATATATATATATATATATATATATATATATATATATATATATATATATATATATATATATATATATATATATGTATATAATTACTCATTTTCCCCCTTTGGAAGAAATGGCTCTTCAAATGGTAGTAAAACTAATAGAAACAGATAAGAAAGCTAATTAGATCAAATGAAAAAAATATAAAATAATAAGTTATAAAGAAGGAAGGAGCGACACCAACATATATTAAATGACATAATTTGAAAACCTCAATGATATGAACAGTTGTGAAATTGAAAAAAAATCAGTGATAAGAGTTTTAAAAAAGAAGTGGATAAAACGAACGCTGAAACAAAAATATTAAAGTAAACAAAAAGTAAAGAATCTGAATTTGTTCAACTTAGTCATTTTGAAAAATAACAAGTAAAAAATGCGTCGAGTTTCTTCAGGGCAATCGAGTTTTCTGTACAGCGTATAATCAAGGCCACCGAAAATAGATCTATCTTTCGGTGGTCTCGGTATAATGCTGTATGAGCCGCGGCCCATGAAACGCTCAGCCGGCCGTGGTGGCCTGTGTTGTTGCGTTGCGAGAAGCACGATTGTGGCTAACTTTAACCTTGAATAATATAAAAACTACTGAGGCTAGAGGGCTGCAATTTGGTATGTTTGATGATTGGAGGGTGGATGATCAACATACCAATTTGCAGCCCTCTAGCCTCAGTAGCTTTTAAGATCTGAGGGCGGACAGAAAAAGTGCGGACGGACAGACAAAGCCGGCACAATAGTTTTCTTTTACAGAATACTAAAAATGTCTAACTAGAAATAGGAAATGAAAAGATAACGAAAAGAAGAGAGTAAAAAATTATAAAAAGTTAAGCAAAGTATTAAAAAATACGAAAAAATAGACGACAGTGAACAGAAGTCAACAAGTAAATGAGGAAATGAACGAATCTTAAAATATAGACAGCTAAAAAAAATACTAGGTGAATAAGTTCATGAAAATCTAGATAAAACAAACAATAATGAAACAAGATATTAATGTGATGAAGGCTGAATAATTATGAAAAATGAACAAATGAAATAAGACATAAAACAAGCAATAATGAAACAAGGTATCAACGTAACGAAGACCGAACAATTATGAAAAATGAACAAATCATATAAAAAAACAATAATGAAACAAGATATCAACGTGATGAAGACCGAACAATTATGAAAAATGAACAAATCAAATAAAAAAATATAAACAATGAAAACAAACAATAATGAAACAAGACATCAACGTGATGAAGACCGAACAGTTATGGAAAAATGAACAAATCAGGCAAGAAATTAACAAAAGCGAATAAAGGCGAGGAACGAACAAGAAACGACCCAAATGAACAAAGGCCAGGCAGCCTAGGAACCATGTGCGTAGAACGGGACGTCCTTTGGTGTGCCCGTAGAACAGATGGTTCCTGAGGAGCTCTCATAAACCCCCCCCCCTCCCCAGAAGTCCTAGGGCCACGGTGTCCTTCAGTGACCCTGTGCAACCCGCCACCTGCCTGACGGGGGGGGGAGAGGAGAGACGTAAGAAAACAGAGAAAGGGGAAGGGGAGGAGGAAGAAGAAAAGAAAGGAAGAGGGAGAAGGAACGGTGATGATTGAGGGATAGAGCGAGGAAAAATATTAAGAGAAAAATGATGAAAGGTTTGGAACGGAGGAAGGGGGAAGAATAAGAGAAGAAAAGAAAGGAGAATTGAGGGATAGAGAGAGAAAAATATTAAAAAAAGGAAAAAAATGAAAGGTTTGGAACAGAGAAAGGGGGAAGAATGAGAGAAAAACAGGAAGGACGAGGAAGAGGAAAAGGTGATGAATGAGGAATAGAGAGAGAAAAATATTAAGAAAGAGAAAAACGGATGAAAGGGTTGGAACAGAGAAAGGGGGAAGAATGAGAGAAGAAAAGAAAAGATGAGGGAGAGGAAACGATGATGATTTGAGGGATAGGGCGAGAAAAATATTAAGAAGGAGAAAAACGATGAAAGCTTTGGAATGGAGGAATTAGTGAGAGGGATGAAAATTATCGTTGGTGGCAGAGAAATAGCGATAATAAAGCTGAAAGAAGATAGAAATTGAAGAGAAAAGAGAGCCGGCGGAGAGAAGTAAGGGATAATAACTAATGAAGACAAATCACTCCTCCACTATTAAAGGGAGAGAGAAGGAAAGAGAGAGAGAGAGAGAGAAATAAAAAAAACTGAGAAGGGGAGATGAAGAAAGGACAAGGAATAGGACGTGATGATTATAGAACGTACAACAAAACAGAGATAAACGGGAGAGAGGGAGAAAGGAAATGAAAGTACAAGAGACGAACAAATTCCTACAAATTAAGGAATACAGATTAAAAGAGATAAAGCCAAATAACTGGTAATGGTTAGGTCAAACAGAAAAAAAAAACAGGCTAGGAAAAAGGGATGACGACATACGATTCTAAACACTGCGTTTGACAGCTGTCAGAATGTTCAGGCAGTGGCAGACTCTTTAACCTTGAAACACAAAAGAGAGTTAATTGTTTGTATAGGTACGTTCAACCGTGTCTGGTTCTCTAGCCATGAAAATTAGGTGTAAAATATCTTGTTATTAGTACTGACGACAGCAGAAATAATAGCAACAGTAACAGTATTATTGTTCCTTTTCGTTTTATTATTATTATTATTATTATTATTATTATTCAGAAGATGAATCCTATTCATATGGAACGAGCCCACCACAGGGGCCATCGACTTGAAATTCAAGCTTCCAAAAAATATGATGCTAATTAGAAAGTAGTAAGAGAAGGTAAAAAGAAATGCAGAAAGAAAAAAGCTTGCATATTGAAAAAGAAAAAGAAAATAAAATAATAAATAAATAAAAATGTTATTAAAAATAGATTAACAAACTAATAAATAGCTAAAAATGTATGAAAAATAGGAGAATGTTACTATCGTGCCATCAATTACATAAAGTAATTCCTCTATCTCTCTGCATTCTTTTCTCACGTTACTCTTAGAACAGCAACAAGGAAAGAGAGAGAATGCACTTGGCAATCGAACCTTCCCCCACCCCCTCTGCAAGTAAAAAGAAAAAAAAATAGGTAATAACCTCTTGTACACATAACGGGTCCTTATAAGATGTTACAGTTGGTAAGTGTTGCCCCGAAGCTAAATAGCAATCCTTGCCCTGGGGCAGCGTGCCCTTGCTGTTCCCTCCTCCTCCTCCTCCTCCTCCTCCTCCTACTACTTTTCCTCCTCCCCCTCTTCCTTTTCCTTTTCCTCCTCCTCTTCTTCCTTTTCCTCCTCCTCTTCCTCCCCTTTCTGTTCTTCCTCCTCCATTTCTTTGTGTTCCTCCTCCTCTTCTTCCTCTCACTTCCTCCTCCTCCTCTTCCTCTTCCGGTTCCTCATCCTCCACCTCCTCCTCTTCTTTTTCTTCTTCTCACCTCCTCAACCCCTCCTCCTCCTCTTCCTCTTCTTCTTCTCCTCAACCTCTCCTCCTCTTCCTCTTCTTCTTCTTCTTCTTCTTCTTCTTCTTCTTCTTCCTCTCACCCCCTCCTCTTCCTCTTCTCATCAACCCCTCCTCCTCCTCCTCTTCCTCTTCTCTTTAACTTCTCCTCCTCTTCTTCTTCTTCTTCTTCTTCGTCTTCTCCTCTTCTTCTTCTTCTTCTTCTTCTTCTTCTTCTTCTTCTTCTTCTTCTTCACCCCCCTCCTCCTCCTCCTCCTCCTCCTCCTCCTCCTCCTCCTCCTCCTCCTCCTCCTCCTCCTCCTCCTCCTCCTCTTCTTCTCCTCAACCTCTCCTCCTCCTCCTCTTCTTCTTCTACTTCTTCTTCGTCTTCTTCTTCTTCTTCTTCTTCTTCTCACCCCCCTCCTCTTCCTCCTCCTCCTCCTCTTCTTCTTCTTCTTCTTCTTCTTCTTCTTCTTCTTCTTCTTCTTCTTCTCGAGGCGGGATTCGTCTTCACGCCACTTCCTCTCAAAGGGAATGGCTATCCCCCTCACCTCCCAGCGAAGGGGGCCATCGCGATAGCGTTCTGCAGCCGCAGTTCGGGAACGCATTCATGTCCGGGAACGATTCGATACCGTCTCCGGGACGGGTTATCGCCGGGTAATATAATAACGGGTGCTCCGAGTCGGGTTGGAGATGGGTTAATGAAATGTTGTAATTGGCAGGGCTGTGGTGATAACAGTGGTCTCTCTCTCTCTCTCTCTCTCTCTCTCTCTCTCTCTCTCTCTCTCTCTCTCTCTCTCTCTCTCTCGGCAGGGTTGTTGTGATAACTAAACTCTCTCTCTCTCTCTCTCTCTCTCTCTCTCTCTCTCTCTCTCTCTCTCTCTCTCTCTCTCTCTCTCGGCAGGGTTTTGTGGTAACTAAGCTCTCTCTCTCTCTCTCTCTCTCTCTCTCTCTCTCTCTCTCTCTCTCTCTCTGCAGGCAGGGTTGTTGTGATAACCAAAGTCTCTCTCTCTCTCTCTCTCTCTCTCTCTCTCTCTCTCTCTCTCTCTCTCTCTCTCTCTCTCTCTCTCTCTGCATGGCTGTTGTGATAACAGTCTCTCTCTCTCTCTCTCTCTCTCTCTCTCTCTCTCTCTCTCTCTCTCTCTCTCTCTCTCTCTCCTCTGCATGGCTGTTGTGATAACAGTCTCTCTCTCTCTCTCTCTCTCTCTCTCTCTCTCTCTCTCTCTCTCTCTCTCTCTCTCTCTCTCTCTCTGCATGGCTGTTGTGATAACAGTCTCTCTCTCTCTCTCTCTCTCTCTCTCTCTCTCTCTCTCTCTCTCTCTCTCTCTCTCTCTGCATGGCTGTTGTGATAACAGTCTCTCTCTCTCTCTCTCTCTCTCTCTCTCTCTCTCTCATGTTGATCATTATTATTATTATTATTATTATTATTATTATTATTATTATTATTATTATTATTATTATTATAAATTGTCGTTGTACAATCGTTGTTATGGTTTACAATCCTTTAAATTCTATTTAATCACATATTCATTTGATAAAAAAAAAACCCACCCCCCCAAAAAAAAAAAGAAAAATGACAGGAAACTCCAACACAGATTTTTTTTTTTTTTGGTCAGATATACTTGAAGGTTGAATTCATTGCAACTAAATTCCGATAATTCAGTCACTAATAATCATGCTTGCATTGATGCTATGCTTGGGACGGCGGTGAAGTTTGTTTATGCAACTTTATAAACGTCTTAACAGGTATAATTTCGCCTCCTTGGGTGGATCTTGCATGAGAGAGAGAGAGAGAGAGAGAGAGAGAGAGAGAGAGAGAGAGACTGTGACTCTTATCAACCTCGCATCGCCTGTATCATGGCGGGCGAATTTTATTTATCGCGCCTCGCAAAGCGTGATTAGCGGTCATTTTTTATCGCGCGATCTGCGAAAATTTGTATCTCGCTAAATCGGCTTCAGAAGGAGCATCGGCGGCAGCTAGCTAGCACTTCGACCTCCATCCATAAGTTTCTTTCGCGAATCTCTGGACGGCGAAATCACCGACTGACTGTACCCAGGGCCAAGGAGATAATATGGACGCGGCCACACAATCTCAAGTGCTTGTTTAAGAAGCTCGGGTAATGGCCAGGTTCCGATGATCTACGTAAGGAGCGTCTCCGCTGAGTTGTTCTTTTCTAGAGAGTTTGCGGAGATCGCTTGCTGAGATTAGCGCTATCTCTGTCGTGAGCTTCTTGGGACGATATGCTGTCTGAGAGAGAGAGAGAGAGGTGTGGGATCGAAGAGGTAAAACTTTGCAGGATTGCGAAGATAATCCTTTTAGGTAAGACGATAAATAAAGTAGCAATGAGCAGGTCTCGACGAAGGTGTAGATATCGAGTATGGTACTTGTTCATTCAAACGTGTTGTCTATGTATGTATGTGTGTGCGTATATATATATATATATATATATATATATATATATATATATATATATATATATATATATATATATATATATATATATATATAAACCAGTCAGAATATGCACATCAGATCATCATCAATTTAAATATCACTTGAGAGCTAAGTGATCAAAAGTCGACTGATTATCGTAGCATGTATACCAAGGCACATGCACTGATAAATTATATAAATATATATATATATACATATATATATATATATATATATATATATATAAAATATACATACATATGTATAACTGGAGGCTTTTCGAATCGGGATGCAAACACCCTGAGATAATCGATTGATCCCGTTACAAACGGGAGACTGGGTCGGAATAAAGAATTGGAGCCAAACAAAATCTCAAATGGAGGGAGAACTGGTTTTTAATATTTTTTTCCCCCGTGCAGCGGACATTCCCTCATCTGCAACAGCTGGTGGCTGCTGCTGCTGCTGCTGGTGATTGGAAGCAGAGGCAAGCGAGCAAGCAAGCAAGCGAGCAAGCAAGCAAGCATCTAAAAGCATTTAATTTTCCAATCAGGGACTCGCTCTCACAAAGACATGATCTCGATTCTCATAGGAATTTCTGTCAGCGCTCGCCCCCGGGGCTACTATGTAGATAGATACGCCTCTCCGAGCGGCTGTTTTATACTCTCTCTCTCTCTCTCTCTCTCTCTCTCTCTCTCTCTCTCTCTCTCTCTCTCTCTCTCTCTCTCTCTCTCTCCTAATTGGTTTATGATTCAGAGGCGGTAACGAGATCTGTATGGCCCCTGCATCTTGAGGGATTGTAGCTCGTCGTTCCTTTCTTCTCTTTTTTCTTTTTTTTTATTTTTTTTTATTTTTGCCTGTTTTTTTTTACTTTGCTTCATGCGTTTATTGTGTTGTACTCTTTAGATTTATTTTTAATCTTTTTCTCTTATTTTTATTTTGCATCGTAGACTGTATTATGTATCATACATTTGTTGTGTTGCATTTTATGTATTTGTTTTAATTTTATCTCGTATTTTTATTTTGCATCATACATTTTTGTGTTGAATTTTGTATATATTTACTTACCTTTTTCCTCTTCATTGTTTATCATAGATTATATTGTGAATCGTACATTTTTTGTGTAGTATTCTATATATTTTATTTTAATTTTTTCCTCTTCAGTGTGTATCATAGATTGTATTGTGAATCATACATTTTTGTACTTAATTTTTTCTCTATATTCATTTTGCATCATAGATTGTATTGTGCATCATACATTTATTTGTGCTGCAATCTGTGTATTTGTTTTCATTTTTCTCTTCATTTTGCATCATAGATTGTATTGTGAATCATACATTTTTGTGTTGCATTGTATATATTTATTTTCGTTTTTTCTCTTCATTCTTTATCATGGATTGTATTGTGCATCACACATTTTTTGTGTTGCATTTTATGTATTTATTTTCATTTTTTCTCTGCATTAATTTTACGTCATAGATTGTATTGTATATTCCGTTTTATTCCTATATTTATTAGTTTATTCTTGATACTTATTGTATGTATATTTTCAATCCATTTCTTAAATGTTTTTAATATTATTGAGATTTTGTCACTGACATGTGGTTCTCTCGTTTCTCGTAATATATTTTATATATTTTATTCTTCTGGGAAAGTCCTAAACTTAGGCAGTTCTTTCTCTTCCCCTTCACATTCCTTTTACTGCACCTCCGGTCGTATTCTCATTCTTCCAACTTCCTTCCCACCCTCTTCTAAGAATTGATTCATAGTGCAACTGCTTTGAGGTTTTCCTCCTGTTACACCTTCCAAACCCTTTACTGTCAATTTCCATTTGAATGACCTTCATAGGTCCCAGCGCTTGGCCTTTGCCCTAAATCCTACATTCTATTCTATTATTCTTTCTCTGATCAGTTTAAGCTTTTTTTTTATTTATTTATTTTTGTCGAGAAAGGATGAGAAATTCCGACCATCCATTAACGGCGCGGGAACAGAGTAGAAAGTCTTGCGTTGCTAGAAGTCAGAGCAATTGATTGATAATGTGTGAGCAATTGATAATATGTGAGCAATTCTTGCTTCTCGGTGTTCACGCATTTGTTTATTGTTTTCTGTTTGTTTATATCTGCAGTTATTTATATGCATGTAGATATCTGCACTTATACGTTGATATGTTTTTTGTGTGTTTGTTTTCCTTTACTATATCTCACGGTTTGTTTGTTTGTAAGGTAGAATCTTTATTGTTTTCTATTTGTTTATGTGCAGTTATTTAGTTTTCTGTTTGTTTATATCTGCAGTTATTAAATAGGCATGTAAATATCTAAACTTATACATTGATATTCTTTCTGTTTGTTTGTTTCACTTTGCTATATCTCACAGTTTGTCGTATTTGTTTATTAAATTCTTTATTGTTTTCTATTTGTTTATATCTGCAGTTATTTATACACTTGTAAATATCCAAGCTTATACATTGATATGATTTTTGTTTGTTTGTTTTCACTTTACTATATCTCACAGTTTGTCCATTTGTTAACTAAATTCTTTAAGGAAAGATTCGAGTACTGTTGAAATCAAAACATTCAGTTAGAGATTTTCCACCCGCCGAAAACTTACTTCCCCGATTTTTCGTCCGGCCAAACCTTCATTTATTCCCACCTGACCTGCGCTGGACCTCAGCGCCGAAAGCTGCCTTGTAAACAACCTTTATAGCATATTGGTCCTATTAATACAGATTATATAAATTGGCTGACTCTTGATTTTTATTCCTTATACGTCAAACCGAACGGCATAAACTTTGCGTCTTTATGAGCTTCCTTTACGAAATCAACGGCGTATCAATCTCATATATCGTTTTCATCTGGTTGGTTGAACTCTCTCAGCGAAGGGATTTTGATTTTGAAAGTTTTTTTGGCAAGGGGATTTATAGGGCGTGGGGATTTTCGTAAAAGATGATATTTGGGAAGTGTAAAACGTATGTTCAGTATTTTTTTTAATAAACTGTAAATGTAGTTTTCTCTTACGAGGTGGTATAATAAGCCAATAGCTCTTTATTAATGGCCCCAGATGGCGCGGTTTTGCTCGTAATTATAATGAATTATATATATATATATATATATATATATATATATATATATATATATATATATATATATATATATATATATATATATATATTTCTTTCCCACTTTGGTCGTAGTTCTGAACCTCTGTAGAATAACAAATTATCCACATGCATTTTAATTACAGTTTTGGTCACCAATGTAGCATCAAGTGTATTTTATGTCTGTAAATTCATTGCTATTATTATTATTCTGAAGATGAACCCCTATTCATTTGGAACTAGCCTATCTGAGGGACCATCGACTGGAAATTCAAGCTTCTAGAGAATATTATGATGGTCATTTGAAGATTTAGAAGATAACAGGCAGTATAGAAAGAAGATATCAGCTATTAGAAAATGAAAAGAATAATTTAGATTAATGAATAGTTTTTTTTATTTTGTACATGTATACAGTTATAAGTATTTTACACAACTAAAAGATGCTCATTTGAAGAATTAGAGGATAATAGGAATACAGAAAGAGATCAGCTATTAGAAAAAACAAATAATTTAGATTAATGAATAGTTATTTTTTTTATTTTGTACATGTATACATTTATCTTTATTTTACACAACTGAAAGATGACAACACAGACACAAGATATTAAGGAGTCCAGAATATTGTAAGCTGACACGATTCATTGATTGATATATGTCTTAAAACTGGCGTCAGAAATATGCACAATCAAAAGATATAAAATCTGTGCGTTTGTGACGTAGACGCGTAGCTGATGTGATTACGCCTCGAGCAGAGAGAGAGAGAGAGAGAGAGAGAGAGAGAAGAAAGTCAGGAGGAATGCCTCGTGAAGACACGTCATTCCCAGCGGGGAGGGAGAGAGAGAGAGTGAGTGACAGGTCGGAAATCGTTCGATGAATCATCGCGGTAGGAGTTACGTATTTTTTTTTTCGATTCTCGGCCACATCCGGGAAAGGGAACTTCTCTCGCTGTTAATGAAGTTTGGGTCGATCGAGGTCCGATGTAGTACCATGAATTTTTTTAGCCTTTTTTATCTGTATACAACTTCGTGTTTAGTTTTCTGTAAAAGAAAACTATTGTGCCGTCCCCACTTTTTTCTGTCCGCCCTCAGATCTTAAAAACCATTGAGGCTAGAGGGCTGCAAATTGGTGCGTTGATCATCCACCTTCCAGTCATCATACATACCAAATTGCAGCCCTCTAGCCTCGGCAGTTTTTATTTTATTTAAGGTTAGAGTTACCCATGATCGTGCTTCTGGCAACGATATAGGACAGGCCACCACCAGGCCTTGGTTAAAGTTTCATGGACTGCTGGACCAGGCCACCACCAGGCCTTGGTTAAAGTTTCATGGACTGCTGCTCATACAGCATTATACCGAGACCACCGAAGGATAGATCTATTTTCGGTAGCCTTGATTATACACTACAGAAAACTCGATTGCGCCGAAGAAACTTCGGCGCATTTTTTACTTGTTTGTTTCTATAATGGATATGACGGTTATACATAATTCGTCAACTGAACGTTTACCAGGCGCACCTGTTCTTTGTATATTGTAAGTGGAAGGTATTTAAATCGTCAGCTCATTGCTTATTCATTCTGGGGGACACCGGAAGTGGCGCACTGATGGGGATAAAATAGGAGCCTTTTCTCGAATGTAAATCTTGATATTGTTCAGATTACATTTAAATTCCTTGAGGCTTACGATATATATATATATATATATATATATATATATATATATATATATATATATATATATATATATGTATGTATGTATGTATATGATGACAGTCATACAGTACATATAAATCCAAATTTTACAGTCCTAAAAACCATAACATATCAGTGTATTGAGAGTTATATCAGAAAAAAAACTTGCAATAGATGCCTGTGTTAAGAGCAAATTTTGTTATGATAAGTGGCTATTATGAAATAATTAAAAAAAAGAATAAATATAATTTTCACAAAAGAGTACTATATTAATTACTGTTCTTGAGTAGGAAGCAACTAAATCAGTACTTGTAAATTGTCATTTTGGAGGGATAATGCTTATGTAAAGAAATGCCTAGTATACTGTGTTGATGTATACTGTAACCATATTGTAAATATTGTAATTATAAATAATGTAAGTTTAATCCTTTCAATAAAAACTAAAAAGAAAAAAAGGTTCCAACTTTATGGCGTCTTCTGTAAAAGGTACCATACTTGTGGTTCATTCCTGGACAGTTTAGCGTTGTAAAAAAAACAGGCCTGAGTCTTTGCTCAGAGATTAAGAGAGCAACAGTTGTCATCTTACAGTAATTCAACTTCCTGTAGACAGGTATTCAAAATGGGACATCCCCTATACTGGCCTGAATTGGAAAACCGCATTATCTGCAGAATTTTCGAAATTGAGACATGCCACCTATTGGGCTCGTGAAACACTTAATACACAAGTTACTGCAGTTTCGGAATGATTCTTCAGTGCTTTGTTTAGGGGGTACCATTTGCAGTATCTGCAAAATCAGTAGTAAGGCATGGGACAACTGCAGTATCTACCATTTTTCTCAGTTTTGTATTTTTGCAGGTATTGCAGTCTTCCATTTTAACTAATACACAAGTTACTGCAGTTTCAGAATGATTCTTCGATGTTTTATTTAGGGGGTCCCATTTGCAGTATCACAAAATCAGTAATGAGCAAGGGAAAACTGCAGTACCTACCATTTTTCTCAGTTTTGTATTTTTACCAGGCACCGCAGTCTTCCATTTTAAACAGTATACTCACACGTAGTAGGTACTGCCAACACGAAGCCATGCATGGAACACTGTAAGTATCTTCAGTGTTTCTTCAATTCATGTATTGTGTGATACTTTCTTCCACCTTGAATTTTTATAACTTCCATATCGGTCTTGTCGCACCCAGAAATCTAACTCAGTTCATAATTTTCCTACTCCAGTCGTCATTTTGCTTTTAAATGCGAGTCTCCTTGACCACCCATAAGAGACTCATTGGTCTGGTTGAACCACTTAGAAGAATAGTGATAGTAAAAAGTAAACGCAAATCAGACCTACCTGACTCTCATGCACTGCTGGAGGGCCCCCAGATTAGAGGTCACAATTAAAAAGTCGCAGGAGAGATTAGTAGGTGAGACGATCGATAACATTGAAAGTGACAGGGGACGCATAAATGATTCTTAATTAATTTCGAATCTAATCTGCATTCGTTAGCGACAAAAAACGATGCCCTAAATTTTTTTTTTTTTTTTTTTTTTTTTCAATGGCCTATCTTGATTCGCGAAGCCAAGCGCACCATGACCACTTCACCATCAAGAGAGAATAGCCACCACCATCAGAAACTCGGGTGTCACTATCAGGAAGGAGATAGAGAAATTTATTGTATATAATTAAGGAGTGAGGAATGATATAGCGATATCATTCTCATATTCTCCGTCTGGGCGTGACGAATCGAAGTTAATTATTCGTGTAGATTCATTGGTTAAGAAAAATAATGTGCATTTTATTTATATCGCCTTTTTTGTGGGTTAGGAACCAAGTTATATTTTTTTTAATCGTAGTTTTGCTTTCTTCCTTCATTCTTGGACTAGATTTTTCTTATTTATTAATTGATTTCTTCTTTCGGTATTTCCTGTTATCTTCTGTTACTTCTTTCTAATAAACACCATAATCTTTGGAAGCTTGAATTTCAAGGCAGTGGCCCCTTTGGTGGGCTTGTTCCATAATAATAATAATAATCATCATCATCATCATCATCATAAAAAAAAAAATAATAATAATAATATTGGCACTGAATTTCCCATGTTGTTAGTCTCCTCTGAGGAAAAAAAAGTTGAAGACACAGCAAAGATAAATATTAAAATGGCTGATTTTGTGCTGATAAATTTATTTTACCTCAGTATATTGAAATTTAATTTAAGCATTTAGGATCCTCATAATCAGTTTAACATTGAAAGGAAAGTCTTGTTTGTGCTGTCGTCTGTTTTTGTTCGGTGAAGACAAAAGGGATAAGAATTGTGGGTGATTTTGACAAGGTGTTAGATTTTATGAGCGAAAATTGAAGTACTATAAGTTTTATCGTCGACCAGTACTGGAGATTCGCATTGCAGAGAGAGAGAGAGAGAGAGAGAGAGAGAGAGAGAGAGAGAGAGAGTAGAACTTTCATCTCCTCCTTGTGCCACAGCAGATTCATGATGGCTAAGGATTCATTTACACCAAATAACATAAATGAGAGAGAGAGAGAGAGAGATAAAATCAGAAGACCGTGGAGAGTGACAAGGCAGGG
>NC_089748.1:41398597-41403597 GCF_040412425.1 Macrobrachium rosenbergii
TCTCGGATGAAGAAACGCTTGGTTGTTTTCTCACGGTTCAGTTGGTTGTTCTTGCCAATGTTGTTTCCCCTTTTTTGGTACTGTTTGTAACGGACTTCTGGGCGATATTATCAATATGTTGTAACTTAATCGTTAGCCTTGTTTTCTTAAGGACTGCTATTTGTTGTTGTTCTCGGCGAAGGAGTCGCGATTTGTTTACGCTTCGACTTGACTGTGCTAAACCTAGGTGCCCCCGTAGGGGGTCAGTGCGGTCAGTGCACCTCACAGGGTGCACTGTAGGCATTGCTTCAAAGGTTCTTTGCAGCGTCCCTTCTTTAGGCCCCTAGCTGCAACCCCTTTCGTTCCTTTTACTGTACCTCCTTTCGTATTCTCTTTCTTCCATCTTACTTTCCTCGACCCTCTCCTAACAATTGATTCATAGTGCAACTGCTTTGAGGTTTTCCTCCTGGTACACCTTTCAAGCCTTTAACTGTCAATTTCCTTTCCAGCGCCGAATGTGACCTCATAGGTCCCAGTGCTGGGTCTTTGGCCTAAACTCTATATTCCATAACATTCCAAACCTAGATAGGTCCCAGTTCTTGGCCTTTTGCCTAAACTCTATATTCCATAACATTCCAAACCTAGATGGTATGACTCTGATTGAACAGTTGCTTGCATAAGAAATGTATTATACTCAACAAAGGATTATTTTAATGTTAGTCTCTTTACCTACGTATGGATGTGCAGTGCATTACTACCGTAATGCTGTTCTCCTTGCATTTTAATGCATTTTTATCTGTTTGTTAATTTATTGATTTATTTTTTCTTTTTGATAAGCGAGATCTCTTCTTTTTGTATTTCCCTTCCCATTCTCTTACTTTCTAAGGAGCACCATTTTCTTTGGAAGATTGAATTTCAAGTCAATGGCCCCTTTGGTGGGCTTGTTCCATACGAATAGGGTTCATCTACTGAATAATAATAATAATAATAATAATAATAATAATAATAATAATAATAATAATAATAATAAATCTGTCGCGATTGAAATGGTGGGCTTGTTCTATATGAATAAGGTTCATCTTCTGAATAATAATAATAATAATAATAATAATAATAATAATAATAATAATAATAATAATAAATCTGTCGGTAGTGAAATAATGGGCTTGTTCCATATGAATAAGGTTCATATTCTGAATAATAATAATAATAATAATAATAATAATAATAATAATAATAATAATAATAATAATAATATCTGTCGAGAATGAAACAAAATGACATACGCATGTTTTTAGAAAACATTTAAACATATTCTTCAAATTCCTCAGTAAAATCCGTCTTGTTTTTTATTTCTTTTTTTTTTTATCGCCACATCTCACATGTTAGTCAGATACCTTGAGGAGACGTCAGACTCTCCCTCCGACCCTGTTCGAATTGAGGACAGGCCTTATTGCATACAAATGCATCGCCGAGTGGGGATGCAGCGTCTTGCGTTGGTTTTTGTGCGGTTTTTCTAAGATCCGTTTCTCCTGTTCTTCCTGCAATGCCGCTTGAGTAACAGAATAATTATATACTGTATATATATAATATATATATATATATATATATATATATATATATATATATATATATATATATATATATATATATATATATATATATATATATATATATATGTGTATATATATATATATATATATATATATATATATATATATATATATATATATTTGTCTGTGTTTGTGTGTGTATATATATATATATATATATATATATATATATATATATATATATTTATTTATAATCGAAAAATGTGTGTGTTTGTGTATGTGAGTTGGGTATTGTTTCCTGCCCACCTTCCTCGATAGAGAACCCATATTTTGAATCCGAAACGAGGTCGGAGCGATATGGGCCCGTCCCTGGAAAGAGGCTCAGCCCTAGGGGAAATATTAGACCTGATTTTAAAAGATGACATGTTAAAAGACCAGGAGAAGAAACCTAATAGACTTTTTGTTGACCCAAGACGTATGGAATGTATTGGGTCGAATCCGGGGGTAGTGGAAAAGATCAGGTTACTAGGAACCTTATTATTATTATTATTATTATTATTATTATTATTATTATTCAGAAGATGAAACCTATTCCTAAGCCCACCATAGGTGCCACTGACTTGAAATTCAAGCTTCCAAAGAATATTAAGGTGTTCATTAGGAAGTAGTAATATAAGTTAAGTATACCTTAGTTTAACCAGACCACTGAGCTGATCAACAGCTTTCCTAGGGCTGGCCCGAAGGATTAGACTTATTTTACGTGGCTAAGAACCAATTGGCTACCTAGCAACGGGACCTACAGCTTATTGTGGAATCCGAACCACATTATAACGAAAAATGAATTTCTATCACCAGAAGCAAATTTCTCTAAGTCTTCACTGGCCGGTCGGAGAATCGAACGCAGGCCCGGCCGAGTGCTAGCCGAGGACGGTACCAACCCGTCCAATGAGGAACTAGGAAGAATAAGAGAGGGTAAAGGGAAATATAAAAGGAAGAGATCCCACTCATTAAAAAAAAGAAAAAAGAAGTTAATAGATAGATAAAAATGTATTGAAATACAAGCAGAATAGTATTAGGGTAGTAATGCATTGCATCTTCGTTTGAACATCTGAAGTTCCAATTGCACGACTTCCTCCGGAATAAAGGACCTCTGGAACTTACGAGAAGTTGGACAGCGAGGCACACATATATCATCAGAGGAATATCTGGAAATCGTAGGTTGATGTACTCTGGAGCCACCAACTCAAGGCGAAGTCATCTTTGTATGTTTGAATATATAACCTTGTAAAATGCCATCGTGGATGAGATTTTTGTAAAGAAAGTGTATAGAGTTGTGTTAAAATTCTCGCTTGAAAGTTAGGTTATCAGAACTGTATATATTACCGAGGATGGTGCAATTGGAACTTCATAAGTTCAAGCGGAGGTGCAGTGCGTTACTACCCTAATAATGTTCTCCTTGCATTTTAATACATTTTTATCTATTTATTAATTTATTTTTTCTTTTTATTAACGAGTGGGATCTCTTCCTTTTATATTTCCCTTTACCTTCTCATAATTCTTCTTAATGAACACCTTAATATTCTTTGGAAGCTTGAATTTCAAGTCAGTGGCCCCTGTGGTGGGCTTGTTCCATATGAATAGGGTTCATCTTCTGAATAATAATAATAATGATAATAATAATAATAAGAAGAAGAAGAAGAAGAAGAAGAAGAAGAAGAAGAAGAAGAAGAAGAAGAAGAAGAAGAAGAAAATTGTAAGAAAATATAAAACGAACTTGTTCGGTTACGGGGTAAAAGTTATTAACTAAATAATCAAGACCTGAAATTGAGGACGATGAGGAAAGTAAAAACCAGAGGTGAATTAGATCGTGTTTTTCATCTGGTTATCAATGATGGTCAAGATGTAATGCGAAAGAAATCATTCTCGTAGCTATAGGTGTGATTCATTCGAGGCTGGACCTTTTACTGTACCTCCTTAAATATTCCATCTGACTTTCCTTAATCCTCTTCTAACAGCTGATTCATAATGCAGCAACTGCTTTGAGGTTTTCATCCTGTTACACCTTTCAAACCTTTTACTGCCTATTTCCGTTTCAGCGCTGAATGATCTCATTGGTCCCAGTGCTTGGTCTTTGGCCTAAATTCTGCATTCAGTGCGAGGTTTTCCTCCTGTTACACCTTTCAACCTTTTACTGTCAGTTTCCGTTTCAGCGCTGAATGACCTTATTGGGCCCAGTGCTTGGTCTGAGGCCTAAGTTCTAGATTCATTTCAAGGCTGGATGCCAAAAATTCTTGCAGTACTATAATTGACCGGAATTGCTATCTCTTGATTTTAAATTTTAGGAATTGCAATTTATTAGATGAGTCCATCAAATCCTGTTACTTTTTTTTGGTTTTTTTAATCTTTACTTAAGTTGAAAAAAACATCCAGTTTTTCGTCGTTGTATTACGTAAACCTTTAATTAAGTTTTTTCATGTATAATCAAATGAAGTGATGTAACAATTCTCAAATTCCTTTTTTTTTTTTCGTGTCAACATGCTACTAATGACATACATTCCAGCCTCCATAAACTTCTCAGCGGAATGCGGTGGCTGGAAAGGACAAAAAAAAAAAAAAAAAAAAAAAAAACACTCATAAGAAAATGCAACGGTGTTATGAATATTTATGAGCGGCCGATAAAAACTGGTTCACTTTCATGTTCCTTTCTGAAAGTAGCGAAATTCTTTGAGCAGATTTTCCACCTTTGGTGCTAACAATTCAGATTTTTATTTTTCCTTGGTGAAGAAAAATGGTGCGGTTTTTAATCATCAAATTTCTCACCTAAGCGGGCGATATTTGCATAAACATTTTGTAAACCGATTAGAGGGTTGGTCTCCGTAATTGAAATTCGTCACATATTTCCGTAGGAATTTTAAAAGGGTGAGATTTTGTCAAAAACATCACGTTCCTTTTCTTCAGAAACCAATGCGAATAGTTATTTTTTTCCAGATCTGAATTTCATATCGTTAACTTACACCACTGAATTATTTGTTAGTTTTTTTTCCTGGTCTGAATTTCATATCTTTAACTTACACCACTGAATTATTTGTTAGTTATTTTTTTTTTCCTAGTGTGATTTTCAGATCTTTAACTTCACCACTGAATTATTTGTTAGTTTTTTTGCCTGGTTTGATTTTCAGATCTTTAACTTACACCACTGAATTATTTGTTAGTTTTTTTTTTCCTGGTGTGATTTACATATCTTTAACTTACACCACTGAATTATTTGTTAGTTTTTTTCCTGTTTTGATTTTCAGATCTTTAACTTACACCACTGAATTATTTGTTAGTTTTTTTTCCTGGTGTGATTTACATATCTTTAACTTTACCACTGAATTATATGTTAGTTTTTTCCTGGTCTGATTTCCAACACTGAGTTATTTGTTAGTTTTTATTTTTCCTGGTGTGATTTACATATCATTAACATGA
>NC_089748.1:41406097-41428597 GCF_040412425.1 Macrobrachium rosenbergii
GGAGAAACAAATCCACATTTATATATGGGTAAATAAATGTAAAAATAAGTCTCTGCAGATTTCGCGAATCTGATCGATTCCCATTTTCATATGTACCTATGCATAACTGGTTCTGCTTCTCCAGTCCCTGTATTGTTCATGTTGATGACAGTTTCTCTTCCTGTGCCATTAGACTCCAGAGTTCTTTCAGCTCTCATGTGGCGTCCCGGAAGGGGTTGTGCTTCTACCTTTTGGATTTGATTGTTTATATATTTTTGGCCTCCTTATTTTTATCTTTTCTTTCTAATTTGTCTTGTGTTGTCCTAGATAGGATTATAGTTAATTGTGCATGCAGTTTATAGTAAATTGTCCATACAGTTTATAGTAAATTTTCCATACAGTTTATAGTAAATTGTCCATACAGTTTATAGTAAATTGTCTATACGGTTGATGGTAAGTTGTCCAAACAGTTTGTAGTAAATTGTCCATACATATAATAGTAAATTGTCCATACAGTTTATAGCAAGTTGTCCATACAGTATATAGTAAATTATCCATACAGTTTATAGTAAATTGTCCATACAGTTTATAGTAAATTGTCCATACAGTTTATAGTAAATTGTCCATACAGTTTATAGTAAATTGTCCATACAGTTTATAGTAAATTGTCCATACAGTTTATAGTAAATTGTCCATACAGTTTATAGTAAATTGTCCATACAGTTTATAGTAAATTGTCCATACAGTTTATAGTAAATTATCCATACAGTTTATAGTAAATTGTCCATACAGTTTATAGTAAATTGTCCATACAGTTTATAGTAAATTGTCCATACAGTTTATAGTAAATTATCCATACAGTTTATAGTAAATTGTCCATACAGTTTATAGTAAATTGTCCATACAGTTTATAGTAAATTGTCTATACGGTTGATGGTAAGTTGTCCAAACAGTTTGTAGTAAATTGTCCATACATATAATAGTAAATTGTCCATACAGTTTATAGCAAGTTGTCCATACAGTATATAGTAAATTATCCATACAGTTTATAGTAAATTGTCCATACAGTTTATAGTAAATTGTCCATACAGTTTATAGTAAATTGTCCATACAGTTTATAGTAAATTGTCCATACAGTTTATAGTAAATTGTCCATACAGTTTATAGTAAATTGTCCATACAGTTTATAGTAAATTGTCCATACAGTTTATAGTAAATTGTCCATACAGTTTATAGTAAATTATCCATACAGTTTATAGTAAATTGTCCATACAGTTTATAGTAAATTGTCCATACAGTTTATAGTAAATTGTCCATACAGTTTATAGTAAATTATCCATACAGTTTATAGTAAATTGTCCATACAGTTTATAGTAAATTGTCCATACAGTTTATAGTAAATTGTCTATACGGTTGATGGTAAGTTGTCCAAACAGTTTGTAGTAAATTGTCCATACATATAATAGTAAATTGTCCATACAGTTTATAGCAAGTTGTCCATACAGTATATAGTAAATTATCCATACAGCTTGTAGTAAATTGTTTATACGGTTGATGGTAAATTGTCCTTATAGTTTATAGGAAATTGTCCATACAGTTTACAGTTTATAGTAAATTGTCCATACAGTGTATAGCAAATTGTCCATACAGTTTACAGTAAATTGTCCATACAGTGTATAGCAAATTGTCCGTACAGTTTATAGTAAATTGTCCGTACATTATATAGTAAATTGTCCATATAGTGTATAGCAAATTGCCCATACAGTTTACAGTAAATTGTTCATACAGCTTATAGTAAATTGTCCATACAACTTATAGTAAATTGCCCATACAGTTTATAGTAAATTGTCCGTAAAGTTTATAGTAAATTGTCTATACGGTTGATGGTAAATTGCCCATGCAGCTTATAATAAATTGTCGAAAGAGTTTATAGTAAAGTGTCCATACAGATTTTTAAAGCATCACCAAGACACTCTTCATCAGTCATGCAGAGCTAGTGAGCGTGTTTTGCCAATGGGCTACACATAAGGGCTGCGTGGTCCCTCTAAACACACCACCGCGGACGGCTTTACACCAACAAAGAGTATCTGACCAGTATGGGCATCAGTCCTCCAGGGCATTCCGTTATCTCGCGTTTTTGTAAGAATATGGCACCGGGAGTAATAAAGGTGTTATTACCTAGAATAACCTATGGCATAAGGTTACCTTTTTAAGGACTCTGGGACGCATTACGAGGTTCTTCTGAGATCTGTAATTTTGATAACATTGGTTGATCTTTTTCTGGTCATTATTTTGCACTTTAGAGCTTTCTGAACTGCGAAGTGTTTCTTGGTTAATTCGCTTGTGTTTGATCCTTTGCGTTTCGTAGATGGCATTAAAAGTTTTACGAGAAGATACTGGTGTTTGTTCCTGACTTTATTGAAACCTGCTTTTATTTTCGTACTCGACCTTCGTTCGGGGAATGCATCTGCTATGAGGTCATTCAGCGCTGAAATGAAAATTGACAGTTAAAGGTTTGAAGGTGTAACAGGAGAAAACCTCCAAAGCAGTTGCACTATGAATCAATTGTTAGAGGTGGAAGAGTCAGATGGAAGAAAAGAAAATGGCAGAGAGCACAGTAAAGGAACGGGGAGTTGCAGCTAGGGGCCTAAGGAGGCACGCTGCAAAAGAGCCTTAAATGTGCCTACAGTGCACCATGGGAGTTCACTGAGGGTGCTACCTCCCCTAGAGGGAGTTAGTGACTTTGCCTTCTTTTAGTATAAGCAAGCAGTCAGGTCGAACAAAAGTCCAGAAGTCTGTAAAACTTATACCCCGGGACGGCCTTTTAAAATTCATTCGGACACTTGATTAACTGCATTTTGGTTCAGCGGTTTTTCCCTCGAGTAAATCAATTTTACGCGAGTTTTCAGGCGCGGCCCCTTTCTGAAAATGACGGTTTTACGGAGCCGAGACCCCCTCAATAAACCCTTTCTTAGGAGTTTTACAGCCTCGTAAGGCCCGCAATTACCTCGAATCCTCGCCGAAATTAAAATAGACAATCAGGGACTGCACGATCCTGCTCCCCTTTTTACGAAGCGCTCCTCCTCCTCCTCCTCCTCCTCCTCCTCCTCCTCCTCCTCCTCCTCCTCCTCCTCCTCCTCCTCCTCGAGGAATGAATTCAGGAGGAGAATATAAAGAGGCGAATCCTTGTAAGAAGTACTAGTAGCCGCTCATGAGAAAAACTCTCACGAATTTATTCTTAGAGAGGTCTTTCATAAAACTTACTCTTAAAAGGTCTTTCATAAAACTTAGTCTTGAAATATCTCTCATAAAATTTATTCTTAAGCTTTTCGCAGGCTAGAAGTAGTAGCTGCTCATGAGAAAAACTCTCACGAATTTATTCTTAAAAGGTCTTTCATAAAATTTATTCTTAAAAGGTCTTTCATAAAATTTAGTCTTGAAAGGTCTCTCATAAAATTTATTCTTAAGCTTTTCGCAGGCTAGAAGGAGTTGCAATTCATGAGGAAAAATTCCCATGAATTTTTTCTTAGGAGGTCTTTCATAAAATTTATTCTTAAAAGTCTTTCATAAAATTTATTCTTGAAAGGTCTTTCATAAAATTTATTCTTGAAAGGTCTTTCATAAAATTTATTCTGAAAATGTGTCATAAAATTTATTCCTAAAAGGTCGTTTATCAAATTTATTCTTAAAAGGTCTTTCATAAAATTTATTCTTAAAAGGTCTTTCATAAAATTTACTCTTAAAAGGTCTTTCATAGAATTTATTCTTAAAATCTTTTATAAAATTTAATCTTAAAAGGTCTTTCGTAAAATTTGTTCTTAAAAGGTCTTTCATAAAATGTATTCTGAAAAGGTCTTTCATAAAATTAATCCTTAAAAGGTCTTTCATAAAATTTATTCTGAAAAGGTCTTTCATAAAATTTATTCTTAAAATCTTTCATAAAATTTACTCTTGAATGGTCTTTCATAAAACTTATTCTTAAGAGCTCTTTCATAGAATTTACTCTTAAGCGCCCCGCACACTAGAAGCAGTAGCTAGTCATGAAAAAAAAACTCACGAATTTATTCTGAAAAGATCTTTCATAAAATTTATTATTAAGAAGCTCTCCTCGGCATTAACTTTCAAGACGCGTTTATTTCTCCTTCAGGAATGAAGAGAGATGCTGTTTAAGATGCCATTTAGGAAAAAAAGCTCACCTGGCAAGAGCCCTTTTAAGCATAGGTTTTTTTTTTCCCCTCTATTATGTTTGGAGAAGCTCTTCAGGGGAAACTCATGTAAAGCAGATGTTCACAAGAAAACTTTGGAAAGTTCTCCCTTCAGATACACAAGATTAAGCTGGTTCGTGCCAACAATGCCTCTTGTATCCTGTAGGAATGGCAGAGGTGATATTCATAAGAATATTCGTTGCCGAAAAAGGTCATTAGTCACGGAAATTCTTTGTTGAAAACCCTTCAGAAGAAGCTGTTTTTTATCATCTCTCTCGAAGTCCCTCGCAAAAAATATCCCTTTTAAGGATTTCTGCTGAAGTGAAGTCCATTTTAATCATTCATTAATTACCAGTTTGTTGATTTATTTTTCTTTTTTGATAACTAATCTCATATTTCTATATTTCCCATTACCTTCTGTTATCTCTTTCAAATGAACACCATAATATTCTTTGGAAGCCTGAATTTCAAGTCGTTGGCCCCTGTGGGCCTGTTCGACATGAATAGGGGTTTGTCCTTAGGACAATAATAATAATAATAATAATAATAATAATAATAATAATAATAATAATAATAATAATAATAATAATAATAATAATCCGCAAAACTCTGATAATAGCAAGAGTCACTAAGATGGTGAAAAAATCCACAATGGTGTAGATGTAAATACATATTAGGAAATATATACAAATGTTTATATATATATATATAAATATATATATATATATATATATATATATATATATATATATATATATATAAATCTCTACACCATTCCAGTTTCACCAATAATAATAATAATAATAATAATAAAAAATAATAATAATAATAATAATAAAGAATTCCTCATGAGACTTCTGTAGAAGCAGCCTCATGAGACATCCTCCTCTAATCCTAATATATAATAATAATAATAATAATAATAATATGTAATAATAATAATATAAAGGAATTCAATACTTAAGACTTCTGTAGAAGCAGGCCTCTATGAGAGACCCTCCTCCTTTCCTCCCCCTCCTCTTCACTCTTCCTCCTACTATAATAATATAATAATAATAATAATGATAATGAATTCCTCATGAGACTTCTGGAGAAGCAGCCCTCCATGAGAGTCCTTCTCCTCCCCCCTCCCCTCACCCCCCTCCTCCTCCTCCTCCCTCCTCCTCCTCCCTCCTCCTCCTCCTCCTCCTCCTCCTCCTCCTCTCCTCTTGAGCTGCAGCTAATCGCATGTACTCTAGTCCTTCAAACAAGTTTCTCAGAGGAGGTTATTCATTGAAGAAACTCTCATCAGGAGCTCATCGCAGGTTCCTTTAGAGTCCGTTGACCTTTCCGTATTAACAAAAAAAAAAGAAAAAATAAACAAAAACTGCTCGTTTTTTATGAAGGTCACTGGTATGCGGGGAGATTTAGAAATGCGATGCTTGATATGAGTAGTTTCTTCTCTTCTATTTTTGTGTTTGTTGTAATTCATTTGGGCAGCGTGTGTGTGTGTGTATGTGTGTGTGTGTGTGTGTATGTATATATATATATATATATATATATATATATATATATATATATATATATATATATATATATATATATATATATGTATACATATACCGTATACATATGTATTTATTGTTGTATCTAAGGGTAGATTATCGTGTTAACAATATTTAGACATTTCACGGAGAATTGTATTTACAAATTCCTTGCCGCGTATTTATATATTGGTTATCCATTACCTTGTTTCTATTTTAAAAGGAATACGGAGCTCTCTTGCTGTAAATAACAAGTAAAAAATGCTCCCAAGTGTCTTCGGCGCAATCGAGTTTTCTGTACAGCCGCCACAGAGCATAATCAAGGCCACCGAAAACAGATCTATCTTTCGGCGGTCTCGCTATAATGCTGTATGAGCCGCGACCCATGAAATTTTTAACCAAGGCCTGGGGGTGGCCTATCATATATCCTTGCCAGAAGAAGCACGATCATGGCTGACTTTGACGTTAAATAAAATAAAAACTACTGAGGCTAGAGGGCTACAATTTGGTATGTTTGATGATTGGAGGGTGGATGATCAACATATCAATTTGCAGTCCTCTAGCCTCAGTAGTTTTTAAGACCTGAGGGCGGAGAGAATAAAGTTTTAGTTTTGCAGAAAACTAAAAATACGGTGACGTTTGTAACTGAATATTAAAAGCGAGGAACATTAAAAGCAAACACTGACGTATATTTGCTCCTCCGAAACAACGCGAGAATCCCAAATACGTGATAAATGCAACCGTATGACTTGTCTTGCGGATAATAACATTGTGGAGGTGGGTACTGCGCTCGTTAAAATTCCTCGTTTCTCGGCTTGCAAAAGGGCATTTTGAGATCCATTGTTCCTTTTTGTTTTTTTTTTTATTTTTGTTTTTTGGTTTTTCGTTTTTTTTTTCGGGTAAACGAAAGTAAATTTCACCTCCTTACCGAATCAGCTTTGCCTCTGTTACGAATTATTTTGGAATTTTTGGATTTTTATTTAATTTTTCTTATTTTAATTTGTGTTTTGGAGTTTTTTATTTTATTTAATTTTTCTTATTTTAATGTGTTCGTCCTTTTGTTGGTCACAGTCTTTTTTCCGTGAATTTCATGTTTTTTTTATTAGAAGTTTATCTTTTCTATATTATTTTTACTTTTTTAATTTGCCGTGTATTGCGCTTTTTGTGCTTCGACTGTTTGCTGTGAATGCGGTTTCCCCACTGTTTTATTTTATTTTATTTTATTTTATTTTTTATTTTTTATTTTTTTTTTTGACAAATTGTAATCCATTGTTTTGGTAACAAATTTTATGAGTCTTTTTGTTGCTTTGCATTGTTTTAAAATGCTTTAGCGCTGCCTTTTATCATGTCGTCATGATGTCTACTTTCTCATTTTCACTCAAGTAGTTTTTTTTCCATTAATTCTTTCTTGTGTCTCATATTTTTTTGTACTAATGTTTTTTTTTTTCGTCTCTCGTAACGTTGTCATTCCTTTTTATAATATTTTTAATTTATTATTTTGATTTAAAAATTTTTTTAGATTTAAAATTTTTTTTTTTTTTTAATTTTTTTATTTTTTTTTATTTTTTTTTTAGGATGCCACCTAGCACCGTTAGGAATCGTCTGCGGGACACGCCACTGGATTATATTCTTCCGCGTCCGTCCGCATCGAAATTTTAATTGCTAGGAACCAATTAGTCTGAATGGAGCCATAAAAATGCCCCGGTTGTATTTTTGTTGCTACGTGCCCTAGATTTGCGTTGTTGCGTCTCTCTCTCTCTCTCTCTCTCTCTCTCTCTCTCTCTCTCTCTCTCTCTCTCTCTCTCTCTCTCTCTCTCTTTCTTTGTCTTCGTCTTCAACTGAGGATTGACTGACTGGTTTCTGAATGTGCACTGTTGTCACATGACAATTAGCATGCTGACGTCAAATGCGTCTCAAGCAAGACTCTCTCTCTCTCTCTCTCTCTCTCTCTCTCTCTCTCTCTCTCTCTCTCTCTCTGAGTAGCATGCGATTGGTAATGCTCCAGAATTAATATATTTTGAATGAATAAAAGCTCAGACGAGACGGGGTAATTAGAGAATCTCTCTCTCTCTCTCTCTCTCTCTCTCTCTCTCTCTCTCTCTCTCTCTCTCTGAGTAGCATGCGATTGGTAATGCTCCAGAATTAATATATTTTGAATGAAGAAAACTCAGACGAGAAAGCATAATTAGAAAATCTCTCTCTCTCTCTCTCTCTCTCTCTCTCTCTCTCTCTCTCTCTCTCTCTCTCTCTCTCTCTCAAAGAAGAACCTGCCCCCCTGAATGTCCTGAAGGTGAAGGGGGCTGGACGTTCTGCATACGTAGTTCTCCTTCGTGGCGAAGAACCAAGGCTGAGAGAGAGAGAGAGAGAGAGAAGAAGAGAAGAAAGAAGAAGAGAAGAGAGAAGACATTTCAAGTATTCATGGCTGAGATCTGGGAGATTTCTCTTACCCATGCAGCCACTTCAGGAATTTTAACTTTTTGAGAAGCAGCCCTCTGACATAATGCTTTCCGGGTCTCGTCCAAATGAGACAGTTGAAGGTCGATGGCTTCGCCTTCTTCTTCTTCGTCGACAAGTTATTTGGCCGGAAATTAAATTGGCGGTCGTGTAAGGTGAATAGTTTTTGTTTGAGAGAAAAGTAGCAGCAGAAGGGCGTTAGCTGCTGCTTCTTCTTCATTGATAAGTTCTTTCGCCGGAAATTAAATTATCGGTCGTGTAAGTGAATAGTTTTTGTTTGAGAGAAAAGTAGCAGCAGAAGGGCGATGGCTGCTTCTTCTTCATTGACAAGTTATTTTGCCGGAAATTAAATTGGCGGTTGTGTAAGGTGAATAGTTTTTGTTTGAGAGAAAAGTAGCAGCAGAAGGGCGATGGCTGCTTCTTCTTCGTTGACAAGTTATTTTGCCGGAAATTAAATTGGCGGTTGTATAAGTGAGTAGTTTTTGTTTGAGAGAAAAGTAGCAGCAGACGGGCGATGGCTGCTTCTTCTTCTTCTTCGTTGACAAGTTATTTGGCCGGAAATTAAATTGGCGGTCGTGTAAGGTAAATTTATTTTCGTTTGAGAGAAAAGTAGCCATGGCCGTATTTTCAGTGTTCCTTAGCAACGAGAGTCCTTCTTTGCATGCGTTTGGTCTTTTTGCATTAGTCATTGTTTTGCATGGCGAGGAATGCATGGTTGCTCGTTGTGCAAATTCCATTATACCTTTTTTATTTTGTGTGAATAAAATAAATGATGAATATATATTTCATTTTGTGAAAGCATGTATGGGTGCTCGTTGTGTAATTCCCTGTATGCGTTTTCTGCCTGATTGAATAAGTATAGAGTATATGTTTCTTTTTCTGATATATATATATTTTTTTTGACGAGAATAATGAAAATATTAATTTCTAATCATCATTTTGTTTTTATTGTAATTTTTTTTTTTTTGGAAGATGACACTTACTGGTTCAGTCACCTTCAGAAATCTCTCTTTCTTTGATTAGTGTTTTTATTATTATTATTTTTTTTTACCTTTGTTAATAAACCCCCGTTATAACTTATGAAATGAGTGGCATTGGACGAGAGAGAGAGACCAAAAGGGAAATCGGATCGCGAAATAGCTCTCATTTCTTTTTTTTATTATTCTTCTTCTTCTCCTTCTTCTTGTCTCACCGGAGAATCCTGTCACTCTGCCTTAATGACTTATTGTAAAACTACCGTAAGTTTTTTTGTAGTTTGTTTTTTTTTTTATCTCACGAAAGCCCTCGGCCGAGTGTTCCAATCATTTTGAAGAGTCGCTTTTGTCATGGTCGGCGATTCGAAGCCATTTGAAGCATCGGAAAAATGATTCGGTTTTTTTTTTTTTTTTGGTGCTTGCCACACTGGCGTCTTCCTTTGTTCTTTGTGATTCTTTGTTGTACACTTCCCTTGCAAATCTGGAATATTTAGGTTTGTGAGCGTCGGTTTTTTGGTAAATACCTGTCTCGTTTTAGTTTTCTGTAAAAGAAAACTACTGTGCCGGCTTTGTCTGTCCGTCCGGACTTTATTCTGCCCGCACTTTTTTCTGTCCCCACTTTTTTTTTCTCTCCGCACTTTTTCTGTCCGCCCTCAAATCTTAAAACTACTGAGGCTAGAGGGCTGTAAATTGAGCCATGTTGTTCATCCACCCTCAATCATCAAACATATAAATTGCAGCCCTCTAGCTTCAATACCTTATTTTATTAAGGTTAAATTAGGCCTAATCATTACTTCACAGCGGCGATATAGGATAGGCCACCACCGTCCCTTGGTTAAAGTTTCATGGGCCGCGGCTCTTACAGCATTTATACCGAGACTACCGGAAGATAGATCTATTTTCGGTGGCCTTGATTAGGCTATACTCTGTAGCGGCTGTACAGAAAACTCGATTGCGCCGAAGAAACTTTGGCGCATTTTTTTACTTGTTTTATAGTAGACGACTTCCACAAAATCGCGATGGAAAACATTTTATTCTTAATCATAACATCTAAAATAAATTACCTGAAATCTGTCATTTTTAGGATTTTCATTTAATTACCTTCATTTTGAGGTGTGTACGAAGCCTAGTTAAAATAAAAAAAAAAAGGGATAAACAAAAAGTAATTTAGAAAGCGTCTGAAGAACAAAAGACTTCTCCGGTCATCACAGAACTCGTGATCATTTTGCTCCCGTTAGGTGAATCGCGACAGATACCGACGTCTTGTATCGCAGTAATACCTTCTCTGTTGAACGAGTTCTCATCTTTCCTTGTATTCATTGTCTTCGTTAGTTTTTATATTGCCTTTTGCTTTATGCGGTCTGTTCCCTCTTCTGCATGGTAATATCTTTTAGTTTTCTGTAAAAGAAAACTATTGTGCCGGTTTTGTATGTCCGTCCGGACTTTATTCTGTCCACTTTTCTGCCCGCCCCAGATCTTAAAACTACTGAGGCTGGGGGCTGCAAATTGGTATGTTGATCTTCACCCTCCAGTTATCAAACATGCCAAATTGCAGCCTCTAACCTCAGTAATTTTATTATGTTTAAGGTAAAGTTACCTGTAATCGTACCTCTGGCAACGATATAGGATGTGCCACTACCGTGCCGTGGTTAAAGTTTCATGGGCCGCGGCTCATACAGCATTACACCAAGACCACCGAAAGATAGATCTGTTGTCGGTGGCCTTGATTATAAGCTGTAGCGGCTGTGCAGAAAACTCGATTGCGCCGAAGTTTCTTCGGCGCATTTTTTACTTGTTTATATATTGCCTTTTGTGAATTTTTATATCAGAATCTATTTACTTTCGTTGTGTTTATGCTGCTTTTTTATATATAAATCTGCTTCCTGCTACGGTTTCATTTTTTATTGAGAACTTTTGGGTAGTTCACGTGGTGCACTGTAGGCATTACTGAAGGTTATTTGCCGCTTCTCTTCGGCCCTTAGCTGCACCCACTCTTCAGTCATTTGCTTTACCTCCATTCCATTTCCCTTCTTTGATCTTGCTGTCCAGCCACTCTAACTCCATGGAAGTGCCCCAGTGCTCGGATTTATAGCAGAATAATCATATCGACAATCGATTAAGGGTCATATATCATCATGTCGGCAGAACCATTGAAGCTTTCTCCTCACTTATAGATTCTATAGTTATTCTTCTCTCTTATGTCTCCCCTTTCTCTCTCTCTCTCTCCCTGCGTCCTTTCCTCATCTGCTACTCGCTCTCATTTGTGTGATCATACAATGAAGTGATTTCTGATAAAGCCTCTGAATGTCAAAAATGGGTTTGCCCGAGTTCGTTATAAAGAGCTCGATAATATCTCTCATTCACACTTGATACTGATTTCCGTATCACACTCAGTCGTCAAGTGACTGTTTTGTACCAAAAGCGAACACAACTCCCCTTCTAATTTCGTCTCCATAACTGCTTCTTTCTCCAGATCAGTCACAGGAGAACTGGCTCCATTTTGTTTCAGCGAAACTAAAATTCTCCGTTTTTAGCCTCATCGACTCTCCCATTGTTCCCGTAATGGGCATTTTATGTAGATGCAATTGCCTCGGCATGCACGACAGACGAACCAGATTTCTTTTCTTTTTTTACCTTCCCGAACTCATTTCCGTGTTTGCGTACCAAATATGTCCACGGTAGCAGTCTTCTTGGTATCCCGTCTTGTAATAGTTAGCTTGGATTCATGAGTTCGGGCGCAGCCCGAGAGAAGAAGAAGAAGAAGAGGGCTTCTGGGACCTTCCCCCACCCCCCTCAAATTCGATGTGGGTTGTTACAGCCTGGAAGGTATTCTCGATTAAGCTTAGATGATGATAGAATGAGGGAACGGGCGAAGCGAGATAGCAGTATTTATGTTCAAGGCTTGGGAGAGAAGAGGACTGCAAGCATGCAGGTTAAATAAATATTTGAGGTATTATTTTTTATTATTTTTTTTTATAAACTGCAACATATTATAAATGAAATTCGTATTAGTAAAGACTGATTTATTAGGAGCGAGGCTTCCTGTGTCACTGCTTTTGTCGTTGGTAGCATAAAACTGAAGGTTAATTCTGAGCTGAAATGATTAGGCCCAAGAAGATTGCCCTTGGGGATTCCTTGACGTTCACTATCATCTGGTTCCTTTTAACCAGAGAACAAGCTAAAGATGGCGAGAAAAACCACTCGCGCAGACGGAATGAGGAAGTGAGAGAGAGAGAGAGAGAGAGAGAGAGAGAGAGAGAGAGAGAGAGAGAGAGAGAGAGAAACCAATCTACGTCTTGAACCATTTTCTTCATCAAAGTGTAATCTCTAACCTTTTTCTTTATTATAAGAAAATATTCACAGATATTACTTATATACTTTTTTTATTTTTAGGTTCTTCCGTCGAGGGCGTAAGCATAGATTACAGGTGATCACTGTAATTATTATTAGGAACGGACTTCATCGTGATCAAGAAGCCTAACTAGTTTTTCGTCTTATAATTTTTTTTTTTTCAGACGATCTACTTCTTATTCAGATTGCTACGTTCCTTATCAAGATATTTATTTTGGCCGGCATTTGCATACTGGACGCGCAATCTTCTCTAAGTAAACGAATTCCACCACCATTAAGGATATCTTGATTCCTCTACCACTGCATAAATCATTTAATTACTTGGGGCATCGTTCACCTCTCTCGTTTTGGGCAGAGGCCATCATTACCTCAGTCGCGGACACCTTCGGGCTTTTATTTCAACTTACTCATCGAATTAAAAGTTAAATTATAAAATCCTAAACTCAAGCACGTTGTTAATGATACTACGGAGGGTGTATTTATAAGGAATCCGTCTTATCTGATTCGTTGCGCTGTTCCGCAGGGCCTGTTTCGAGGACCCTTCGGGCTTCTGGAGTCTGGAGAGGAAATTTCGAAGATGGAGTTCTCCATCGTCGAGCTGAGAATATTATGTTTTCAGTTTTTTTTTTTTATTATTTCTTATATAAGTATTCGTGTGCCAAGGTTAATTTACAATTTGGGAGAATGTTCTTGGTAAATTGCATGAGATGAATGCTGACTTCAAGATGCATTCTTGGTAAATTGCATGAACTGAATGCTGACTTCAAGAGATGCTCTGATGTTAAATTGCATGAGATGAATGCTGACTTCAAGATACGTTCTTGGCAAATTGCATGAGGTGAATGCTGACTTCAAGAGATACACCCTTGGTAAATTGCATGAGTTGAATGCTGACTTCAAGATACATTCTTGGTAAATTGCATGAGCTGAATGCTGACTTCAAGATACATTCTTGGTAAATTGCATGAGCTGAATGCTGACTTCAAGATACATTCTTGGTAAATTGCATGAGCTGAATGCCGACTTCAAGATACATTCTTGGTAAATTGCATGAGCTGAATGCCGACTTCAAGATACATTCTTGATAAATTGCATGAGGTGAATGCTGACTTCAAGATACATTCTTGGTAAATTGCATGAGCTGAATTCTGACTTCAAGATACATTCTTGGTAAATTACATGAGCTGAATGCTGACTTCAAGAGACATTTTTAGTGAAATTGCATGAGGTGAATGCTTTGACCTATATAAAACCCACCTTACATTACAGACCAACACAGTTCGTTCCAGGTTGCCCCAGGTCCTCAGTGTGAGGCACTTCTGATGTCTGAAAATTGCTAATGCATCTTCGGTATATTTGCATCTTCCAGAGAGAGAGAGAGAGAGAGAGAGAGAGAGAGAGAGAGACCATGGTAGTGTGATTCAAGCAACTGTACTAAAAACAAAGGGTTAATGGGCGAGTCTTTCCTAGTAACAAAAGGGTATGTGAATGGACAAATCAGGTGTGTTCGTTCGCTACATTCAAAAGGCTTAAATTGATCATTATTCTCGGAAGACATTAATTAATCTTTGCTTTTAATGACTCTCTCTCTCTCTCTCTCTCTCTCTCTCTCTCTCTCTCCTCTCTCTCTCTCTCTCTCTCTCTCTCTCTCAGAGGGTCTTTCATCTACGGAACAGATTCTCTTCACAATTTTAAGCTAAGTCGAAAATAAATTTTTTTTGCCGCTTGTTATATGTGTACTTTTATCTGCTATTTAAATTCGTGGTCAATTTTACTTCATGTCATCATTAGTCGTCTGCTAATTGGTTTGTAATAATTATTATTCGACCGAAACCCGTCATCATCTTCTTGACGTCATTTGAAGAAAATTTGGAAGACTGACTCTCTCTCTCTCTCTCTCTCTCTCTCTCTCTCTCTCTCTCTCTCTCTCTCTCTCTCTCTCTCTCTCTACAACATAGAAATTCGATTCTCATATACGCAATGCCGTGAAATTCCTCTCTCTCTCTCTCTCTCTCTCTCTCTCTCTCTCTCTCTCTCTCTCTCTCTCTCTCTCTCTCTCAATGTAGGAAATTCACTTCTTATTTATGTAATGCTGTGAAATTCAATCTCTCTCTCTCTCTCTCTCTCTCTCTCTCTCTCTCTCTCTCTCTCTCCTCTCTCTCTCTCCCTCTCTCTCTCTCTCTCTCTCTCTCTCTCTCTCAATGATGTAGAAAATTCGATTCTCGTATAATGCTATTCATTTTTCTTACTCCATCCACCTTGTGTGCCCAATTCACAGATAGCTAATGAGCCCTTCTTCACCTTCAAATCAATCATCTATCAGATCAGTCTGACAGAAGACATAAAAAGCAAAAAATCAATAACAAAAATGGGGAATCGATAAAACGCTAATCGACCGTGTGATTTACATCCCGATGTCGACACCAGAAACAACGCCTTTCTCTCTCTCTCTCTTTCTCTCTCGACCAGCCTGCCTTTCTTCTTCTTCTTCTTCTTCTTCTTCTTCTTCTTCTTCTTCTTCTTCTTCTGCTCGACCTCCTCCTCGTGGTCACGAGGCATTATCGCCCCAACTCTCGTCGTATTTATCGTCGGAGCGTCTCCACCCACACCTCGGAATCCCCGTAAGGCCGTTTTTAAAAGAGAGTCCGAGCGGAGTTTCCAGGACAAAAACTTGTTATGTAGGTCCTGGGAGGTCAGTCACATCGTTAGGGAAGGAAGGGAGAAGGGAGAGTGAGGTAGGAGACGGGAGTGGGAAGGGAGGAGGGAATGTAGTAGTGGGATAGTGGAAGAGAAGTAGTATATACGTGTATAACTCCACCGCTGTTTATTTCCAATTACCGTCAATGGCCTTTTCTCTCTCTCTCTCTCTCTCTCTCTCTCTCTCTCTCTCTCTCTCACATAAGACATTTGCATGATAGTAGAGTGGACGTAAGACCGAAGGCTCTGTTCGCTGCCTATTGCATCTCGTCTCAAAAGTAGAGGAAGAGTTTTCTTCAGATCGATTCTGTTCAGGAATCCGACCTGGCAGATATCAAGTCTAATTGGGCTGGTATGTGATACCGTTTTGTTGGAGTTCTTGAGCAAGGAGGGTAATGCATATAGATATATATATATATATATATATATATATATATATACATATATATATATATAGAGAGAGAGAGAGAGAGAGAAGAGAGAGAGAGAGAGGAAAGGAGGAGGAAGGAAAAGCAATTTAATATGATTCATGTACCTCGATTGTTTTATATACAAGCTTTGAATATACATCATTCAATTATCTTGATAATACTCGGAATTAATGACACATATCGATAGTCAGTATTATATGTATATGTTTGTATATATATATATATATATATATATATATATATATATATATATATATATATATATGTAATGTGTAATATGTTATCCGATCTACTGTATCTTGGGAACACGTAGGTATAAACGAGGTATGCTAGAAATACCGAAAGAGACCTTTCGCATACAAAACCGGTCTCCTGACATATGAGATAATTTGCCAACGTACAACTCCGAATATTGTGAGGCCAATTGAACGCTAACGACTCTTGCAAGGACCCCGTAATGACCTTGAAGCGCATTCAAATTACCCATAATGCATGTCAAGTTAAAACGCTCTTAAGAGCCATCCATTAGGGATAATTATGCTGCCGAATTTTCAAGCAAGGGATGGCGTCTCCTTTTGTACAGACTGACAGACTCACTCCTGTGGTCGGTGGAGTCTTCTACAAGTAATGGCTCTCCTCCGTCATATAATGGCGATTGCGTCATCGTGTGTGTGTGTGACGTCAGCGTAGCGAGCGGCCCGTCGCGTCGCGGCTTTTGGGAGAAAAGGGTATATTATTTTTTTCATTCGTTCCTCGGTTTTGAACTAATCTGATGTTTGAAGCAGAGGATGGTGGTTGTTGATTTTTTGAGATGTTGGAGCACATTTTGGTTCCTGGTTTGAAAACTGGGTTGTTTTAAGATTAAACTTTGATTAGGTATGTATACCTTTTGGACTGCATATATATATACATTATATGTATACGTATACTGTATATTATATATATGTATATAAATATATATTATACATATAATATGTATATTTATATGTATATATATATGTACACATATATATACATATACATATGTGTGTGTGTTCATATATAAATGAAAATCAGTCAGTCTTAATTATATTGACATCTTTAATTACATTGACCCTTGGCAAGCATCGTTAAATCGTTAAATGCTGTCGGCACTGGAAACTGAATTAAATTAAATCAGATTAAATTAAATTAAATTATAATTTATTTTTAAATACGTGCCAGTTTATGTTTAGATACGTGCCAGTGCCAATTCAAACTTGTTGTGGCGTAGAGACAGAGAGAGCCGTAACAGAGAAGAGAAATTTCGACAATTTTTGAGAACTAAATCCGTGTCAACTCTTTCGAATCAATTCTAAACAAACGCATCGCGAAATACACGATTCCGAAAAAAGTTCCATTGCATTTTTGTGCAGTTTTCAACACCGGAAGTTACATTTTCGTCTCTTTCTTGACGGAAGCTGGGTTAGGGCAGCCTATACAAGCTTGTGTAACATGTAGGATACCTGTGAGATATCTTTTTCACTTAGAAGCTAAATGTTTGTATATTGAGTGTCACTTTGATGTGAGAGAGATATATAATATATATATATATATATATATATATATATATATAATATATATATACACAAATATATAAATATATATATGCATAAATATATATTTAAATAATATATATATACTGTATATAACATATATATATATATATATATATATATATATATATATATATATATATATATATATATATATATATATATATAATGTATAATGTATATATATGTATGTATATGTGTATATATATGTACAAATATATAAATATATGTATAATATATATAATATAAATGTACATATATATACATATATAAATATTTATAGATACATATATATATATATATATATATATATATATATATATATATATATATATATATATATACAGTGTATATATATATATATATATATATATATATATATATATATATATATATATATATACATACATACATACATACATACATACATACACACACACACATTATAAAACCTTATCAAAAGAAAGATGCTTAAGCTAGATCATGTTCCGCAGACGGGCTGTCAAATAGCCTAGCATCAAGGGGAAAGTTGTACAACATTAAATGATGCCCTCAGGTTATGTCTGCGAACGTCATCCGCTGTTTCCACGATTGCGTCATCTGTTTGTATGTTTTTATATTTTTTCCACTGTATTTTTTTCATAGACAAATTTTGGGATGAAAAGATGTCCTATGAGTTGTTTATTTATTATTATTATTATTATTATTATTATTATTATTATTATTATTATTATTGTGTGTGTATTATTATTATTCAGAAGATGAAACCTATTCATATGGAACAAGCTCACCACAGGGGCCATGACTTGAAATTCAAGCTTCCAAAGAATATTATGGTGTTCATTAGGAACAAGTTCGAAGTGGTAATGGGAAATGCAGAAAGAAGAGATCTCACTTATTAAAAAAGAAAAAAATAAATTAATAAGTCGAAGAACAGGTAAAAAATGTATTAAACGAAAGGAGAATAGCATTAGGGTTGTGACGCATTGAATCTTCGCTTGATACTTCTGAAGTTCCAATTGCACGACATAAACAATACAGTGTGAGGAGGATATATATATACTATATATATATATATATATATATATATATATATATATATATATATATATATATATATATATATATATATATATAGAAGTATTTTTCATTTTTATTTATTAATAAGAATTTCTCAGTTTCTGGCTATATTGATTCGCCTGAAAATTAGAGACGAGAAGCTCTTGAATCGAGACTATATTTATTAACTGGCTTTGTATAAAAAATTATGAAGTCCATGTTGAAGGAAACTCCGGAGATGAACCGACCATGCAATTGCAGAATTTGTAAACAATGTCATTGCAAGTGGGAATCAACAAGGTTGTGAAGTGAGGCATCTACAGGCACTATATAAGAGAATATTTGAAAGAATTACTTGTGAATGAGATTTCAAAAATAAAACTTTGATAGCTGGAGAAAGACCATCAAATGATAATTGTAGAAAGACCATCAATATAGAAATCAGAGGAATAATTTCATACAAAGGGAAGTGGCACAATAATGGTAATGAGAAAGACCATCAATATAGAAGTGGTAATTGTAGAAAGACCATCAATATAGAAATGATAATTGTAGAAAGACCATCAATATAGAAATGATAACTGTAGAAAGACCATCAATATAGAAGTTAGAGGAATAATTTCATACAAAGGGAAGTGGCACAATAATGGTAATGAGAAAGACCATCAATATAGAAGTGGTAATTGTAGAAAGACCATCAATATAGAAATGATAATTGTAGAAAGACCATCAATATAGAAATGATAACTGTAGAAAGACCATCAATATAGAAATCAGAGGAATAATTTCATACAAAGGGAAATGGCACAATAATGGTAATGAGAAAGACCATCAATATAGAAGTGGTGATTGTAGAAAGACCATCAATATAGAAGTGATGATTGTAGAAAGACCATCAATATAGAAGTGGTGATTGTAGAAAGACCATCAATATAGAAATCAGAGGAATAATTTCATACAAAGGGAAATGGCAAATTAATGGTAATGAGAAAGACCATCAATATAGAAGTGGTGATTGTAGAAAGACCATCAATATAGAAGTGGTGATTGTAGAAAGACCATCAATATAGAAGTGGTGATTGTAGAAAGACCATCAATATAGAAGTGGTGATTGCAGAAAGACCATCAATATAGAAATCAGAGGAATAATTTCACACTAACGGAAATGGCTTAGTAATGGTAATAAGAAAGACCATTCATTAGAAATGATAGCCATAGCAAGACCATCAATATGAAAATGATAGCTACAGAAAGACCATCGCAATATAGAAATCAGAGAAATATTTCATCCAAAGGAAAATGGTAAAATAATGGCAGTGATTATGACCACTCGAAAAAAGAGCCCATTCTTAACAAGAGATGGAATTGAACTCCTCTATATAAAAGAGAGTAAATTCCATTGAAATGAATCACGAAGGCCTCACAAACGCATTTAGACGATTAGTTCGGGGAATTTCTCATGAAATAGGGCCAACATATACTTGCTATAATTTATGTTTATATAAAGGTAGGTGGGGGACTTCTTCACTGGGCATGGGACTTCCTCCATCCCCAGATTCTCTCCAGCTCGTAAAAACCTCATTGCGTTCATGCCCGCATGCAGGCGCATTACTCCCCGGAGAAATTTAAAAGCTCCGAGGACTGCTTAGGCCGCAGTTTAATGGCTGCAAAGCGAGCGATCGCAAATTGTTCGTCCCCGGTAATCGCAGTCACATAATCAACATTAAAAGGAAATGGCTTCGACGTGAGTATTTTCATTCCAGTTGAGAGATTGAGGAGGAGGAGGAGGAGGAGGAGGGGGAGGAGGTAGGAGGTTGTTGGTGGAAGGATGGAGGAAGGGAGAGGTGAGGAATTTGTTTTTCTTTTCTTTTTTTTTTTTTCCTACCAGCTCCCCAAAGGGCTCCTTTGGGCGTTGATAAATCAGCACTTTAGATTACTCTGTATGTCTGGGACGGAGGTGTATAAAAGAGGGTTGGGTGGTGAAAGGATGTTGAAGTTGGATTTTCTTTTTTTTTTTTTTTTTTATGGATCTGCTTTCCGGATGGATTTGTGGATGCTGGATATTAGCTCATGCCTTGTTTAATGCTTGGTATGTGCGTTGGTCCGTGATAGAATTTCGGCTTCTCGCTCAAGAGTCAACCAATTCGACCGTTCTTTTATAGTACTCACTAGCTGTCGGTCCTGTCTCCGATTTTCGTGAATCCTTTAATCTGTCCTTTTTTCCAGGAAGAGTAAATCTGTCGTCATCTCCCGAGAATTAAAGGTAATACTGTCGTACTTAGAATAACTGCTTTATTTTTTTTTGCCCTTGTCATATTTATGTTGGGCTGCAATGCGCGTGTCGGCCGGCTCACTGTAAACAAGAAAAAAGTGTTGATATACATCAAATTTATTCAGTATTTTCTCATGTTGATATACATAGAAATTATGAATAACTTTCTCACGGTTTCCTAATGCTTGGTATCTACGGTGCTTAGTCAGGTCGTCTGAGGATATATTTATATTTCCTTAATCACAGATCTTATTTTCGCAAAAAATAAAGAAAAATTTGAAAGACAGAATAACGAGTCCTTCGGGAATGATGAGGTATCCTTTGGTATCTACGGATGCTTAATCAGGTCGTCTGAGGATTTATTTATATTTCCTTAATCAGAGATCTTATTTTCGCAAAATAAAATACAACAAAATTTGAAAGACAGAATAACGAATCCTTCAGGAATGATGAGGTATCCTTCGTATCCTACGAACTGGGAAACTCTCGGAAGAAGGATTCGGCGCCGATCGTATTTTGAAACCTCCAATCAGCCTACACTAGGTAACAACATAGAGGTGAAGGACCGCAAAGAACTCTTTCATCGTTAGTAGCGGGGAGGGTTGAGGGAGGAGGAGGAAGAGGAGGAGGAGGAGGAGGAGGGGTGCCTAGAATGGCTGGTGGAGAGAGGAGGAGGAGGAGGAGGACTCCTCAACCCTACCGTAACTTGGGAGAAAAGGGCAAGTTTTTGTCCCTCACACCGTTGCTGGTGTTACAGAGTAAAAGAGAGAGGGGGGAGAGGGAGAGAGAAGGGGGAAGGGGAGAGAGAGAGAGAGAGGTCTTGGAATGGCTAGGTCAAGTCTCCTCCACATATCCTGAGGGAGATGCGATGCAGAGGGCGGGGCCCCAGACTCCAAGCTCCATTCTGGTTGGTGCAGCAGCCCCACATGTAAACTGTGGGGGGGAGGGGGGGTGTTACTCCTGAAGAAGAAGAAGAAGAAGAAGAAGAAGAAGAAGAAGAGAAGAAGAAGAAGGCAAGGTGACGCGAGTGATGATGATGATGATGATGATGGGGGGGAGGGGAGGGGGGGGGGAAGCGAACCGGGCCATTCTAGGGGAACTGCTACACTTTAATCCTTTTCTCTCCATGTGTGACAACTGACTGGCTGGCTGGCTCTGGCTCTCTCTCTCTCTCTCTCTCTCTCTCTCTCTCTCTCTCTCTCTTCTCTCTCTTCTACTGCATTCATGCATCTTTCTCTCTCTCCCTCTGCTGCATTCATGCATCTCTCTCTCTCTCTCTCTCTTTCTATTTTACTGCATTCTCTCTTTCTACTGCTTTCATGCATCTCTCTCTTTCTCTCTTCTACTGCATTCTCTCTCTCTCTCTCTCTCTCTCTCTCTCTCTCTCTCTCTCTCTCTCTCTCTCTCTCTCTCTCTCTCTATTCTACTGCATTCTCTCTCTCTACTGCTTTCATCTCTCTCTCTCTCTCTCTCTCTCTCTCTTTCTATTTTACTGCATTCTCTCTTTCTACTGCTTTCATGCATCTCTCTCTTTCTCTCTTCTACTGCATTCTCTCTCTCTCTCTCTCTCTCTCTCTCTCTCTCTCTCTCTCTCTCTCTCTCTCTCTCTCTCTCTCTATTCTGTTCATTCTCTCTCTACTGCTTTCATGCATCTCTCTCTCTCTCTCTCTCTCTCTCTCTCTCTCCTACTGCATTCATGCATGCAATACTGCCTTGCCTTTCCAATCCTAGATTTTCCCCCGATAGGCTGCTACGTTTATCTGATAAATTGCAGCTCACGTTGTTTTATTAAAGGAAGCGTATGATTGATTGATCGTGTTGCTCTACTTAGCGCTGCCACGCATTCAAGAATGCCGGCATGTATCAATGGCTGGGTTTTCCTCTGCCTTGATACCTGATGAGAAGAGAAAGAAGAAGAAAGAAGAAAGAAAAGAAGAAAAATAACTCAGTCAGTGAAATTCCCATTTCACTTCCCATCACT
>NC_089748.1:41438597-41493597 GCF_040412425.1 Macrobrachium rosenbergii
AGAAAACGCGATTGCGCCGAAGAAACCTCGGCGCATTTTTTACTTGTTTATTTTAGGTTACGCGACGGTAATGTCTGTGTGTGTGTGTCTGTCTGTCTGTCTTGAGGTTCAGCGTTGTGTTTAATCATTCACCCTTTGCATGCAATCACTTGCAAGGTCATTCAGTGGCATTCACTCTCAAGGGTTGGTCCAGTGGTTCCCAACTTTTTTTTTTTTTTTGTTGGCCATGCCCTGCCTAATCACCGTTAAAATCCTGATGCTCCCTGTGGTGATATGCAATTCTTATATTCACGTGGAGGAAGCCTAAAAGGCCATTAACTTGGAAGCATGAAAGGCCGTTGACTTGGAAGCATAAAAGGCCATTAACTTGGAAGCATGAAAGGCCATTAACTTGGAAGCATAAAAGGCCATTAACTTGGAAGCCTGAAAGGCCATTAACTTGGAAGCCTGAAAGGCCATTAACTTGGAAGCCTGAAAGGCCATTAACTTGGAAGCCTAAAAGGCCATTAACTTAAACCTGAAAGGCCATTATGGAAACCTGAAGGCCATTAGCAAACCCGAGGCCATTAACTTGGAAGCCTAAAAGGCCATTAACTTGGAAGCCTAAAAGGCCATTAACTTGGAAGCCTAAAAAGCCATTAACTTGGTTTGAACTGGCCACCTTAAAAATCAAATAACTCTCCCATCCCCCGCCTCACTTTGGGAACCAGTGGATTAGTCTCTCATATTCACTCATTAACAAGCGTCAGTCTTGAATCCACTTATTCTTTGAAATCTCTCACTTATCGAGTACACGCTTGTGCATTCTCTCATTCACTGAGGGCCATTCGGTGTCATTCTCTCATTCACAGAGGGCCATTCGGTGTCATTCTCACATTCACTGAGGGCCATTCGGTGCCATTCTCTCATTCACTGAGGGCCATTCGGTGTCATTCCCTCATTCAATGAGGGCCATTCGGAGTCATTCTCTCATTCACTGAGAGCCATTCTCTGTGCCATTCTCTCAATCCTGAGAGTCAGAGAAAATCCCGAGGCTTCTTATCGAGGCTCCAGAATGGGCTAACAAGCAAAGGACGTCTGGTCTAACCTGTCACGTGAATACCATTCCCATCTGATATAGTAAGCAGGCTGTTGCCACCGCCCTGGTGTGTGCGCGCGCTTTTGTGTGTGAGATTGTGTGCGTGTCCTTGAGAGACCGCTAGTTTTTATATGCTTGGTTTTACTGCTATGAAGGCAAGTGTTGTTATTGTGGCTGGGCAAAGGCAGACAGTTGCCATCCGTGCTCAGAGAGCGGCTTAGCTGACAGTACAATGGGAAGGACCAACGGAGTGAAGATTGTTCCCTGAATGTGGCTTTTATTCTTATTATTATTATTAATATTATATTAGAATTATTTTGCATCTTGGGAATAATAATTCATCATGTAGCTGAATTAGTATGATGCGGTGGGTGGTTTTGAAAATAGCAGTTATTTTAATGGGCGGTTATCCACTAGTGGATTCAGAAAAATTTCATGGAGGGGGCACCAATTTTCCTGCTCGTATATATATATATATATATATATATATATATATATATATATATATATATATATATATTATATTATATTATATATATATATATATATATATATATATATATAATTTTAATCGATTTTTTCCCCCATTTTTATATTATTTATGTTACCATTATCTAAATCTTCAATGTTATTATTTTATCATTATTTTTCATGGGAGGGGGCCACATGCCCAGGTCCCCCGCCCCCCTGGATCCGCTACTGGGGTTAATGCATTATATACTAGTAGTAGTAATTAACATCGTGTTTGACATATTACGATTAATAATTATTTGTGTAGCTGAAATAGTATTGTTGTCAGTGTTTATAAAAATAGTATGTATTAAGATGGTGTAAAGCATTATATAGGAATAGTAATATTATTAGCAGTAGAAGGCGATCTATTGTGACATTTCTGAGCTCCTCAATGAGCAAGAGTCCGTGCCGGCTTTAATCAGAAACGAACAAGAACAACAAAGCAGCAATAAATTGTCGTCCATTGTATCCCCCTCTGCCTGTAACCCAATGAAAAAGGACCGACCTCCTGGCCAGGTGTAAACAGACAGCGCTTTGTGACAGCGCCATCAATCTAGATGGCCAATTCGCATCTTTTGTTTACCTCTGCGTTACGACTGTGTGACTTCAGCGGGGGTCTTGGGGGGTGTGGGGATGTTGTTAATGGGCTCCCCTGACCTCTCCGATGTCAGGGTTTGAAATTCGTCTCCCTTTTGACTTATTATGCGAAACTTGTTTAGTCCTTAGTGGTGCCTTCCTGCTTATATTATTATCCTTCTTTATTATCCTTACTCATTTCTTCGGCTTCATCGCCGATGACCGTAATTTTCGTATTTTGGAATTTTCTTCGGCTCTATTTTTTTTTTTTTTTTTTAATCAGCGTGTTTATAATTCTTCGTTTTTTTCATTTTTTTACTTCCGTTGTTTGTTTCCTTTACGTTGCTGTAATTTGTTTGATCATTTTTTTTCTGTATTTCTTTCGCTTTATCAAAGGAGTATGTTGTAATTCCTTGCTTTATTCGTTTTCTTCTCCCCTCGTTTGTATGCCTTTACGTTGCTGCAATTTGTTTTACCAGTCTGCTCGTTTGCTCATTTATCCAAAGAATAATAATTTTTTTCTGTTCAAAGCCTATTTAGGTAATGGAAGCAAAAAATTATAAACATACTCATTTGAAAAAACGAAAGAAGCAAAGACAAAATAATGATAAAACAAATTTCAAATACGGAAAGACAAACAGTGGAAGTAGAAAGTGAACAAAGTAAAAAAATGATAAACACAGTGATTTAAAAAATCAAAGAAACAGCCAAGAAAAATAAGAAAATTATGTTTTGGATGCGCGTAGAAATAAGAACCCATTCATTTATCCGAGAGGTAACAATTTATATTTCTATTTTAAAGTCTGTTCGGTCTTCTTTATGTTTTGGGGGCCGTTAGTAAGAAGGCCCCATGCGTGTATAAAACGAGTTTTTTTTTTTTTTTTTAATCGAACAATAAACAAGGAAAAATATTTTCATATCTTCATTTTCCTCTTTTTGGGCGTAGAGTTTTATTGATATTTTTGGTGCTCTTAGCAATAAGACTGAGTTTTTTTTTTTAGTCGAACAGTGCACAGCAAGAGCCAAATTCTTCATTTTTCTTCTTCTCTGGCGTAGAGTCTCACTGATGTTTTGGAGACTCTTAGTAGTAAGACCCCATACTGGCATAAGACGAGTTTTTTTTTTTTTTTTTTGTAATCGAACAGTGAACAGCAAGAGACAAATTCTTCATTTTCTTCTTCTCTGGCGTAGAGTCTTACTGATGTTTCGGAGGCTCTTAGTAGTAAGACCCCATACTGGCATAAGACGAGTTTTTTTTTAATCGAATAGCGAACAAGAGACAAATTCTTCATTTTCTTCTTCTCTGGCGTAGAGTGGTGGAAGTAGAGTCTCACTGACGTTTTGGGGGCTCTTAGTTATAAGACCCCATACTGGCATAGGACGAGTTTTTTTTTTTAATCGAACAGCAAGACCCCAATTCCTCATTTTCTTCTTCTCTGGCGTAGAGTGGTGGAAGCCTGCACGTCGGGCGAAGATAGCTGCTGTGCCCGATGAGTTATTCGCAGAATTCGGATCGTCGGAACCGCTCCCGTCAAAAGGGGAGCTGGAGTCCTCAGCTGCGGGTCTCTGGAAGTTTTGGGAGTCGTCGGGCCGGATTACCCGAGCACTGAGGCATCTTCAGTCCCTCATTAAAAGTTGGAAACGGGTACATTCATCTTGCTGGGCATTGTGGTGCTGCCACTGCCCATGGCTCTGATCCGGTCAGTATAGTTGAGGTGGAGGGTCGAAAATTGAGTTGCTTAAACTTGCCCTTGCGTTTTGTAACGGGGCTGCGATGTAGCCAGGGACTAATTGGTTCTGATGGATTTGATTGCCTTGTTCTGACATATTGTGAACAATCATTTTTCAACATTTTATTCATATTTTATGTTATTGTTCTCCGAATTGCTATCCTTGTGTTTATCCTACTATTTAGTAGCGTCGTTTTAGTTTTCTGAAATGAAAACTGTTGTGCCGGCTGTGTCTGTCCGTCCGCACTTTTTCTGTCCTCACATTTTCTCTCCGTCCTCAGATCTTAAAAACTACTGAGGCTAGAAGGCTGCAAATTGGTATGTAGATCATCCACCCTCCAATCGTCAAGCATACCAAATTACAGTCGTCCTGCCTTAGTAGTTTTTATTTTATGTAAGGTTAAAGTTAGCCATAATCGTGCGTCTGGCAATGATATAGGACAGACAACCACGGACCGTGGTTACAGCTTCATGGGCCGCGGCTCATGCAACATTATACCGAGTCCACCGAAAGATAGATCTATTTTCGGTGGCCTTGATTATACGATGTACAGAAAACTCGATTGCGCCGATGAACCTTCGAAACATTTTTTACTTATTTCTTATGTGGATTGTTTCCAGTAGATAATCAGCTTTTGTTGAGGTACATTTACGAGAAGAACTGGAAGGTGAGATCTTTGGGCTCTTGAAATCTTCCTTCCACTTCCAGTTGATGACTGTTTACATTGTAATTAGGCTCAGGCAGTGGTTCTTAACCAGGGGTGCTCGAACCCCTAGGGGGTGAGAAGCCGGTTCCTAAGGGGTGGGAGGATGCCTCTGAATATTTAAAACAAAATATATTTTTATACAAGCATGTTATTTTTTCTGCAAATAAATAAAAGTGAAATAATAATAATAATAATAATAATAATAAAAGTTCGCGTATAGTTTCTTGTTCCTTGTTACCAAAACCTGAAGAGCATTTGGAATAAAGAATGGGACTTGATTTATTATTATTTTTATTATTATTATTATTATTATTATTATTATTCATTTCAGCAATTCAGGGGGTGCGAGAACTGACTGCTGATTTGAAAGGGGTGCAGACATTGAAAAAGGTTAAGAACCACTGAATTACAGGATATAAACCAGTCGCCTTCCATGACTCCCATTTTGGCATATAGTAGTCAGCTCACAATCTCGCGTCATTCATTAATTTAGCATTTTCATTGGGGGCTTATCCAGTACTAAATCTCATTTTTATCGGAGTAAATATGCGTAAATCGAAGTAATCTCTTTGCTGGTATTGGTGAATGAATGGTCAAGTTTTGGAATTCGACTTTCGTGGAACTGAGATCGAGATCGGAGAATTCGGATGAGAATTTTCAGGTTAGAAAAAATAATCCTCAGAGATAAAGAATTCAGGGAATTGTGAATACCAAGCCTAGACTATAAGTTGTTGTGTTTAGTTATCACATAAACACACACACACACACACACACGAATGTATTTAATATATATATATATATATATATATATATATATATATATATATATATATATATATATGTATGTGTGTGTGTGTATGTATGTATACACAATTTATATATATGTATATATAATATATATGTGATATACACATGCATGTACATATATAATTTGTGTATATGTATGTGCATATATGTGTCTGTACATGCATATACATAATTGTATTACTGACTTTTTCCCAGAAAATACAGCATAAACTGAATTGTTCGTAGGTTTTTCTTAATAACCTTTTTCTTTATTTAATCATTTTTCCAGACTTTTTTTTGTCTAGCTTTCTTATTTACCCAGCGGAAATGTGTGTGTGTGTATGTATATATACACACACAATTTATATATACGTATATATAATATATATGTGATATACACATGCATGTACATATATAAATTGTGTATATGTATATGCGTATATATGTGTGTGTGTGTACATGCATATACATAATTGTATTACTGAGTTTCCCCAGAAAATACAGCATAAACTGAATTGTTCGTAGGTTTTTCTTAATAACCTTTTTCTTCACTCAATAATTTTTCCAGCCTTTTTTTTTTTTGTCTATCTTTCTTATTTACCCAGCGGAAGAGAAGTTGTTATTATTTTTTTGTCTACCGCCACTCAATGAATGGGTATCAGCATCACGAACTGAGATTTTCTTGCTGTTCTTATCTCATCTCTCCTCCTTCGTCTTTTGGGAAATGATACCGTCTTATTTGCTTTTCGGGGCCTTTGCCGCTATTCCTTCGCTTGTCATCGTTCGTGACGAAGGCTGGGGAAGGGCGGGGGGAGAGGGGAGGGAAGGGGAGGGAAGAAGAAGTGGCTGGGGAACAGTATTAGAAAAAACAAACAAGCGGAAAGCTTCTTAGATAGAGGCTCTTGTTAAAGTAATGGTGACTTTATTAAATGGTTCGATTTCATGAGAGAAATGGAGGTAAATATTACAGAACAGAAAAGTAAATTTAAAATATAAACAAGTAAAAAATGCTCCGAAGTTTTCTGTACAGCCGCTGCTGCGTATAATCTAGGCCACCGAAAATAGATCTATCTTTCGGTGGTCTCGGTATAATGCTGTGTGAGTCGCGGTCCGGTGGTGGCCTGTCTTATATCGTTGCCAGACGCACAATTATTGCTAACTTTAACCTTGAATAAAATCAAAACGACCGAGGCTAGAGGGCTGCAATTTGCTATGCTTGCTGATTGGAGGGTGGATGATCAACTTACCAATTTGAAGCTCTCTAGCCTGAGTAGTTTTTAAGATCTGAGGGCGGACAGATAAAAGTGTGGACGGGGTAAAGTGTGGACGGACAAACAAAGCCGGCACAATAATTTTCTTCTGCAGAAAACTAAAACCAAACAAATGGAAGAAAAAGTGGCTGGAGAACAGTATTAGGAAAAGAAAACAAGTAGTAGGCTTCTTAGATGGAAGCTTGTGTTAAATAGTGGTTACTTTATGAGAGAAATGAAGATGAATATAAGCTAACAAAGAAATAAATGTAATTCGCAGGTTGAATTATGGTATACGGAGATTATTTAAAACGTAAGTATTTGTGACGCCAGAAAAATCCCAATAAGTAATTCATTTAAACGAAAATGAATTTAAAAAAATAGTACCTAAAATAAAAACCAATACTTCGTAAATGGTTACGATAAAGTAATAGTAAAGTAAAAGACCTTCAGTAATAAAAGTAAATAATAAAAGTAAAAGAATAGGCAGCCAGGAGCCTGAAGTCGTAAGTCAAGTTTTAGTCAGTCTGTTCTGTACTACAAGACTGTGAATTTACATTGCCACGGGCAATATGGAAATAAGATGGTCATTACACAGAACAAAGCCTACTTTAGATAATATCTCCTAAACAGTTCGGGATAATTTGAACATATTTAATGTCTAGACCTGTGTTGGCATGGTCTGATACTAGAACGTAAGTTGAACATTGATTATGAGTGTGTTCATTAAAAAAAAATAAATAAATAAAAATAAAATCGAAATTCATTATGTTTGGAACCATGCAAAATATCGTCAATTTTTTTTTTTTTTCAAAATGTATTTTTTAATATTCAGTGATTCAATCCAGTGACAAAAGTGTGGTGATAAAAACTTGGTCCTCTCTGCGATAGGAAAAATGCAATTACGGTCGTCATTTTCGTGGAAGTTTTATTAAAAGGAAATTCATTATATCTGGAACCATGCAAAATATTGTCCATTTTATTTTTTTCAAAATGTATTTTTTAATTTTCAGTGATTAAATCCAGTGGGTGATAAAAACTTGGTCCTCTCTGCGATAGGAAAAAGGCAGTTACGATCGTCATTTTCGTGTAAATCTTATTAAAAGGAAATTCATCATATCTGGAACCATGCAAAATAGTGTCCAATTTTTTTTTTTTTTTCAAAATGTAATTTTTAATATTCAGTGATTCAATCCAGTGACAAAAGTTGGTAATAAAATCTTTGTCCTTTCTGGGATATGAAAAAGGCAATTACGATCATCATTTTCGAGCAAGTTTTCGTAGTATTTCTTAATGTCATACAATATGTTAATATGTAACATAGTCTGTTATTTTGCAAAGAGGAAACATGCTACGAAATTGGGATTTTAAAGTGAAACTATTTCACACAAGTCTGAACACAGTTTCATTGCAAGTCTGAAAAGCTGCTCTGTAAAAGTACCTGATAGCCAAAATTTTGAAAACAGTCTGAAGCTTAATCTACATTATTTTTCAGAGTTATCGAAAAATAACTTCCCAAGTTAATGGAAATGCTATGTGAATTTACTCATGATGTAATCGGTTCAAGCTATCATTTGGTATTTTCATGACATTTGACCATTGAGTTATAAGATTAATTTCGTATTTTCAGAAGGTCATACTATTTCATGAATATTTTTAAAAATAATTCGGCAAGATAGATTTAGTTTTTACCTGCCGTGTAGTTCGTAAGTACTCTGGAGCTGTGACAGTAGTCTAGTTATTTTTGTATCTCTTTGGGCATTAAAGCAGATGTCTGGCAAATTGCTGATTTTAGTTGATTTCTTTTTTACTCCACGGCAACAGGTAGGCCCCTAGCAAGAAGACTGTATATTTTAGCAACATAAAAGAGATGATAAGTATTAGAAAATCGTAGTTAGCTACAATAAATTCCTTGCCATATTTCAAATGGGCTGTGTTGGGTAGTTGTTGTGCTGAGGGGGAATGCAGTCCCCTTTTTCTTTTTCTTTTTTTTTTCTTTTTTTTTATGTGAAGTCTAACGGGATTTTTTTCCTTTTTTTATGTGAAGTCTAACGGAATGTTTTCCCTTTTTTTATGTGAAGTCTAACGGAATGTGCAGTTAATGTCCTCATCCAGGCTAGGCTGGGAGGGAAATGTGAAAAGAAGGCGGAGTTACCCAACTAGGAATGGAATGGTAGACTCCCGTCCTTAAAAAAAAAAAAAGAAAGAATGTTATCTTTGATAGAGTCTGTTGTTTCACCTGTTCATATCTCATGACCTTAATACCTGCCTGGTATTAAGGGGAGCCAATCGTAGCAGACCCAGACGGGACCCTCGCCTCCTCTAAATGCTAAGCTAAGGGGAGAGTTTGAAGGCAGCAATATATTCTTGCTTCTTTTTAGAGAACCGGATTAATGATTCATCGTGAAGTCATCTACCCTAGGGTGCGAGGCAACGCCTCTTCTTTCATATTCCCGAAGAGATTAGATGGCAATCATCCCGAAAAGGGGAATGGCGTCTCAGATTCCCTCGAGGAATATAACGGGAACAGCAGCGATTGATATTTAGCAAGGCGTCGATGATGTTCGCGTTTGGGATGTTTTGCGATGTCTCATTTTTGACCGAGATGGATAGAGTGGTAATCGGTTTCTGAATTGAATAGGATGAACAGTAAGAAGACCAGTGAATGGGTAACTTGATATCAAGCCTACGCCTAGATAAAAAAAAAAAAAAAGATAAACAAGTAAAAAATGCGCCGAAGTTTCTTCGGCGATATCCAGGCGTATAATCAAGGCCACCGGTTTAATGCTGTATGAGCCGCGGCCCATGGAACTTTAACCACGATCCGGTGGTGGCATGTCCTGTATCGTTTACTTGAACGCACGGTTATGGCTAACAACCAATAAAATAAAAACTACTAAGGCTAGGGCTGCAATTTGGATGTTTGATGTTTGGAGGTGGATGATCAACATGCCAATTTGCAGCCCTCTAACACCTCAATGGAAATTTTTTAAGATCTGAGGCCTGACAGAAAAAGTGTAGACGGAGAGACAAAGCCGGCACAATAGTTTTCTTTTACAGAAAACCAAATAAAGGAAAAAGAAGTGAATGAGAAATGCCTAACGCATAAGAGAAAATCGGGTGTAGTGTAACACCAAAAAAAAAAAAAAAAAAAAAAAAATTAGTGAATAGAAGGCTTCAGGAATCACGAAAAAATGGAAGCCACAGATAATAATATATATCCGAGAGATATATTACTACTTAAAGTCTTAACATTCATTTCTTAAAACATGGAGGAGACATTTCCCAGTCATGACAGTATTTTATGGTGCCCCTTTTTGAGATTACCGCTCACCTGCGCCCTTTGCGTGAGTTGATGGAATGGGATCGTTAACGAGAAATGTATCTTGAGCTTTCATTTTTCTGAATGAGCTAAGGAAAAGCTTTAAAAACATAATATATAAGGAGAGCCAAAAACGGTGTTTTCAGAAATCCAGGCGCGACTTAATGCTGATGATGTTGCATTTGGTTAGAGAAATATGGGGAGAAACTTTACCAAGGCCTGAATTAATGTCTGTGGAAAGGAACTGAAAAAAACCTGCAAAAGGAAAGATTAAATGAAAAAAAGAATATGTTAAAGAGAGAGTTGATATTTCGTCAGTAAAACAAATGAAAATGTGAGGTACGTGTTTATATTTAATGAAATGCTCAAAAGTCTTCAAATGTATCAATGTAAATTCAGCTTTTTGTTGCTCGTAATTTTTGATATGACGTAGAATTATTAAAGTCATACATTAGCTTGGCAGTAAGTCGATAATAATTACCTTTGTGAAAATATGAAACGTAGTTTTGACAAGTGTGATGTACCTTCTATTTTTTTTTATTCTCTCTCTCTCTCTCTCTCTCTCTCTCTCTCTCTCTCTCTCTCTCTCTCTCTCTCTCTCTCTCTCTCTCTCTCTCTCTCTCTCTTTAGCTATTATCCTACTATCATTTTCTTTTTAATATGTACCCTTCCTTTTGTATTAACCTTCAATAACCTGTTGGTGCCAGTTTCTCAATTTTTTCCTGCATTAGCTCAGGTGTTTGTGTATCATTTTCATATTTTTTTATTGTTTTCTTCTTTGTACAGTTCCCATACTACTATTTCTTCCTGTTTTCTTATTTATATAATTTTGTTTACTTAATTTTCATTTTTGGTTCTCACTAGTTTGGCATATTTATGTTTTTTTTGCATCGTTTCTCTGCACTTTTAATCCTTCGCTATTCATTATTTCCTACTCAAAGTCTGTCTTATCGGAATATCCTCATTTATATTCTTGTGAACAATTTATGTTTTTGTTCATATTTATATTCTTGTTTATTTTCATATTCTTGTTTTATGTTCGTGTTTATTTATATTCTTCTTTAGTTTCATATTCTTGTTTATATTCTTGTTTATTTATATTCTTGAGTATATTTATACATCTTCATTTATATTCCTGTTACCTTTACTGTTACTGCCAGACATTTTCTATCTCGTTCATTTACTTTTTGGGTCTTTGTCACATAGTTTCGTTTCGTAACCCTCCAAATACGGGTAGTCCGTCGCTTGATGTATATTTGTCGTTTTTCCATTGATGATTATTTTTTCCTATTTTTTCCTCACTGCCGCCATCCCCTTTCTAGTTTTCCTGGTATGTGGCAACCGGTAGAAGAAAGTCAATTCTCGGTGGAATCCCACTTCTCTCTCATTTTGCGAAAGATTAAGTATCGCTAAGTCCCGCTTGGAAATCGTACAACAGGTCGTCGTTATAGACGAGGTATCATTAATCCACATTATGTCTCGAGAGCGGGATTAATATTTTCAGGAGGTTTACGAGGTAACCCTCAAAATGATATTGATAAGAATGATGAGGTAATCCTCAAAATGATATTGATAAGAATGATTAGATTTGGGTGCCCTGCGAAGCTCTGGGTTATTCCTTGCCACAAGTATTGAGAGGTGCGGATGAATTATGAGTAGCTGGCTTCATGAGAATAATACCAGGTGTTGGATAAAGAGAAAATGGAAAGGAGAGAGAGAGAGAGAGAGAGAGAGAGAGAGAGAGAGAGAGAGAGAGAGAGAGAGGGCGAGCGAGCAAACCCGTGACCATTTGTTCTTCAAGAAGTTCCCGTTTCTTGTGGTCAGTGAATTTTGAGACTGAACGAACTTACTGAACTCCCAATCATTTGCCTTGATGTTGTTCATACTAGCCTGAGCGTCGTCTTAAAGTATAGTGTCAGGGATTAGAGCACAATGAAGAAAACACTGATTAGGAAAATGCAGCGAAAATAGCATTTATTTATTTAATTTCATTTGGTTTGTGCTAATGTTTTGATGTGGTCAGAATCTTGGAAGCGTTTGAACAACACCTGGTCATGCAATTTTACTCCATTTTGTTTTATCATTTTATATGCAAGCAACATAACTTACATTTATCTTAGACCATACGTACATTATATGATTCCTCATTGTGCATTTTGTATTAACAGTCAAGATTTGTTGGGTAATAGAAAGTTATGTCATATTTATAGGTGATTTTTTGTACCTTTTCTTGCGCCCGTATGAGCTCAGCATTATAAACAGGCTGGACGCCAATGGGTTTTACCCAGCTTCCCGACCTCAGTGACTCAGGCGATAGCTTTTGTTTTCAAAGTAATAAGATACCAATTCTCTCAGTGTAGGTATTCACTAAAGGTTCATTGCAGCGTCCCTTCGGCCCCTAGCTGCAACCCATTTCATTCCTTTTACTGTGTCTCCATTCATATTCTATTTCTTCTGTCTTGCTGTCCACCCTCTCCTAACAATTAGTTCATTGTGCAGCTGCGAGGTTTTCCCCCCTGTTCCACCTTTCAAACCTACCCGCTGTTAATTTCCTTTCCAGCGCTGAATGACCTCGTAGGTCCCAGTGCTTGGCCTGTGGCCTTAACTCTATATTCCATTCCATTCTATTCCGTTCTGTAACCTACGCCTGATGTTTTCATCACTTGTTTAGAATGGGATAGGGCATGGTAGTACACGGGGATGGGGCATGGTAGTACATGGGGATAGGGCATGGTAGTACACGAGTATAGGGCATGGTAGTACACGGAAAAAGGGCATGGTAGTACATGGGGATGGGGCATGGTAGTACATGGGGATAGGGCATGGTAGTACACGGGTATAGGGTATGGTGGTACGGAGATGGAGCATGGTAGTACACAGGGATGGGGGCATGAGTAGTACACGAGGTGGGGCATGAGTACACGGGGATGGGGCATGGTAGTACACGAGGGTGAGCAAAGGTAGTACAGGGGATAGGGCATGGTAGTACCCTAGGGGTGGGGCATGGTGGTATACGAGGGTGGGCATGGTGAGTACGGGATGGGGGCATGGTGAGTGAGGGGTGGGGCATGGTGGCACATGGGGATGGGGCACGGTAGTACACGGGGATGGGGCATGGTAGTGAGTACACAGGGATGGGGTGGGTAGTACGGGGATGGGGCATGGTAGTAAGTACAGGGGATGGGGCATGGTGAGTACGGGTATAGGGCATGGTATTACGGGTATAGGGCATGAGTAATACACGGGGATAAGGCATGGTAGTACACGAGGGTAGGGCATGGTAGTACGCGAGGGTAGGGCATGGTAGTACATGGGGATAGAGCAAGGTAGTACACGGGGATAGGGCATGGTAGTAGTACACGGGGATAGGGCATGGTAGTACACGGGTATAGGGCATGGCAATACACGGGGATAAGGCATGGTAGTACACGAGGGTAGGGCATGGTAGTACACGGGGATAGGGCATGGTAGTATGCGAGGGTAGGGCATGGTAGTGCACGGGTATAGGCCATGGTAGTACACGGGGATAGGGCATGGTAGTACACGGGGATAGGGCATGGTAGTACATGGGGATAGGGCATGGTAGTACACGGGTATAGGGCATGGTAGTACACGGGGATAGGGCATGGTAGTACAGGGGCATAGGGCATGGTAGAACACGGGGCTAGGGCTTGGTAGTACACGGGGACAGGGCATGGTAGTACACGAGGGTAGGGCATGGTAGTACACGGAGATAGGGCATGGTAGTACAGGGACAGGGCATGGTAGTACCACGAGGGTAGGGCATGGTAGTACACGGAGATGGGCATGGTAGTACACGGGGTTAGAGTATGGTAATTACACAAGGTTAGGGCATGGTAGTACACGGGTATAGGGCATGGTAGTACACGGGTATAGGGCATGGTAGAACACGGGGATAGGGCATGGTAGTACACGGGGACAGGGCATGGTAGTACACGAGGGTAGGGCATGGTAGTACACGGAGATAGGGCATGGTAGTACACGGGGTTAGGGCATGGTAGTACACGGGGTTAGGGCATGGTAGTACACGGGGATGGGGCATGGTAGTACACGGGGTAGGGCATGGTAGTACATGGGTATAGGACATGGTAGTACACGGAGATAGGGCATGGTAGTACACGGGGATAGGGCATGGTAGTACAAGGGGATAGGGCGTGGTAGTACACGGGGATAGGGCATGGTGGTACATGGGGATAGGGTATGGTAGTAAATGCCTCATAGAAGACGCACGGAGAAATAAAATTATTGTAAATCCAGGTTGTAAGCCGGTAGCCACTTGATAATGCCAGAGTGGTGAGACAGCTGATGTGACGGAAAACTGTAATTGGAAAAAAGAAGTTTGTTTTTTTTTCTGCGCCGAAGATTGGCGCGTGAGAATCGGAAAGAACTCTGACGGTATGAAGATTCTTGCAAAAAAAAAAAAAAAAAAAAATTATGCTATCAGAGCAATTTTAACGAAAATTGTCCAAGAGAAAAACTATAGCTTAAAAGTATATATATATATATTATATGTATGTATGTATGTATGTATATATGTGTACCAAAGGTAATTATACTTAGTGGTTCTATATATATATGTGTTTGTATGTATGTATGTATATGTGTGTGTGTGCACTCTCTGAAATTTGAAAAATTATGAAATATAGATATAATAAGTGTGGTCATGGAGAACAAAAATGCGTCAAAATTCAAGCTCGGAGATAAGTCGCATATACCTTTATTTTTTGTCCACCTCACAGTTGGTTTGGGAGGAAGAAAAATAAAAGAGAGAGAGAGAGAGAGAGAGAGAGAGAGAGAGAGAGAGAGAGAGAAGAGACCTAACTGTAATAACAGAGCACATAGTTTACGATCCCTCCAATCACATCATCTCTAATTGTAGGGTCCGGATATGACACTAGAGGCTCCACTTAATCCCAGCCTTCAATTTTCAAACAAGTTTGGAACTCGTTCCTTCGTCCGGAGACATTATAGTGATCTCATGCTTCGAGAGGATGATGACGATGATGGCTCCTTTTTTTTTTATTTTCGTGTTCCCTTAACGCTTTTTTTTCTTATTTTTTTTTCTTTTATTTCACTCTTTTTTTTCTCTTTGCACGAAGAGTCCAGGGACGAGCATTCCAGCAGACCCTTTCGTTCCAGTAAACACAAGGCGCAAGGATCCAGCTGTCGAATTTAATCATGGGTTGCTGGAATAAATAATCGTCGGTGCCTTATAGTATGATTATGAGGTTAATGACACAAGTTTCTCTCTCCCTTGCCTTCTTCTTCTTCTCTTTCTTCTTCCTCATCTTCTTCTTTTCCCTCGGAAGATTTCTCTTTTTTTTTTTCTTTTTTTTTTTTTTGTAACACTAGAGAGGGTCAGGTCAGGTAGGTTCACTAGCTTAGAAACGGGAGAAGTCTGTCACTTTTTTTTGTGCAGTAGGCCCTTGAATATATTATCGATTTACCTTTTCTTATTGTTTAAGTCCTTATCACAACCCCTTCCCCTTTTCCCCTTTTCTCACCCCCGTCCCTCTTCCCTCCCTCTCTCTCCTCCCCACCTGGAAGGAGATTCTTGAGTAGTCGTTCATCCATCTTAGGAGAACACTATCCTCTTCTCCCGGGCGACCCATCACCCACCGCCCATACCACCCGGGGGCCACTCCGCGTCTTCTTGCGTCCACTTCCTGGATAGGAGAGTGATTGCGTGTAGTAAAAGCAGAGGAAAACTAGAATAATACGACATGTGGATCCCGACTTCCAAAAAACCGGTCCGTCTAGCAGTGTCATTGTCCTCTGCTGTTGTGGGCTAAAATGTTTTGCTTTTATTTATACAGCGCCGATGAGGCTTGCCTTATTCATGCGAGCTGCCTTCGAAGTGTCGGCATGTGTGTGAGAGAGAGAGAGAGAGAGAGAGAGAGAGAGAGAGAGAAAATGGATTAGGGTTTATCTTGGATTATGCTGGTATTAGGATGCCTTAGCGAGGAAGAAGAAGAAGAAGAAGAAGAAGAAGAAGAGAGAGAGAGAGAGAGAGAGAGAGAGAGAGAGAATGGATTAGGGTTTATCTTGTATTATGCTGGCATTGGGATGCCATAGCGAAGGAGAGAGAGAGAGAGAATTAAGGCTTTATCTTGTATTATGCTGGCATTAGGATGCCATAGCGAAGAAGAAGAAGGAGAGAGAGAGAGAGAGAGAGAGAGAGAGAGAGAGAGAAAATGGATTAGGGTTTATCTTGGATTATGCTGGCATTAGGATGCCATAGCGAAGAGGAGAGAGAGAGAGAGAGAGAATTAGGCTTTATCTTGTATTATGCTGGCATTAGGATGCCATAGCGAGGAAGAGAAAGAGAGAGAGAGAGAGAGAGAAAATGGATTAGGGTTTATCTTGTATTATGCTGGCATTAGGATGCCATAGCGAAAGAGAGATTATGTATGAGGGCATAGGAAACATAGGTAATTGGTTGTCATGCCAATACATTACATATTGGAATGCCTGGCACAAAAAAGGGGGCTAAGGAATGTGCGGTGTTTTGCAGAAGAAGAAACTAAAATATTTTTAGACTGGAAAAGAATTGGGGGTGAAGATACACTCGGAAATGGAAGCAGTTTTCGGAGAATGATTCGTTCTTTGTGAAACGAAGTTATATATCGTGTTGATGGCTTGCTAGTTAAAGTGTGCCCATCTCGGAGAAGATTTATGCTCGTTTTCACTCATGAATTTCACTCGGTGGGGTATTCGCCCAAGAAATATTGTTCAGAAGTCCTCCGCCAGAAATTATGGTTTGGAAAGTCTGGGAAATTCATTAAGGGAGTGTGAAATTTCACTGTTTATTTTAGAAAATTCGCTGAATACTTCTTAGGTGTGTGCTGAGGGGTATAAGTAAAAATACTAATATTTCAGGAAACATAATAGAGAAATAATCATAAGAAACCATAAGAAAGATTAAGGCTGCAAGATCAAATGAGTTTATTATGTACCGTGAACAATCTATTTCCCTCTGTCATAATTTATATAGTTATTTATATTTTAATGTGATATTTAGATATTTGTAATTATGACAGTTGCTAATTTTTCTCATCACGTTTGGAATCAGGTCTGAGAGTAAACGGCATTGTTGGGGCATTATGTCAAGATAGAAAAGTAGAACATATGGGAACTCACCCTTGAGTTAGCAAATAATTGGTGGTTGAATATAATCATTACTATTGTCTTACGCTTCGCAAGAACTACTGGGTTAGAAAACAATGGAATAGGAGATAGTTATGTTACTAGTTTCCATCGGCTGCATCCAGATCTGGATCCCGGATACTTGGACCATGGTCAATCTTAAACCGCACCCCTCCCCTCCCACCTTCCTTTCCCTCCCCCGTCCCCTCGCTCCATCCTACCCCATCTTACTACACCCCCTTCTAAAAGATTGAAAGCCTCGCTTTCGTTTGTAGTCCGGATCTACATCTAGATGACTAAAGATAAGCTAGAGGGTAATCATTGGAATACTGGGAGTACCCTTTTATATGTACTTATAAGACATATATATATATATATATATATATATATATATATATATATATATATATATATATATATATATATATATATATATATATAGTATGTATGTATGTGAATGTATACAGTATATATATATATATATATATATATATATATATATATATATATATATATATATACAGTATATGTGTGTGTGTACATATACATAAACCGAGAGCTTTGGGCTTTGCATTTGAAGCCCCTGTCTTGTATCTTAGAAGTCCGGAATTTTGATTGCTATCTGCTGCGTTTATTCGTGTATTTTGACAACGGAGGATATTGAGTTTGCAGAGAGTCATGTTCTCATCACCGGGAGAATCAGAACCAATTTCCTTCATCTTCCGTGGCCAAGAGTTGCAGTGGAAACTTAATCGAGGCAGGACATCTAGAGAACCGTCCAGTTCTGGCAGGCTTTCGATACAGAATTAATGCAGAAAATATCGAGGTCGTGGAGAGAGAGAAAGAGAGAGAGAGAGAGAGAGAGAGAGTAGAAGTCCCAGAACTCAAAAATGAACAAACAGAAAAGTAAAGGTCCAGTCCAGAACTGATTAGATCGTGTGTGCCATTTTCTACAAATGGGAGGAGGTGGTCCGCATCAACTTTACTGGTCAGATTTCCTTGGCGGCAGAGCTTCGACACTCGTTCCTTTCCATTCTTGAACAACAGAGAGGAGTTGTTTGAACTTTCAGATTGTTGTTCCTTAGCAGCAAACCTTGCAGTAGATAAAAAATGTTTATGCTGAGTATAATTCGACACGGTCAACATGAACTCTAGATATTTCTACCGTTCTCGTACGTTTTTCAGTACTGTTCAGATACAAGGTTTTTATCTTGTTAGTTGTACCATTTTTGTTAATACCTTGAGATGAGGAACAAGGCTCATTGGGAAGGGGGGGAGGGTCCTTCCAGTTTGGCCTCCCAGTCTGGAAATTAGACGGGAGCACCACCAGCAACTCTTCAAAACCAAAGACGTGCATATCTAGTCTGGTTTTATGTGATGCAGCCACGAGCCTTGTTCCTTACCTGAGGGTATTAATTAAAATGCTAAAATAAACAAGACGAAAACCTTGTATTTGGACAATACTGCAAAGTTACGAGATTGTTAGAAGCAACTTAAACTCATGTTGAATGTGCTGAATTATAACTTAACATAAATAATGTATATTTATTGCAAGTTTTTGTCAAGCACATTCCTGTGTTTTCACTTCCAAACCGACGGCTGAATTCCATAAAGGAAAAATGATTTGGGCGATGTCTCGCTGAGATTTAATCCTTTATATATTTACTTTCTCGAACCCCAATGACCAGATGCGAATGATTGTGTGTGTGATATAAGAGGGGAAAATGGCGGCTTCTCAGTAATGCAATTACAAGCCTTCTTCATATGCAATCTGGAGAGATTAGCTAAGTCGTGCGGAGAGTTTTGAAAGGGCGTTGCTGGTACGTTGTCGCGGCCTAATGGAGGTGTTACTACAATATTGCCCCGTAATTATTTGCAGAGCATTTTCTCCGTTGGCGCATCATCAGCGTCAGCGTCGTCTTGCTTTTTAATTTTGTGGTGATTGTGCTGTTGTTGCTGGAAGTGAAAAGAAAAACACAAATGTTTTTGACGAAAACTTGCAATAAATATGCATTGTTTATGGTAAGTTATAATTCATCGCATTCAGCGTGAATGCTAGGCACTTCTAACAATCTCGTAGCTTTTCAGTTGTTGTCCAAATACAAGCTTTTCGTCTCTTGTTTATTTTATCGTTTATATATATATATATATATATATATATATATATATATATATATATATATATAAATTATATATATATATATATGTATTGTATATATGTATTTATGTATGTATATATATAAATATATATATATATATATATATATATATATATATATATATATATATATATATATATATAAATATATATATACATATATACATATATACATATATATATATATATATATATATATATATATACATATATATAAAAGGAAACAATACCAGCAATAAGAGCAATCACAAAATTATATAAACACACACACATATATATATATATAATATTTTATATATGTACATTTTATATACGTATATATTTATATATAATATTTTATTTATACGGATTTGATACATATATGAATATATACAGTAAATATATACATATATATATGTGTGTGTGAATATGTATATATATATATATATATATATATATATATATATATGTACATTTTATATATGTATATATATTTATATATAATATTTTATTTATACGGATTTGATACATATATGAATATATACAGTAAATATATACATATATAAATATATACTGTGTATGTGGGAGTCAGTTTGCATTTTATATCATGTTGTGGACTTAAATTGCCCAGTCATGTCAGTTGGGGTCCATTGTTTTTTTGAAGGATTGTCGATTTCCCGTCAAAATTTGCGTTGAGAACGTAACTTAACAGTTACTGGGTGTGTTGATTTAATAAATTACTGAGGTAGCTGCTTTGAGTTATGTTATTACAGTCCTTTAGTGCGCTTGTGATAATTTATTTGACAGTTTAAATGCATGCCTCGATACTAGGTCATAATTTTCTTTCTGTAAATCGCTGTTTACATTACTTTCAAAGCCCGTAGGGGGGTATCGCCGTCTGTAGGCATTACTTGCGGTTCTTGGTAGTGTGCCTTCCTTAGGCCCCTAGCTGCAACCCCTTTCGTTCCTTTTACTGTACCTCCTTTCATATTCTCTTTCTTCCATCTTACTTCCACCCTCTTCTAAGAATTGGTTTATAGTGCAACTGCTTTGAGGTTTTGCTCCTGTTACACCTTTCAAACCTTTTACTGTCAGTTTCCCTTTCAGCGCTGATTGGTCTCATAGGTCCCAGCGGTAGGCCTTTGGGCCGAAATTCTGTATTCGATCCCATTCCATTCCATACAGCATTAAACCGAGACCACCTAAAGATTTATCTGTTCTCGGTGGCCTTGATTATACACTGTAGCGACTGTACAGAAAACTCGATTGTGCTGTTTGTGAATAAAGGGATTCGTTGTACATTTTAAACTACTCGTATGTTACAGGAGGACGGATTCATTTCACCTGTTTATTATTCAGCCTCGGCAGCATCCTATAATAATTGTACTCCTCCCTTAGTCCAGTCCTTTATAGCAGTACCGCATAGTTCTGCTCCAGATGTTCCTCTCTCTCTCTCTCTCTCTCTCTCTCTCTCTCTCTCTCTCTCTCTCTCCCCCCACAATCTCCCGGCATAGCAGCATTCCATTGTCGTGTCCTTTCTATACTGACAGAAGTATCCCGCGGTTCAGTTTCCTTCGGGACGTTGCAGCGGCCGTCTGTCATTGTCCTTCTCTCCTTCCGGAGGCCTTGTTGTCAAGCTGCGTCTCAGGAGCTCGTTCCTTCTCCTTCGAAGTTGAACAGCGCTGTTCCTGAATCCTGACTCCCTGCCAAAACGCCCACCTACCTACCACCCATCCTGACTACACAGTAGTATTTCATATTATTCCCCGTACACCAGCTACTTTCTATCCCTTGCACCCCCACCCCCACCCCTTCCTCCTCCTCCTCCTCCATACCCCTTCCTCCCCTCCCCCTCCCCCGCCGCCATTCCTGGCCGTGTTCAGCTGATCCGAATCTTCCTTGTATGGCACTGAACAGACAGGTCTTGAACTATGCGCGGCGGGTTGCATGTATTATGTTGCACGAATTTCTTGATGGATGAAATATTGCTTTTTCTAATGCACACACCCTCGGTTGGGAAAGGTTGGGGGGGATGGATGAGAAAGGAAGGAGAAAAGTCCTAGGGGGCGGGGGTGATGGGGTTTTTCTTGTAGGGGAAAATAGCAGCGCTATTATTTCAAATGCTGATGGCCAGGAGTGATGTACTTTGCCGCTCCATTTTTCCATTGCATTTATGCCTTAATTTCTTCTTTTTTCTTTTGGGAATGTAGAGTATTGCTTGAATAAATAAAAAAAGTAACTTTCCCTTGTTTGTGTTATAAGAAAATCCTTATTTTAAACGCTCAGTAGTTGGAATGTGAATTTTTCAGTCTGTTGTTTTTATAACGTAAATGATCAAAGTTCAAGAAGTATACGAATTTGTTCAAACCTTTTCCTTTGTTTTGATACGAACTCCCTTCTTCCATTCTATATTTAATCTTCTTAATTTCCGATAAATATTCAGCCATATTTCTTGCCATTCAAAAACATTTTTACGCCATTCTCCAGATATACTCTTCGTCATATTTCATAGATTAGGAAATTGTATTCAAGCGTTTGTATTTTGATGAACAAAAATTCGTTATCAAGAACAGGAAAAACAAGTAAAAAAAATGCGCCGTGGCGCAATCGAGTTTTCTGTACAGCGCGTAATCAAGGCAACCGAAAAGAGATCTATCTTTCGGTGGTCTCCGTATAATGCTGTATGAGCCGCAGCCAAAGAATCTTTTAACCACGGCCCGATGGTGGCCTATCCTATATCGTTGCCAGAAGCACGATTATGGCTAACTTTAACCTTAAATAAAATCAAAACTACTCAGGCTAGAGGGCTGCAATTTGGTATGTTTGATGACTGGAGGGTGGATGGTCAACATAACAATTTTCATCCCTCTAGCCTCGGTAGTTTTCAAGATCTGAGGGCGGACAGAAGAAGTGCGGACAGAAAGAAGTGCGGACGGACAGACAAAGTCGGCACAATAGTTTTCTTTTACAGAAAACTAACAATAGAATCTCCTGTACAGGCGAGAGTCTAATAAACATCATTGAATGAATGATATAGGATAACTTTTTAAGCTTTCATTGAAATCACTCCTTGTATTGTGCTGCAGACGCGGTCTATAAGTCTTCAAGAAAACAGTCGATTATATTTATCAAAAAACTCTCTTGACAGCTTTGCTGTTTCACAGCACGAGTTTTATGGAGTGCTGTATTTGCGCTGAATCTTTAATGTAGCTTTCATTACGACTGTTGCAGTCAATTAGTGTGTTTTTAGTCTGTTCATATCGACATGGAAGCGTTATATATGAAAGCTGCTGGAAGCTATGACGGATATATCAGGTATATATCTGATATATAGACTTTATATCATAATTTATTTTTAATAAAAAAAAATTCCCATAGTCGTTGTGACATTAGTTTACGGAAACAAACCAATCGATCAAACAAACATTCACGTCTCTTGTATGCTGTTTGATTCTTAATGGAAGATACTGTACTATCCAGCTTTCGTTAACTTCCTGAATCGGGCAAATAAGCAATGTAATGTCGAAGAACCAACAATTTTGAACGAGGCATTTACAAAACCTTGATTAAATATTTTCTCCTTCGGGCAATTATTATTATTATTATTATTATTATTATTATTATTATGATTATTATTATTATTATTATTATTATTATTATTATTATTCATTGTACGCTGTCATAATCATAATAATGGGACTTATAGTGCGTAATTGATGGCTATCAGTCAATGATTCGCATACATTAATTGTACAGACACGTTTTTCTTATCTGGGTATGAATCCGAGAAGACATTATCTTTGCTTCGCGTTGCAAATTCTAGTTTATTAGTTTTCTGTAAAAGAAAACTATTGTGCCGGCTTTGTCTGTCCATCCACACTTTATTCTGTCCGCCCTCAGATCTTAAAAACTACTGAGGCTCGAGGGCTGCAAATCGTTATGTTGATCATCCACCCTCCAATCATCAAACATACCAAATTGCAGCCCTTTATCCTCAGTAGTCTTTTTTTTTTATTTAAAGTTAAAGTTACCCATAATCGTGCTTCTGGCAGTGATATAGGATAGACCACCACCGGGCTGGGGTTAAGGTTTCATGGGCCGCTGCTCACACAGCATTATGCAGAGACCACCGAAAGATAGATCTATTTTCGGTGGCCTTGATTATACGCTGTAGCGGTTGTACGGAAAACTCGATTTCGCCGAAGATACTTCGGCGCAATTTTTACGTGTTCCCTTACGTGCCTACTTTACTAATCTTCATATACTCATGAATCTCATTTATGAAATTGTTCATGATGTAGTGAGCTGTCCTAGAGACTCCTGGCATTCACAAACTTTCTAATTTAGAAAGGCATCTCGGTATTTTAATTGTCAATAGCCTGGGCGGTCTTCCCACCTTACTGCGTGGAAGAGAAGGGAAGGGGAGACGAGGATACTATGAACTATTTTATTCCCTGCGTGCAGTATTAAACCTTCCAGTCCAATGTTCCCATTTGATATACCCGGGGTATAATTAAGTAAGTGGATTTATGGAGCTTTTAAAAAACCATCTTCTTAGTAGTATATTATGTGACTTGACAACTTGTACTATCCATTACGAGAGGTTGGTGGACTTTTTATTACGTGTTTGAGATATGGGATTAATGTATAGTGAGGCCACCCAAGGTGCAGTCTCCGTCCAGCTATTTTGTGTGGGTGGGAGAGTGCTTTGGAATGAAAATAAAACGCGTGTCTCTCTCTCTCTCTCTCTCTCTCTCTCTCTCTCTCTCTCTCTCTCTCTGGTTAGACGATTTACTTGAGATAAGTCTTTATATACTCTCTCTCTCTCTCTCTCTCTCTCTCTCTCTCTCTCTCTCTCTCTCTGTGTTTTGACGATGTACTTGAAATAACTAGTCTCTCTCTCTCTCTCTCTCTCTCTCTCTCTCTCTCTCTCTCTCTCTCTCTCTCTGTTTTGACTTGTTTAACAAATCTCTATATGGTCTCTCTCTAACTCTCTCTCTCTCTCTCTCTCTCTCTCTCTCTCTCTCTCTCTCTCTCTCTCTCTCTCTTAGTTGTGACGATTTACTTGAAATAACAAGTCTTTATATATTCTCTCTCTCTCTCTCTCTCTCTCTCTCTCTCTCTTAGTTGTGACGATTTACTTGAAATAACAAGTCTTTTATATATTCTCTCTCTCTCTCTCTCTCTCTGTCTCTCTCTCTCTCTCTCTCTCTCTCTCTCTCTCTCTCTCTCTCTCTCTCTCTCTCTCTCTCTCCAAGGTCAAGAGGAAACTCATCTGTTTCCTCACCCTCACAGCTATTTCTAATGACTATCACAGGAGGAGTATTTGATTCGTGTTTCGCACACAGCAGGATTAGCAGTCTAATTTTGTGTCATGGCTTGTTCATTTCCGTACTGCAAAGTGTTTCCTCGCTGCAAAATGCTTCCTCGCTGCAAATGTTTCCTCACTGCAAAGTGTTTCCTCGCTGCAAAATGCTTCCTCGCTGCAAATGTTTCCTCACTGCAAAGTGTTTCCTTGCTGCGAAACGTTTCCTCACTGCAAAATGTTTCGTCACTGCAAAATGTTTCGTCATTGCAAAATGTTTCCTCACTGCAAAATGTTTCGTCACTGCAAAAATGTTTCCTCACTGCGAAATGTTTCGTCACTGCGAAATGTTTCCTCCGCTGCAAAATGTTTCGCCACTGCAAAATGTTTCGCCACTGCAAAATGTTTCTTCACTGCGAAATGTTTCGTCACTGCAAAATGTTTCCTCTGCTGCAAAATGTTTTGTTACTGCAAAATGTTTCTTCAGCATTTAAGTTGCAACCGCACACACTTACCTTCATATTATGCCCCGAGTACCATACCTTAATCATTTGAGTATTTAAGTTTATTCTGGACATCATGTGCCCTCTGTTTTTTATCCTTAGTATCTCTCACACTTGACCTAGTTTGAGGGTCAAATGCAAGAGCTATGAACTAGCTAGCAACACTTGGGCATGTTTCGATCACTCGACAAGCGACTGACAAGATTGGTACGAGTCCAATCAGAGGTTGTACATCTATCAGGGGTTAATGGGATTTGAGAACGGGGCTGCTAAGGATTTTCTCGGACGAGATTACAGTTATATTAGGACTTGGTTAGGGAATGTAGCGTTCCCATGACGGGTAGCGCTGATTAGTTCCAGTTTCGGTGCGATTTTGACACTAGATGTCACAAGTGATAAGTTTTTCACGAATTATCACGAACTTGAGAGAAGAGTTCCAGAATCTTGTACTTGTTTTGCTATGTACTGTCTACACAATATATATATATATATATATATATATATATATATATATATATATATATATATATATATATATATATATATATATATATATATATATATATATATATATATATATATATTGTGTAGACAGTACAGAAAAACAAGTACAAGATTCTGGGAACTCTCTCTATATGTGTGTATGTATGTATATATGTATTATATATATGTGTGTATACATAAATGCATGCATATATATACATGCATAAATAAACATATATATGTGTATGTGTACCACACTTAATAGCACGTGTAATACGTAATCATTACAATTAAATAAATTTAGTTTCCTAATGTTTTGTAACTCCTATTTTCTCTTCTGTATGTTTTGAGTTGATACTCAAATTTTCAATTTGAAATATCTGCCACAGTCTGCTTAAAAGCATTAGAAGCATTCAAGCCAGGCATATTCCGTCTGTGATTATATAATAGGAAAATTACTTTTGCCTAGTAGCTTCATTGCTATTAGAAATACTATATGTATTTTAGGATGGCGCAGGAAGTGTTGGCGGATGTGACGCATTGATTACATTTTTGAAATTCACGTAACGATACAGAACCTCTAACTCATTGCATTATTCAGCCAAGACATACTGATAGATAAGATAAAGGATTTAGAAGGAAAATAAAAAAAAAAATCTGAAATCAAAGAAAAGGAAAGAAAAGAGAGGTACGGAAAATTAGGAAAAATCGTTTCGAATTGGTCTGAAATCATTTTTCATGTTTTGGCTGAGAAAGGGACTTGAGATGGTGGTAGGTAAGCTTTTATGAACTGTTTTGTCCACGCCTGTAAGAAGCCTTTTTTAAAAAAGAAATATATACCTAGCATTACTTCCAGTATATTAATGTGCTTCATATACGTAAAGGATATTTTATTACTATTCCCATGTTCACAGGAGAAGACTAAAACAACAGAATTTTATCATTCCCTTATTTATTAGTTAATCAAGAAGAGTCCAGAATGAAATTTGATATATTCAGAAAACTAACTAATAAGTATATTATTAGCCAAGCCAGCGTGTTCTGATTAAAACTTCTTTTTTTCAGTAGATCGTGCTTTAGGTTCTTAATAATTGATAGCCGAGAATGTTCAGATGAAATATAAAAACGAACTCAAGGGAACTTCTGTGCAACTTTGCCGCCCAGGTAAATTTTTAGACAGTTCTTTAAAATTATTATGACATTTTACTGTCTTTGTTAAGAAGTGACCAGTACTAAAATATATTTTGCCTTCCATCATCCCTTGGTTTTGAAAACATTCCCAGGTATAATGGATTGGCCAAACGGGAAACTATATCACATAATAGAACTAAGAACAACAGTAATATTCTTTAGGAAAAGGGTGAATATCTGATGTATTGTGCATGCATATACAAAATTGTTTAAGTAGAATAGACATTTCTTAGTTAGTAGTCATCCAGTTCAAAAAGGATAAAAATCCCCACGTTCGCCGTGAAATAATTTGTAAGGACTTGGCAATGCTGTCTCTATTTAGGAGTGAGCTTAAAGATACCATAAAGCCTTTGTATACACCTGTTATCACCTCTTCTCGTCTTTCGGTTGAATGCAGGGATGTAACGAGCCTTTGTAGTTGGCTTGTTGCGGAAAGGTGCGAAATGCTTTGCATTCCCATGTTTCTTTTCTTCCCTGCTTGCAAATTATGACTCTGCTGTGCTTGCGGAACATGATATTATATATACATTATGTAGATTCCTCACACCCCATACAGAAACGCAACTTCCAATGTCAAGTACCATACACAAACGCAACTTCCAGTGTCAAGTACCATACACGAACGCAATTTCCAGTGTTAAATACCATACCCAAACACAACTTCCAGTGTCAAGCACCTTACACAAAAGCAACTTCCACTGTCAAGTACCATACACAAACGCAACTTCCAGTGTCAAGTACCATACAGAAACGCAACTTCCACTGTCAAATACCATACAGAAACTCAACTTCCAGTGTCAAGTACCATACAGAAACGCAACTTCCAGTGTCAAATACCGTACAGAAACGCAACTTCCAGTGTCAAGTACCATACACAAACGCAACTTCCAGTGTCAAATACCATCCAGAAACTCAGCTTCCAGTGTCAGGTACTTTACACAAACGCAACCTCTAGTGTCAAGTACCATTCACAAACGCAGCTAACATTGTCAAGTACCATACACAAACGCAACTTCCAGTGTCAAGTACCACACAGAAACGCAACTTCCAGTGTCAAGTACCATACAGAAACTCAACTTCCAGTGTCAAGTACCATACACAAACGCAACTTCCATTGTCAAGTACCGTACACAAATGCAACTTCCAATGTCAAGTACCATACACAAACGCAACTTCCAGTGTCAAGTACCATACACGAACGCAATTTCAGTGTTAAATACCATACCCAAACACAACTTCCAGTGTCAAGCACCTTACACAAAAGCAACTTCCACTGTCAAGTACCATACACAAAACGCAACTTCCAGTGTCAAGTACCATACAAAACGCAACTTCCACTGTCAAATACCATACAGAAACTCAACTGTGTCGTAGTACCATAACGCAACTTCCAGTGTCAAATACCATACAGAAACGCAACTTCCAGTGTCAAGTACCGTACACAAACGTAACTTCAGTGTCAAATACCATCCAGAAACTCAGCTTCCGGTGTCGGTACTTTACACAAACGCAACCTCTAATGTAATCCGTGCCATTCACAACCGCAGCTAACATTGTCAAGTACCATACACAAACGCAACTTCCCCAGTGTCAAGTACCACACAGAAACGCGCAACTTCCAGTGTCAAGTACCATACAGAAAACTCAACTTCCAGTGTCAAGTACCATACACAAAACGCAACTTCCATTGTCAAATTACCGTACACAAATGCAACTTCCAGTGTCAAGTACCATACACAAACGCAACTTCCAGTGTCAGGTACCATACACAAACGCAACTTCCAGTGTCAAGTACCATACACAAACGCAACTTCCAGTGTCAAGTACCATACAGAAACTCAACTTCCAGTGTCAAGTACCATACACAAACGCAACTTCCATTGTCAAGTACCATACACAAAAGCAACTTCCAGTGCCAAGTACCATACAGAAACACAGTTCCAGTGTCAAGTACCATACGCAAACTCAACATCCAGTGTCAAGTACCGTCCACAAACGCAACTTCCAGTGTCAAGTACCATACAGAAACGCAACTTCCAGTGTCATTGCCATACACAAACTCAATTTCCAGTGTCAATACCATACACAATCTCAACTTCCAGTGTCAAGTACCATACAGAAACGCAACCCCCAGTGTCAAGTACCATACAGAAACGCAATGTCCAGTGTCAAATACCATACATAAACGCAACTTCCAGTGTCAAGTACCATACACAAACGCAATGTCCAGTGTCAAGTACCATACATAAACTCAACTTCCAGTGTCAAGTACCATACAGAAACGCAAAGTCGAGTTGAGACTGATACAAGGAGAGAGCGACACCTCTTGTAATACAGCCTTAGGTTCCAGCAGCATCCTCCTTCTCCTCCATAAGGGAAGTATGTGTGTTCCGCCCTCCCTAGCGGAACCACCACTCTCGAGATGCGATCTTGAACACGTAGGGGATAAGCGCGGGAACTTGTAAGGCAGATGATTTAAAGAGGTTCGCCCTCGCGCGAAGAGGGTGATTATGTCGCATTTAGCCTGCATTTTTAAATGTTAACAAAACGCAAAGGACGATTAACTGTTTGTTTATCGTCTATTTTTCTCTGTTAGTTTCGAAAGTTTATTGAAATGCCCTTTTTTTTCAGTGGGGGAGGCTGCTTCACTCTTCGTCTCTTCAAAGCAACGCCAGCCTGCATTCGTTTATGTAAAAAGCTAATAAATAAAAAAAAACACACTCCCCGTACGTAGGATGCAAGTTCAAAGCCCCTTCAGATCATCGGAGGCCAAGTTTTTTTCCCTCACGTCCATATTGCTGCTGGAACGAGGCGAGAGGCGTTCCGACGCCATTGCCCATGATGCAAAATGGGTGTCTTACAGTCAGGGTACGAGGAATTTCGGAATTTCAGCTGAGACAGGTGCAGCGTCTATTGTATGAGGGATTGGGGTAGGGCGAGGTAACAAGGGGGAGGCGAAGACATATGGTAAAGGGGGAAGGAGGGAGGACCCACTGCACTCAGAGGCTGTCGCCGAGGGTAATGTTACAGTTATTCTATGGCAGGACCCACCACCAGGATATGCCAGTTTTTTTTTCACCCTCAGGAATCTCGGGGAGTTTCAACTTTATGAGTCTGCCATCGCCATCTGCCATTATGGACCAATAGGTTGCCACGGTGCGAGAATTATTGCCCGCTGTTGCGCACGCAGCGCTTTGTATGTTTTGAGGCACTGTTCTTTGTAACAATTTCTCTTTTTTTCTTCTTGTCTCTTTGAAGATCTGTATTTTGCACCTGTTGGATGTCAGTGATATGCTTTGGTGATTTTTCTGTACAGGTACGTTTTGGTAAACTGTTCTTTTCATTGGTTTATTACGTGTATTTTTCTACGATTATTTTACGTTTTGGCTTGCGAAGTTATTCCTTTATGCCGTTGCTCTGTGTTGTGTATACCGTCGTTTCAACCTCTTTGTGCTCTTGGTCTAAAAGCTCAGCTGTAATCGAACAACCTCCCACACTTTTTATTACTAGTTTACATAAAACGATTAGTGCCATTATCCAGTTTATTGACCACAATAAACGCCTCTCATTGCCCGTACGTCAGCGGCAAAAGTACAGTTACGGCCGAGCTCAGCGCCTGACAATAATAACTTGTTTTTAAAACGCATCTGCATACTTTGCGCTCCTATTTACAAGGCATAGACAAAACGCCCCGAGATCGTATTACAAAGCGGAATAGATAATAGCCATGCCTTGAAACATCGGCGAGTTTGGATGAAGTCGTGTACATGCTTCGTTTTATAGTGATTGAATGTTTGCTTATGGAAGTTTATGGGTATGATGCCTCTGTCTATCGGATGCTGCATCTTCATAGCATTCTCTCTCTCTCTCTCTCTCTCTCTCTCTCTCTCTCTCTCTCTCTCTCTCTCTCTCTTTCTTGATCGAAGTCTTTGTTTCGTTGTTTATGGATTTGGGAGGTGGATTATTCTTTGTTCGGACAGAGAATGAATTCAGTTTTTTTTTTTTCGCAATCTCTGTTCTTTGAAGATCAATATTCTCTTGACTGTTCTTATTTAGCTTTTTTTTTAAATCTTTTTGAAACTAGTGGTTTTGCGACAGTATTTTTTTTTTTCCTCCGATTCGACTGGTAATTTATCTTCCTGTTTTTTTCTTGTGGGGGGGGGGATAATATTACCTGTGAAATTTTGTTTCTTTAATAAAGATATTTTGTAAAAAAGGGTTTTTACAGTTTTTGCAGAGATGGTTTCTATTTTAGGTTTGTGAGAGAGAGGTTACTGTTACACAGTTTTTCTTTTGTCTTGCAAGATGAATGACCAAAGAGTAATTTTAATTTTCTTTTTCTTTTTTCTTCCGGGATTTTTGCTGATTTTTTTTTTTATTATGAAATATTTTTTCATGACGTTCCCTTATTTAATTAGATTTGAATGACTTGTCTACAGAATAAAGGTACTTGAAGACTAATAATAATAATAATAATAATAGTTTTCATCATCATCATCATTATTATTATTATTATTATTATTATTATTATTATTATTATTATTATTATTATTCCTCAAGTACTTTAATTCTGTAGACAACGGAGAACATGAACTGAAAAGTCATTCAAATAATAATAATAATAATAATAATATTATTATTATTATTATTATTATTATTATTATTATTATTATTATTATTATTAGTCATCAAGTACCTGTATTCTGTAGACAACGGAAAATATGAATAGAAAGTCATTCAGATAATAATAATAATAATAATAATAATAATAATAATAATAATAATAATAATAATAATAATAATAATAATAATAATGAGAAAAGCATTCTCCTCACTGCATGATGCATAAAATGACGCATGAAATTCTCGACTTCCCGACCGATAAGATATTATGACAGAACATTTGGGTGAGGGACCATCAGTGTTTGCTATCATGCAACGTCGCCGGTAATTGCTGCGAAGAGAAACGGTCCTAAGTACACGAGATTGCGAAGCCGACTTTCGGCTTTTATCCCTTTTTCAATAAACTGTTGCGGAGTCGATAAAGTATAGATTTCACTGGCCGATAACAAGGGTTTTCATTACCATTAGTCACGACATTCACGTGAGAATGAAAGCTAGGGCCATCTCTCTCTCTCTCTCTCTCTCTCTCTCTCTCTCTCTCAGAACTAAGTGGTTGGGCGGATTGAGAAAACATATGACCGAGCTTATAAATTAAAAAAAAAAAACTTGTCTTCAACTCATCTCTCTCTCTCTCTCTCTCTCTCTCTCTCTCTCTCTCTCTCTCTCTCTCTCTCTCTCTCTCTCTCTCTCTCTCTCAGTACTAAGTGGTTGGGCGAATTGAGAAAACATATTATGACTGTATAAGCTTTAGCTTAGATATTTAAAAAAAAAAAAGTCTACATCTCTCTCTCTCTCTCTCTCTCTCTCTCTCTCTCTCTCTCTCTCTCTCTCTCTCTCTCTAAGAACAAAAGTGGTTGTGCGGATTGAGAAAAACATGACTGAGCTTTGAGCTTAGATATTTAACAAAAAAAACTTGTCTTCATCTCTCTCTCTCTCTCTCTCTCTCTCTCTCTCTCTCTCTCTCTCTCTCTCTCTCTCTCTCTTCTCTTATCTAAAATGAATGGGTGCACTGAGAGAACAAGTAAAAAATCTCTCTCTCTCTCTCTCTCTCTCTCTCTCTCTCTCTCTCTCTCTCTCTCTCTCTCTCTCTCTCTCATCACAATTAGCCTCATACAGCTGGAATTTATGAAAGTAACTCTCTGACTATGCTTATCGAAGCCGTAAAACAAGTAAATATATAATTATGGCAGCTTTACATCTCCTGCGCGTGCGCGCCGCGCGTGCAAAAGAGCTATTTGCTTTAAATACAATATCAGATAAAGTTTTCCTAAGCCCACTGCTTATCGAAACGGTCCGAAACCACGTATCACCATTTCATACATTTGTCTTTTCATTTCTTCCCCGGGAAAAGTTGATGACCGAAGTGATACAGAATTGAAACGTGTGTATTTTGTTCCTTAGCGTCAGAAGAATAGGTGGGCTGCCATTATATGTGTTCGCTATGCAAATTTTGTAAGTGGGGAAATAAAGCAAAACATTTTGGTGTTTATTATCTTCTTGCTGGCTGAAACGTCTCTTTGTTACGGGTTCAGATAATAATTAGTTTCCTATCACATACGAAAATTGTTAACACTCGCTAAGAATAAATATATAAATTTTCCATAAAAGTTGATTGTTTATCCACATTTAAGCAGATGAATTACGGTGGCAAACCTGTAAAACGTGATGAATTAATAAAAGAATGATTAATTTTCCATAAAAGTGATTGTCTACCCAAAATTCAACAGATCAATTACGGTGGCAAACCTGCAAAACGTGATGAACAAATTAGAATTAATTCTCCGTCAGCCATCAAATTGTTCTCGTCATCACGCCTCGTTTCCGGTCACACACACACTCACACACACACACACACACACACACACACACACACACACACACACACACAAAAGCTGCATCGTAACGAATTTCAGTAGGAAATGCCAATGAAGGGGTAGGCTGTGCCTGGAAGGCGTTCTGTTATGGTGCTTGAAATGATTTGTACACTGAGTAACACCCTTCTCCTGATTGCCAGGGATTGGCCCTTCTGTTCCATCAATCTCGGGAATTAGGAGGGAGAACTGTAAGAGATAACGGGAGACAGAGACAGACAGACAGACAGAGAGGTAATAAGGCGAGGGGAGAGAGAGAGAGAAAGAGAGACACTTGCTTAAATTGAAGGGAACGTTATTACGTAATTGTAGCCTTTATCTCTCTCTCTCCCCTCATTTTTTTTATTATACCGTCGCAGACAGGAACGATTTTTGAGGCAAAAATTTGGCAAGATTTTCCACCAAAACTGACAGGATTTTTCGAGGCAAAAATTTGACAGGATTTTCCACTAAAATTGACAGGATTTTTTGAGGCAAAATTTGACAGGATTTCCCACCAAAATTGACAGGATTTTTTTAAGCAAAAATTTGACAGGATTTTCACCAAAATTGACAGGATTTTTTAAGCAAAAATTTGACAGGATTTTCACCAAAATTGACAGGATTTTTTGAGGCAAAAATTTGACGGGATTTTCCACCAAAACTGACAGGATTTTTGAGGAAAAATTTTACAGGATTTTCCACCAAAATTGACAGGATTTTTTGAGGCAAAAATTTAACAGGATTTTCCACCAAAATTGACAGGATTTTTTGAGGCAAAATCTCAGGATTTTCCACCAAAACTGACAGGATTTTTTGAGGCAAAAATTTGACAGGATTTTCCAGCCCTCGCGAAGTAAACGAAGACATTCATTAGACCTCTTTCAACTGCATTCCTGCGAATAACGAGTCGCGTAGGATACTCCTTTTCAAGGAGACTGTCGCAATTTGTCTCGAGTGGAATGTCTCTGCAAGCACCAGGGACTGCATTCCGGAAGCAGGGATGATTATATGGTGCGCGCAGGGATATTGAAGTGGAATGCCTTTTGCTTCAGGATTTTTAGTGTTCTCTCTCTCTCTCTCTCTCTCTCTCTCTCTCTCTCTCTCTCTCTCTCTCTCTCTCTCTCTCTCTCTCTCTCATGTAAGACGAACTAGCAAACAACAACGAAAAGTTCATTAACTTGTGTTAGTGGATTACGGATAAGAAAACGGCGAAGTAAATACATAATAATAATAATAATAATAATAATAAGAAGAAGAAGAAGAAGAAGAAGAAGGTAATAATAATAATAATAATAATAATAATAATAATGATAATAATAATAATAATAAGATGAAGGAAATTTTAAACGTTTCACTACTACAATGAGTCGTTAATAATAATAATAATAATAATCATCATCATCATCGTCATCATCATCATACTTTATTTATGTATTTCAAGCAGCTTACTTCTTATGCATGATGGTAAGACACCTATAGAAATCTCAAAGTAATTATTGTAAGTGAACAGAATAAATACGTGATACTACAAAAAATCCTTAAGGTTTGATCGTTATTGCCTCGTAATTTCCCCATGTGATGCACTGTAGGCGTTACTTGAGGTTCTTTGCAGTGTGCCTTCGGCTTCTACTAGCTGCAAACCCTTTTATTCCTTTTACTCTACCTCCGTTCATAATCTCTTTCCCTCCGTCTAACTTTCCAACCTCTCTTAACAATAGTTTCAACATTATGTTCAGCGCTGAATGACCTCATAGGTCCTAGCGCTTAGTCGTTGATCTAAATCTTATATTCCAGTTCCAGTACCTTGAATGCCTCCGTGTCTGTGGAATATCGGGAATGTGTGGCATGTACACGTACACTTGCACACACACACACATATATATATATATATATATATATATATATATATATATATATATATATATATATTTTAGAGAATTCAGCCACTTTTTTTTATTAAAGCAGAAAAAACTTTTGGTAATTAAAAATAAAAATCAACGAATAAAATCGTATGTCCTTTTTGACTTTAGGCATCATGGAAAAATATATTTGAAAACTTCAATGTAATGAACATCTTGCTTGTAAATGAAAAAAAAATTTCTTATGTAAGGTTACTAGAATAATTCAGTGTAATATATATATCCATACACACATATATATATATGTATGTATATAATATGCACACATACATACACACACACACGCACGTACAGCTGGTTAATAATCGTAAATAAATGGGAGACCAGAAAATATTCTCTTACCGCTTTCGAATTCCTTCGGCTGCCGTCAGGGAGTTAAGAATTTTGCGCATGAGAGCTATTTATTTATGACCGGGACCTTTGCTTGCTTGCTTGCTCTCGAGAATAATATCTTTTACAGACGAGGAAATCGGTCCGAAGGGCATAAGAAATCCCCGCCGGACGATGACTCAAGCGAATGTGCGCCCAGGGGAACAACGCCCTGGCCATGCCCTGGCCATGCCCTGGCCATGCCCTGGCCAGCGCAGTGGTTTTCCTTTGAGAGGTCTCCATACTAATTAATGCACGCTCAAGGCGATTCCCTCTTCTTCCTAATTCGCTATGACTTCGACATAATCTCCACGTTCTTGGGGGAGGGAGGGGGATGCCAGAGGGAGGTGGGGATGGGAGGAAAGGGGAGGGGGTGACTGGGTGTGGGGGTGAGGTCAAGGTGAACAGCTGGCTCCGGCTTTCCATCTTCTAATTGTCGAAAATTCATTTTGGCTAATTAAAGTCACACCTGAAATAATTCTCCTTTTTTTAAAATCTTTTTTAGAATATCAGACAGGTATTGGGGATTCTGTTGATAGGAAGGGACGTTGTCGGTAATATATTCCTTTATTAAAAAATGTAATATATATATATATAGTATTTGTGTGTGCGTGCATGCGTTTGCATGCATTTATGTCTACGTATATAAAATTGCACATGAGGCCTCCGTATTTTGAGACATTTTGGTATGATCGAAATTAAATGAAATACATTATTTTGTTTTTAGTTTAAATCAAAAGTGCCCTTATTGTTCAGAAATAAAATTACTTTAAAGCGCAGATGTTCTGTCGAATCTCACACGAGCATAATAATTATAAGTATCGCTCTGTGAAGGTTCTTTGTTATGAATTACATATTACTTCTCAAACATATGTTAACGTTTCGGCTACCTGTTTTCAACTGCCAATGAAATTAAGAACCAGTTCATCTTCTTAGTAATTACGAGGCGGTTCCTTTTTTTGTTCTTATTTTATTTCTTCATGTTTTATTTTCATTTCCCCCTGTATTTTTTCTTCGAAGCCTCTCTCTCTCTCTCTCTCTCTCTCTCTCTCTCTCTCTCTCTCTCTCTCTCTCTCTCTCTCTCTCTCTCTCTCTCTCTGCTGCTCCAGTCCTAGGAGGTAGAGGTGTATGATGGAGGAGAGAGAGAGAGATAGGATTTTAACCAGAACCACTTTTTGCTTCGTGTTTCGTTCAACAGTTTCGTTGAAGAAAAAAAGATTTGGGCTTCTGAATTCTATAGATAGTTACTCGCCCACGCCTTCTGAATGTTAATCCTTCCCCTTTATTTTATTTTTTTAACTCCCTACCTTTCTCGAGATAGTGGGTTATCTTTTCATGGGTCCAATAGGCTTTTGTTTTTTCTGAACAGGCGCTGTCGGAAGCTGAGATCGGGTTGTGCTACTCTGTCAGTAGAGGATAATAAAACCTCAGAGAAATAAGTTGAGATAATGAACTTTGATAGAGCGGATTCCGTTGGTGCTTCTGAAGGGTAAAGGAAGGATTCCCATGGGGCCTTAGAGATTGTTTTTTCTGTTGGTGGTTAGATCAGAGGGTTTTTTTTTTAGTTTCCTGTAAAAGAAAACTATTGTGCCGGCTTTGTCTGTCCGTCCGCACTTTTTTCTGTCCGCCCTCAGATCTCAAAACTACTGAGGCTAGAAGTCTGCATATTGGTATGTTGATCATCCACCCTCCAGTCATCAAACGTACCAAAACTGCAGCCTTCTAGCCTCAGTAGTTTTTATTTTATTTAAGGTTAAAGTTAGCCATAATCGTGCGTCTGGCAACGATAGGTTAAAGATTCATGGGCCGCGGCTCGTACAGCATTATACCGAGACTACCGAAAGATAGATTTGTTTCCGGTGGCCGTGATTATACGATGTGCAGAAAACTCGATTGCGACGAAGAAACTCCGGCGCCTTTTTTACATGTTTCCCTTTTTTTTTTTAGGAGGACATTCCTGAAGGGATCGAGATATGTCAGAGATTTTGTCACCAACAATTCGAGATGCGCAAGAGATTCTGCTAAGAGGTCACCTTCAATAAAATTCACTGAAGTCTCTTTGGAGTTGTTGATGAATGAGAGTGCTCAGGAATTCGGTGAATTTATATGTTTTTTTTTTTTTTAAGGGGTTCCAGGAACATGTAATTGTGATGATTCTGTAAAACTGGAGAAATCGGATTGGCTAAAGGATATCGTGCGAAGATTGAAATGATTTGAAGACTCGGTGAGAAATGTTGTAGAATGTAATTTGCAAAATTTGTTAGGAAAATATGCAGGAATAGCTGTTTTCGATTTTCTTTTAGTTCATGGCATCAGATATTCAATAATAGACTGTCTTTAAGGTTCGGGATGAAAGATTGCGGTTTGTTAATATCATGTTTTGTTTGAGATTTTCTTCTTTTTTTTTTAAACTTTAGTTCAGGAATGATTCATTTTACTGCGAATTGCTGATGAAAAATTCTACCTTATGTTCTCCATCACCAGTTATCAGCAGTATTAGTAATAAGTCATGAAATCTTACTGTGCACTAGTGGACAAGTTTATCAAAATATTCAGGAAGAAAATCACTTGACGATTCTTGAATATATAGGAAAAATTGTTCACTGAATTTTTGATTGTCAGCAAACTGTGAACTCTTATCCCTCTTCTCTTGAAAATTTCAGGATTTTTGAGAATTGCCCGTTGCATCTTATAATAATAATAATAATAATAATAATAATAATAATAATAATAATAATAATAATAATAATAATAATAATAATAAGTTTTTCATTATCAACAAACTGCAAACTCTTATCCCTTTATTCCCATGAAAATTTCAGGATTTTTAAGAATTTCCCGTTGCTTCTAATAATAATAATAATAATAATAATAATAATAATAATAATAATAATAATAATAATAATATTTTTTTCATTATCAACAAACTGCAAACTCTTATCCCTTTATTCTCTTGAAAATTTCAGGATTTCTAAGAATTTTCCGTTGCTTATATAATAATAATAATAATAATAATAATAATAATAATAATAATAATAATAATAATAATAATAATAAGTTTTTGATTGTCAGCAAACCGCGAATTCTCATCCCTCTATTCACATTAAAATCTCAGGATTTTTAAGAATTTTCCGTTGCTTATAATAATAATAATAATAATAATAATAATAATAATAATAATAATGATAATAATAATAATAAGTTTTTGATTATCAACAAACCATGAACTCTTATCCTTCTATTCTCTTGATAATTTCAGGATTTCTAAGAATTTTCCGTTGCTTATAATAATAATAATAATAATAATAATAATAATAATAATAATAATAATAATAATAATAATAATAATAATAAAGTTTTTGATTGTCAGCAAACCGCGAATTCTCATCCCTCTATTCACATTAAAATCTCAGGATTTTAAGAATTCTCCGTTGCTTCTTATAATAATAATAATAATAATAATAATAATAATAATAATAATAATAATAATAAGTTTTTGATTATCAACAAACCGCGAACTGTTATCCCTCTATTGCCTTGAAAATTCCAGGATTTTTAAGAATTTCCCATTTCTTCTTCTTCTAATAATAATAATATTAATAATAATAATAATAATAATAATAATAATAATAATAATAATAATAATAAGTTTTTGATTATCAGCAAACCGCGAACTCTTATCCTTCTATTCTCTTGATAATTTCAGGATTTTTAAGAATTTCCCATTTCTTCTTCTTCTAATAATAATAATAATAATAATAATAATAATAATAATAATAATAATAATATTCCACTCAGTTTCGAGACCCAAGAAGTTCTCCGAAGACTTTCGCCGACGGACAAGACGAGAAGAAGAGCCCAGGTCTACTAAGGCTCTGAACCGGAGGCATATTGACAGGTGAACGGGATTGAAAACCCCCCCTTTTTTTTATTTATTTATTTATTTTTTTTACTTCAAAGGATCGGAATACCTGTTGTTGGCCCAGGTGACGTCGCCCCCGTGTTTCGATGATCGTCGTAACAGCATCATGACCGCAGAAGATAATTACTTGCGGACGGCCTTTCTGAGGAGGGGGAAGGCGGAGGCAGGGAAAGGTGGGGGGAGGGTATTTATTATTGGAAGGGCGGATCCTGAACAAGAAGTTTCACCTTTTGGTAGGTAAGGATTCACTAGTTCATTGTCCCTTTGACAGACCAGAGAGAGAGAGAGAGAGAGAGAGAGAGAGAGAGAGAGAGAGAGAGAGAGAGAGCATTTCGCACCAATATAATTTCTTTTCAACCTCTTGCATTGATTTTTATTTTGTATTGACGACAGTGCCATCCTGATGCCAAATCTTTTTTTGAGAAGAAATATACATACTTCTTTTGTATTAGAAGTAAATTGATTGATCACATAACTTAGTACTGGCGTCGCGTCAAGGCATAAATAATTGATGTATGTAGAGAAGAATTTCAGTACTGCTTATCCAGTTGTCAATGTTGCGATTGGTAATTGTTTCTGTTTTTTTTTTTTTTTTAATTGTGTTGATATTGTTAGCATGATGCCAGTCGGAATTCTTACTCTGATTTCATTACCAGAACAGGAAAAAACTCATTAGAACTCCAAAACTCTTCATGTTGAGTAACCAAACAAATCTTTATGAGAATTACAAAAAAAAACTTTAATTTAATTGAACAGATTTTCTTTGTTCCAATTCATCTTAACTACATCTATTGGTCGTTGTATTTTCAAGTGAAATCTCTTGTTTCAATTCATGTTGAATATGAAAGTATTGATTATTACGTCTTGAGTGAATTGATTTCACCCTTTGCACAAGTAATGTCATGTATTTTCTTCATTTTTATGTAAATTGCCCTTCGCCGATTATATCTTATCCATTGCTTTACAGTTAATTTGTTTTCTAATCTACATCATCAGAGGGTTTAATATTGTACCGTACCCGAAGGTGTTTAGTCGGCTCATTTTGTTATAATTTCCAGCTTTCTAATCTTTCTGTGGGTTCATGCAACGTCTGTGAGGTTATGGAATGTTGAGAACAAAGGTCTAATCCCAAATTCAGGAGTTTCAAAATGAAATTTTCTACTTCGAATATAGAATTTTATTTCACAATATATTCAGTTCGGTAAGTGAACAGGATATAGATTTTTTATGTGCAAGGTTATGCCTGTATTTCTTACATTTTATTCGGTGTCTTCTGTACAACTGTTACCGAAATGTGGCACTATTCGATTTCGGCTCTCTCCCTCTCTCTCTCTCTCTCTCTCTCTCTCTCTCTCTCTCTCTCTCTCTCTCTCTCTCACAGATATTTAAGGTTACCGTCCAGCGAAGCAGCAGCAGATTCAAACCGGCGCATAAACACCTTCCAATATAATTGGTGTCTTCGGTTTCTAGGAAACTGCACAGCATTGCAGCCACCGTAGGCTCTCTCTCTCTCTCTCTCTCTCTCTCTCTCTCTCTCTCTCTCTCTCTCTCTCTCTCTTGTCTGATTCCATTACGATTTCCCTGGGACATGTGACCATAAAGAAAGAACACCGCTTATGGGAAGCGAGTGACTCGGCAGTTGCTGATTGAGGAGGGGTCGAGCGAGGTTGTCGCGGAGTGGCGAGTCCCGTCAGCCCAGCGCTTTTGTGATATTTCTCGCATTATCTGCTGTCCCTGACGTATAAGGAGGGGGGGGAAATATTGCATGGATCTCAAATCATCTCCTTCGGTGGATCTCGCGAAAGAGAAGGAGACGGAGAAAAGCCGCTGCAGAGAGAAAATAGCGTTAATAGCGAGCAATAAAAGGAGGGAGTCAACTAGCGGTCGTAAAAGTACAGGACTAGCAATAAAATACCAGTCAGGGTTGAGGTTATATAGTGTTGAGGGAGAGAGGGGAAGCGGGGAGAGGAGGGGGGGCTGTAGGATGAAGAGGAGGCAGTGACATAGAGAAAGAGAGAGAGAACGAGAAAAAGAGAGAGGGTTGGACTGATTACCCTTGGGAACTCCATGACGCTTTCGGTGTCCGCTTGGTCAACTTGGGCTGGTTTTATTCGACGGACTCGGCGCTCTCTTTCAGGTTCGGGAGTTTTGCTCATTTTCAAGTTTCTCTTCTGCGACTGTTCTGCAATGTTTGCCTCCTTTATTCCACGACTTCGTCTCCTTTTTCAGCAGTTTGGTCGCCTTCTCTTTTAAATCCCTGTATATTTCCAAGGCTCTTTCGTCATTATTATTAATTTTTAATTCTGTGATTATTTTCATCACCGTGGCTCGTCAGTTTTAGTTTACGATTTTGTTAATTTTTTTAATTGATTTTCTTGACATTTTTATGTGCGACAACATTTATTTATCTTTTAGGTAAACTGGTGTTGTAGGATCCCTTCTGAGTGGTTGTTTTGTTTATGTAAACTGGCATTGCAGCGACTATGGTCACCCACAGTCGTTGTTATTGAAGATGGTGATAGAAACAAGGATATTATTAATTTTATTGTCAATTTCCTGTCTTGTCATTTTTAGTGACTAAATATACATTTAAATTTGCCTGCATTTGGCTTTGGCTCAACTTTTAATCTGAAAGATTTACCTCCGAGAATTTTGTCCATGAATCACTCTACCACTTGAGATCAGGACCATCCATCACTTGGAGATTGTGTGTGTGTGTGTGTGTGTATGTCTGCCTCCATTCGTGAAAGCAAGGCTGTAAATTACACACATTTTTTTTTTTTCTTTTAACGTTTCCATCCGTTTCTTGCCTCGTAGACACGACTTGTGGGAGAATGTAAATTCGATTATAAAGGACCATCAAAAGACTGGAACACTAAATCAAGCCTATGAATAAACCCTGTTAAAAGGTACATGGAATGATACCTATTCAGCTCTCTCCCAGAGCAACATGCCGTAAATCAAGGGAGTTAGTGGAGCAGCCCTTCGGCTGTGTGCGTTCGTGTGTGCGTGTGCGTGTGTGATCCCGAAGGGGTTAAACCCTCGGCCAAATATGTTTGACGTTTCAAGCGGCCATTTCCTCCTCGCCTGGAATTAGCAGTTACTGTGCCGTTCAAGATTAGGACAGCTATACATCCATACATCCATTGATAGGAAGCCACGACTCCCGACGGTCATTTCGTTATTGGACAGAGGAGCCCGGCCAGTTCGGGGCATAAACATGGCCACGTTCTGAATTCCGGGTTTGGCCGTCTGCCGTCCCTCTCCAGGCGTTTCCAGCATGGCGGCGGCGGCGGCGGAGGGCTGGTGGCTCTCTCGGTCTCGACTCGCCTCGGCCTGGCGGGCGGGAGCAGTGTCCTGGACTCCGCATAACCTTGCCAAAAACGAGGAAGTGAGAAGAAGCACTCGTCGACGGCAGCAGCAGCGGTACGATGCGGGGGAGGAGGAGGAGGAGGAAGGAGGGATTGTACGGCGGGCGCTCCCAGGGGGATGGGGGTACCCTGGGGTAAATATCGTGGTTGTGAGGTAAAGGACAGGTAGGTAGTGGGGGAGGGAAGGTAAGGGGAGGGGTATGGGCTTGGTTTGAGGATGCGGCGAGCTGAACGGAGAATAATGGATGGCTGGAAGGGGATACGAAAGTGGTCCCTCAAGAATGAATGATAGAAAATAGAGCAGAGGATGATATGATGAGGCTTCGGGGATTGAGATTCTTACTTAGACTTCCTCGTTTGTCGAGGGAACAAAGGCTATGATATTGGTTGCCTGCTTGCTTGCGAAAAGTCGGATTATTTTGTGTGGGTGGTCGGATTTGGTGGGGTGAATTAGAGATCGGATTAAGATCAGCATTGTTGCTCTTGTATAAATGTTGTTAATGCTGTTTGTATGTATATAAGTGGAAATATATTTCTTTTTCAGCGACCATTCTTTTTTTCTTATAATGCTCTAGCTGAAAAATATCGCTCTTGTTATTTCAATTATTTGGTTTAAAAGTCCGAAATAAATTACTTTCTTTTCATGTTAAAATTCCCTGAAAAAATGGCGTTGAACGAAATAAAAATAATTGTACCTTTGTGTAACTTCACAAGGCATCATTCATTTATACAAGAAAACATTTATGGCTTACTAAATTATGAATATCGATTCGTTGATCTCCCAATCAGGCATCGACAGTTATTACATATCAGATATAAGCAACTCATGCATACCTGGCTTTCGATTAATGAATAGTAAACAAGCAGGAAACGGATTTGGAAAGGAAATGACCAAAACATCACCACTAAACATGCGCGAGTGAAGAAAAGCTTAACCGACTGTGATCGCTTTGCCAAAATCTCAGACCCAGCGAAATGTAACTGATAAGCAGTTGTTGCATAGATTCATGAGAGACCTTCGACGTGAAAGTTTCTTATGCATACTAATTCGACATCATGGGACAGGGCTGTGCCCATGATCCGGCATAGGACGAGGCCGTATCCATGATCCGGCGTAGGACGGGGTGTATCCATGATCCGGCATAGGACGAGGCTGTAGCCATGATCCGGCGTAGGACGGGGTGTATCCATGATTCGGCATAGGACGAGGCTGTATCCATGATTTGGCATAGGACGAGGACATATCCATGATCCGGCATAGGACGAGGACATATCCATGATCCGGCATAGGACAGGGTTGCATCCATGATCCAGCATAGGACAAGGCAATATCCATGATTCGGCATAGGACGAGGCCATATCCATGATCCAGCATAGGACGATGACATATCCATGATCCGGCATAGGACGGGGTTGCATCCATGATCCAGCATAGGACAAGGCAATATCCATGATCCGGCATAGGACGAGGCTGCATCCATAATCCAGCATAGGACAAGGCATTACCCACGATCCGGCATAGGACGAGGCATGCTTCCATGATCCGGCACCTTGAGAAAGTCCCGGGCGGGATCTAAAAACGCCAGCCAGTTATCATGAAGAAAGGAATGAGGAAGCCTCCTTTTGCAAATATGGTGTGATGGCCCCACGCTCATTCTCTCGCGAGGGAGCCATGTGTTCTGTATACTGGAAGTGACGATGAAGTGTACTGAATTGTGTTCAGGAGTGTCCAAAGGTTTTTGGCGAAGGTTTTTGCGCCGCTTACGAAGCATAAATTTGCGTAAGTACGGGTAAATGATATTGAGGCTCTGACGTGTTCGGCGCAGTTTTACTAAGCATGGTTTTAGTTTGAGTTTAAAGGAGAAACTGACTTTGAATACAGCACAGACGCTATATTTGCTTTATATATATATATATATATATATATATATATATATATATATATATATATATATATATATATATATATATAATGTATGTATATTATAATATATATTTATGTATATATCTCTGTATAACTGAATCACGAAAATATGGAACGTGATGAATATATATGAATAAAGACAAAATCCACGAAGGAAAGGGAAACAATGGAGTGCTGCGAGGCCTTTCGACTGTCGTCCTTTACCTAGCAGATTGTGTGTATATATACATATATATATACATATATATTATTCATTAGCCCACGTCCTGAAAAAGTAGTATAGCTCCAGACACCAATGAAATATTAATTACTGAATTAATACATGAACTGCTCGCTGTATTCAGAGGAAGCAAATAAACCCTGCCTTTTGTCGAAAGTCTCAGAAGAAGTCTATTGAAGCCTCATTAGGTTTACCGTTTGAATAATGGAGGATCCCGCCGTATCCTGTTCGAAGTGAGAGGATAATCTTCTCTCTCTCGTGATGATGAGGAGGAAGAAGAAGAAAAAAAATCCCAAATGCACGACCGCCGTGATAATATTAAAACACACTAATCTTTTAGTCTTCTTCTGGAGAATATTATTATTATTATTATTATTATTATTATTATTATTATTATTATTATTATTATTATTATTATTATTTCACTAGCTGTTATTGTTGTCGTTTGTAGCTATTATTATTTTTATTATTATTATTTCACTAGCTGTTATTGTTGTCGTTTGTAGCCATTAATTATTTTATTATTATTATTATTATTGTTATTATTATTATTATTTGTATAGTTCTTATTTTTGGCGTTTGTCGATATTATTATTATCATTTTTATTATTGTTATCATTATTATTATTATTATTTCTGTAGTTTTTATTTTTGTCGTTTTTAGCTATTATTATTATTATTATTATTATTATTATTATTATTATTATTATTTTGCTAGTTGTTATTTTTGTCATTTGTAGTTATTATTATTATTATTATTATTATTATTATTATTATTATTATTATTATTATTTCTCTAGTTGATATTTTTGTCGTTTCTAGCTATTATTATTATTATTATTATATTATTATTATCATCTCTTTAGTTGTTATTTTTGTCGTTTGTAGCTGTTATTATTATTATTATTATTATTATTATTATTATTATTATTATTATTATTATTATTACCATCCGGTAAATGAAACCTATTCATATGGAACAAGCCCCCCCCCGCCCACCACAGCTGCCACTGACTTGAAATTCAAGCTTCCAAAGAATATTATGGTATTGATAAGGAATAAGTAAGAGGAAGAATTAAAGGGAAATACAGAAAGAAGAGAGGTAAGTGATATCGGAGATACGTCGCCTCATACAAGCGCCAATTAGTGCATTCGTTTCCTAAAATCTTGGATAGGACCACCAGCCACTGAAACGACGAGGAATCAGGGTTCCTCCTGATGGTCCTGTTATTATTTGGGAAGCTAGTGTTGCTTGAATAATTAGATTAATTGGGGGGCGAGGGGGGGGGGCGATTTTAATAGTCACCAGGATATGGGAAAGTGTCTTATTGTCAGTCCTTTTTTCAGAAGCTCGCTTGATGTAAATAAGTTAAAATAACCGTCGCTGACTTGAAATTCTCTCTCTCTCGCTCTCTCTCTCTCTCTCTCTCTCTCTCTCTCTCTCTCTCTCTCTCTCTCTCTCTCTCTCTCTCTCTCTCTCTCTCCCGTATACTTCGCAAACTGAATCACCAGCGTTCAATTCCCGAATCGGACGAAGTGGGATGATTTAGGAATTAATAGAAATCCATTATGCCAAAGTTGATGTAAAAGTTACAAGGTTTAAAGGTCAAAGGTTGCCCATGATTGGCAGAGGCAAAGGAAAGGTCAGTATATCATCTACACACATATTCTCAAGTTCCTTTCACCCAAGGTAGGACCAGGTAGAACCAGCCAATGGCGGTCGCTGGTGACCGAGCTGATGGATAAATCTACCTCTTATCAAGCCACGGGCGGGACTCGAACTCAGGACACCACACTGTGAGGTCCAGGAGAAAATAATCTTTGTTACATAGGCAGAGAATTGCATACTCAGTTGTTATTCGACTGTTGTGGGTCGAAGCTGGCGTGGGAAGGGGGAGAGAGAGAGAGAGAGAGAGAGACCTGGGATTCAGTACTCGTCAAAATGTATACCCTCGATGAGGAAAAATAATCACCAATTCCTCACCACAAGGAGGAGGCTGGGTCTCTCTCTCTCTCTCTCTCTCTCTCTCTCTCTCTCTCTCTCTCTCTCTCTCTCTCTCTCTCTCTCTGCCTAGATCTTTCCTCACTTGTTATACAGTGATGAATCCACCGACATATATTTTCCCGCGGGAGGCTAAAAAGCGCTAGGCATTGTAAGATTAAGTTTATTACCCTGGCAATCGAATTGGGAATTTCAACGCCGCTTGCACAATGCATCGTGTGCCGTTTGCCTTTATCCCGACGATAATTGAAAAGGACATTAGCATATAAATAATCTTGTATCGCCGTCGTCCCTAATGCGAGATTATGCAGTTGTCTGTATCGGTTAAATGGTAGAGTATGGATTGCACCCAGATATATACTGACGTTGATGTTATTGACTAGTGAGATAAAAATCACCGTAGTCTCGGATGATTGATTTTTAATCCCAGTCTTCCAGAGGGAGGGATCTTTTCGAAGGGTATTGGCGATTGATAATGATCGCTATTCGGCCCGGTGATTGATTTTTTGATTTTGTCTTTAGAAAGCGAAGGTTATAGGAGGTTTTGTTTGGCTGATTTGTAGGTTACGCTGTTAGGAGGTGGGAGAATTCTTTTCTTTTTTTAGTTTTCTGTAAAAGAAAACTGTTGTGCCGGCTTTGTCTGTCCGTCCGCGATTTATTCTGTCCACACTTTTTTCTGTCCGCACTCAGATCTTAAAAACTACTGAGGCCAGAGGGCTGCAAATTGGTATGTTGATCATCCACCCTCCAATCATCAGACATACCAATTGCAGCCCTCTAGCCTCAGTAGTTTTTATTTCATTTAATGTTAAAGTTAGCCATAATCTTGCATCTGGCAACGATATAGGACATGCCACCAGCGGGCCGTAGTTAAAGATTCACGGGCCGCGGCTCATACAGCATAACACTCAGACCACCGAAAGATAGATCTATTTTTGGTGGACTTGGCTATACGCTGTACAGGAAACTCGATTGCGCTGAAGAAACTTCGGCGCATCATTTTTTACTTTTTTTTTTTTTTTTTTTTTTGCTACCCTTGGACAGAATTTAGTTAAAATATTTAGGGTACATCATCCATTCTTGAAGGTAACATCAACGGAAGGAGTATTTAAAAAAAAAAGGAATTTTAAGTGCATATACAGTATATATATATATATATATATATTTACATATATATGATTATGTATATAAATAATTTGTAGATATTTTTATATAAAATTTTCCTTTTTAAATAATTTTTCTTTTAGGTTCCCATTCAGTTTTACTTTCAGCTTTAATAGCCTAGATGTAGCGACGCCAGTTATTAATGCCCACAAATAAATAATATATAAATAAATGAGGTGATAGACAGATAAATAAAGAAATGATCAAATTAATAAATTCAAGATCCATCGTTGATTCGTGTCTAGAAAGCAGCCCGCGGAATTTTATTCACGGATAAGGCCTCAAAATCACACGCCAACGAGGCCGAATTAAAATTCCCATGGGTTGGAATCCAAAAGGTTTCATAGATCATTACTGATCTATAGTGGGTCGTATATATCCTTAAGGAGTCTTCGAAGCATATTCACGAAACGAAAGCAGTGTACTCATTTCCCCCCGGTCGTATTTTGTAGGAAATTGATTTCTCGTTGTGTTGCCACGATCCTCGTCTCGCGGTCTGTAATCTTCCGATGCATAGGAACCGATCGATCCGGTTTTTGCTGCAGTTCATTGCGGCACGATTCTAACCTTTTGAGTCATTGCAAAAAAAAAAAAAAAAAAGGGACGGCAGATATTCTCTTCGGCGTTTGACTGGGTTTTGTGAGGGATGAAAAGTATACCATGTTTGCTTTTGATAGCAGTTGTGATTTGGTTTTTTTATGTGTATATTATTCTGAAAGAGCGTTGGAATGGGAAATTGGATTTACAGAGTTTCTTCCATAAATTCGGCTAAGATATGTAGTTTTTTCGTGGTTACTTTCAAGAATGTGTGCTTTTGATAGCAGCTGTGCTTTGTTTATATATATATACATATATATATATAATATATATATATATATATATATATATATGTATATATATATATGTATATATATATATATATATATATATATGTATATATATATATATATGTATATATTATATATATATATATATATATATTATATATATATATATATATATATATATATATATATATATATATATATATATATATATATATGTATATATATATATATATATTATATATATGTATATATATATATATATATTATATATATGTATATATATATATATATATATATATATATATATATATATATATATATATATATATATATATATATATATATATATATATATATATATATATATATATATATATATATATATATATATATATATATATTATTTTTTCAAAGATCGTTGGAATGGGAAATTGGATTTACACAATTTCTTCCATAAATTCGACTAAGATATGTAGTTTTTTCGTGATTGCTTTCAACCATGTGTGCTTTTGATGGCGTTTTTTGCTCTGGGATTTTTTATTTTTCATTATTTTCAAAGATCGTTAGAATGTGAAATACGACTTATGTAATTTCCGATATAAATTCGACGAAGATATATAGTTTTTTCGTAATTATTTTAAAAGAATTTTTCCTACTCATGTTTCTTCTGAGACTGCATTGTTTGATCGGACAAAAATTTGCTGGACACCCGTCGACATCTCGGGAAACTTTTTTTTTTTATTTAGTCACATTCAGTTTCGATGTAAATACATTTATTCATACAGCCGTATTCCTATGCGTAGTTTCATAATTTGTATACGAGAACTAATACACCGACGTATACTGCATGCGTAATCTTAGATAAAAAATGAATTTATGTCACAGACGAAAAACCTGCATTCAAGTCGATTTCACTCTCTGCAGAAGACGTCCCCTGATCACTTATCGTCTGCGACATGCACTGATTCATAGATAATCTTAGGCCTTGGATCCAGGCGGGTGTGATTGAGAGTTCAACTTTGAGACAGAAATATCCGACAGGAATGTTGGACTGGGGAAAAGCCTCCCGGAAGATGTCGCGCGGTTGGAACTTCAGCAGAAGTTCAAGCGAAGATGCAATGCATTACTGCCCTAATGCTATTCTTCTTGCATTTTAATACATTTTTATGTATTTATTAATTTATTTATTTTTTTTTTTTTAATTTTTAATAAGTGAGATCTCTTCTTTCTGTATTTCACTTTACCTTCTGTTAACTTCCTAATGAGCACCGTATTCTCTGGAAGCTTGAATTTCAAGTCAGTGGCCCCTTTGGTGGGCTTGTTTCACGTGAGTAGGGTTCGTCTTCCGAATAATAATAGTTATAATAATTTCGACCAAAAATTCGGACTCTGGACTCCTGACTTTGTGGCCATACTTTCAATTACGAGTTTCATGTGTCTTGAACTTGGGTGGTTGGCCGAAGCACAGGCACTTTAGTACGAATGAAGGTTTTCTCTGTTCTGTTGAATGAATAATGAGTTCGCTGGGTTTTTGCGGCGTCCTTCGATGTCGGCCGCTCAATATTCCTTTTCGTTTTGTGATTGTGAAGATAGTCCCTTTTAGGGGGACAGTGGACTGTAGGCATTACTAAATTGTTTTTGATTGTGACGATAATCCCTTTGGGGGATAGATAGTGTACTTTAGGCATTTCTAAAGGGTGTTAGTAGCCGTCCTTCGACCCCTTAGTTGCATGCAAGTTTTAGCCCTTTACTTTACTTTACTTTCTCTCCCGTTTCTTTTCTTCAATCTTGCTGTCCAGCCTCTCTAACTTCTTGGTGTAGCTGTGGGGTTTTCTCCCATTTCCACCCTTAGATCCTTGGACTTCATCTCCCCTTTTTTTTTTATCTTTATCTTGCTGTCCAACCACTCTAACTCCCTTATATGACTTTCCTAAGCGTTAATTGGCCGAATGTGCCCCGTTGCTTGGCTTGACATTCTAAATTTCATAAATCAAATCATTATGAAGATTATTTTTAATTTTGTAAATCATTATGAAGATTATTTATAATTATGTAAATCATTATGAAGATTATTTTTAATTATTATGTAAATCATTATGAAGATTAATTTTAATTATGTAAAATATTGTTTGACAATGTTGCTTGCATCCGGCCGCTCCCATTCTGACTTAATTATAATTTAATTAGAATTATATTTACTGGCGTTATCAAAACAAAAGGCACCAATTGACCTAATCATAGCATCGCATCGACGCACTTAATTCGGTCATGAGCGGGACTTGGTGTCCGTAGGTAATATCTCATCAATGGCGCCTCTCATTTCCTCATCTGGTGAGCAGTCCATAATGAAAAACTGTTTACCACTTCGATTTCTCCAAATCCTCCATCGCAATTCGCTATCTCTTTCATTCTTATGATAATTTGCCCTTTATCCTCAGAAGATATTTATCACAGTCGCTTTCTCTCGCAGAGAGAGAGAGAGAGAGAGAGAGAAAATGAGTGTGATTTGTAACCACGCCAGGCCTAATAGACAGCGCAACGTGTATAAATGCATAAACTAGAATCCCTTAAGCCGTCGTAGACGCCTCATTATCTCGGAGTGAGTTCTTTGAAAGTATCCCAGCGTCTTTGCTTTCTACCATTACACATCGTAATTTGGACTCCTCATTACTCGGCGGAATCACTTTCATGAGCTACGCATAACGGACATTTCCTCGACCTCTGTGAAATACGTAGAAGGGTTTTGCGATTTTGGGGGCGAATCTTTATTTGGAGGGTTTTCGTCGAGTCAGTAACCCCGGCTGTTAGGCTCGTCTCATGTTCCTCTCCTTTTCTGGTGAAAGGTGACTTCTGTGTCCCTGTAACCCCTTTTCATTCATTTTACTGTACCTCTGTTCATATTCTCTTTCTACCATTTTACTTTCCATCCTCTCCTAACAATTGTTTTATAGTGCAACTGCTTTGAGGTTTTCCTCCTGTTACGCCTTTCAGACCTTTTTACTGTCAGTTTTCATTTCAGCACTGCTTGATCTCATAGGTCCCAGCGGTTGGTCTTTGGCCTAAATCCTATATATTCTATTTTTCTATAGGTACTTTTTTGGTTAGTGTTCTACTGCCGAGTTCAACATCTGGTCTCATAGTACCCGTCAGGCATCCTGTTCCGACAGCTTTCTTTGTGGAAACTTGTAGTTCTTCATTGGATGGGTCGATACCTTACTCGGCTAGCGCTCTGCTAGGCCCGCGTTCGATTCCCCGACCGGCCAATGAAGAATTAGAGGAATTTATTTCTGGTGATAGAAATTCATTTCGCGCTATAACGTGGTTCGGATTCCACAATTGTAGGTCCCGTTGCTAGGTAACCCAATTGGTTCTTAGCCACGTAAATAAGCCTAATCCTTCGGGCCAGCTCTGGAGCTGTTAATCCAGCCCGATGGTCTGGTTAAACTAAGGTATACTTAACTTTGCGGAAACTTGTAATCCTCAGATTGCGCGTTCTAGCGACTGTTTCTTTTCTTCGCTTGATAAGCTTTGGAATTATGTTCCCCGTTTTGTTTTTCGTGACCTTAATCAGATTTCTTCCTTCGAGAAGTAGGTCTGGTGTTTCATTCATTGCCGAACCCACCTAATTTCTTCCATATCCTGCTATTTCTTGTGACGCCAGTCCATATAAATCAGGCAATCAGTTCTCGTGTTCGTTGGACCTCTGGCAAGGACTAGCCAATTGGTTTCCTGTCTTATTGGCCTTTTGCACTGAGAGAGAGAGAGAGAGAGAGAGAGAGAGAGAGAGAGAGAGAGAGAGAGAGAAAATATATAATTTCTTTAGTTGTTTTTTGAATTTCTCTTCATCGATTTCCTGCCTTATTGGCCTTTGCTCTGAGAGAGAGAGAGAGAGAAAATATGTATTTCTTTAGATATTTTATTGAATTTCTCTTCATCGTGTTTTATGAAACGTTTAAAAAAAATTGTTGAAATTTTCAACCGAACTTTAGGATAAAGTTTTGGACAGTTTTAATGGAATAATTATTTGACACTGAATTTTCTGAGCCCCTTCTCGGAAGTAGATTAGTATGCAATGCCAAGAAAGGTCTTAGCAGCAGTGGTTCTTAACCTTTTCCAGTGTATGCCCCCCTTTCAAATCAGCAGTCAGTTCTCGCATCCCCTGAATTGCTGAAAAAAAATAATATTAATAATTATTATTATTATTTTATTTTATTTTTATTTTTTTTGCAGAAAATAACATGCGTTTATAAAAATCTATTTTGCTTTAATTATTCATAGGCATCCTCGCACCCTTTAGGAACCGGCTTCGCGCCCCCAAGGGGTGCGAGGACCCCTGGTTAAGAACCACAGAGTTAGCCAAAGGCAATACACTTTCATTTCAATTTTTCAGCTTTCTATTCCAGTTTAGTGAATCAGATAAGCTATAGCTATCAGTGAAGTACAGTAACAGTGGATGAGTAACCGACATAGAGAGCAACAAGTAATCTCTAAAGTTTCCTTCTTCTTTCTTTCATTCTCTTTCAGCACCCACACTACTCTTCTATAGTGGAGAATTGGCTCAAAATTACTTTCACACATTCCAACCTTGGCTGCAATACCTACTGCAAGTTTGATCCCAAGCTTCCTTACACAGACTCGTCTATAAATTTCCTCCCAAGCTTCCTAACACAGACCCATCTATAAATTTCCTCCCAAGCTTCCTTACACAGACCCATCTATAAATTTCCTCCCAAGCTTCCTTACACAGACCCATCTATAAATTTCCTCCCAAGCTTCCTTACACAGACCCATCTATAAGTTTCCTTCCAAGCTTCCTTACACAGACCCATCTATAAATTTCCTTCCAAGCTTCCTTACACAGACTCATCTATAAGTTTCCTTCCAAGCTTCCTTACACAGACCCATCTGTAAATTTCCTTCCAAGCTTCCTTACGCAGACCCATCTATAAATTTCCTTCCAGGCTTCCTTACACAGATCCATCTATACATTTCCTCCCAAGCATCCTTACACAGATCCATCTATAAATTTTCTCCCAAGCTTCCTTACACAGACCCATCTATAAATTTCCTTCCAAGCTTCTTTACACAGACCCATCTATAAGTTTCCTCCCAAGCTTCCTTACACAGACCCACCTATAAATTTCCTTCCAAGCTTCTTTACACAGACCCATCTATAAGTTTCCTCCCAAGCTTCCTTACACAGACCCACCTATAAATTTCCTTCCAAGCTTCCTTACACAGACCCATCTATAAGTTTCCTCCCAAGCTTCCTTACACAGACTCATCTATAAGTTTCCTCCCAAGCTTCCTTACACAGACCCATCTATAGATTTCCTTCCAAGCTTCCTTACGCAGACCCATCTATAAATTTCCTTCCAGGCATCCTTACACAGATCCATCTATAAATTTCCTCCCAAGCTTCCTCACACAGACCCAGCAATATTTTATGCTCTCATCAGTTGCATGATAGTTACAACTGGTTTGTTTATTGCTTACTATCGAGATTATTGCTGGTACTTAATATCATTTTCATGATCATTACAGGTAATGTAAAGGTGTTTTGTATTGGGTTAAATAAAGAAAAGTGTACTAAATTATTTAGTTCACAGCACATCCGTTTAAAGCATTACTTGCAGTAATGAAAACAGTTGTTATAGTGAATGGAATATGTTACAGTTATGTAACGAATTACGGAATGGTTACAGTATTCTAATGTGACTAAGACGTCCCGTAAAACTCGCTACACACATTGCAGAAAAAAGAGAATTATCTTATTATTTGTTTTCCCTTCTTCACTCCCTACTTCTCCTAGCTTTACCCTGTTACTCCCTCCTATCTGACTCTTCAATCCACTTGACAGTCTTCCCTAATGGCTAAGGAGGAGGGAGGGAGGGGGCTAGATGTCAAGGCGTAGCTACCAGCAGGTGCGTGGTGGCATTGACACGTGTCGAAAGAAAAACTTGCTTGAGATGATTCCATCAACCTGGCGCAGTTACGCACCTCATCTGATGAAAGTCGCGTCAGTCAGAATGAAAGTTTGAAGTCAGCTAATTGGTCA
>NC_089748.1:41496097-41508597 GCF_040412425.1 Macrobrachium rosenbergii
AGAATAGTAGACGGAAAATAAACAGGAGAAAAAGTTATTAAGTATACCTTAGTTTAACTGGACCACTGAGCTGATTAACAGCTCTCCTAGGGGCTGGCCCGAAGGATTAGACTTATTTTATGGCTAAGAACCAATTGGTTACTTAGCAACGGGACCTACAGCTTATTGTGGAACCAGACCACATTATAGCGAGAATAATTTCTATCACCAGAAATAAATTCTCTAACTCTTCATCAATGGCGCGAATTGAACTCGGCCCATCGAATGACAGTCTGAAGCTCAACCGACTCGGCCAACAAAAACAGGAGCTAATAAACAGAGAGAGAGAGAGAGAGAGAGAGAGAGAGGAGAGATGCCTTGTATTTTCCGTCACTTCGTCGTAGCAGCTTTCGAGAATGGTTTAAGACGAATTATCTGTAAATTATTTATTTTGACCAATTATAGCAGCTTAGTTCGCTGATATCTGAAGCAGGAGAGATAATTCATAGTAAATAGTATCTGAATGTAATTTGTTTAGGTACAAATGTATTGGAAATTCTCCAACTGTAGTCACATTACTAAAATAAAATTTATGTAAATTATTAAGAGCAGTGAAATGAAGATCAAAGATTTGGGCGGTTTAGCTGTTCCGCTGGTATAGTGGTTAGTGTCGTGGCATGCCACTCAGATGTCGCTGGGGGTTCGCGTCTCCCCCAGGGCGATGAAAAAATCACTGGCTCTGTATCATGATCAGTTACTGCTGCAGTGTGGCGTCTGCTGCGGTGGGGGAGAGAGAGAGAGTTAAGGGAGCGCAACACATACTCATTCATAAAACATTTGTTGAAATCGTTCCCTAGGGCAACAGAGGTCAGCGAGATTGGATTTGATTAGGTCAGAATAGCTGAAAGGAAGTCCATTTCATATGCTTCAACTGCAGTATTCTTGAAATAATCACCAGATCATCGCCAAGCTATCTGGGAAAAGTCTTCCTAATTCCGTGAAATGAATGAAAATATTTGCCCTGAAATAATCACCAGATCGCCAAGCTACCTGGAAAAGTTTATTCTGCCCTGAAATGGAAGATTGCAGTATCTGCAAAAACTACAAAACTGAGAAAGATGGTAGATACTCCCATGCCTTACTACCGATTTTGCAGATACTGCAAATGGGACCCCCTAAGTACTCGTGAAAAGCATTGAAGAATCATTCTGAAACTGCAGTAACCTGTGTATTAGTGTTTCAAGAGCCCAATAGGTGGCATATCTCAATTTCGAAAATTGTGCAGATACTGCAGTCTGCCTTTTTAGGGCAGTATTAATTCCGTGAAATGGATGAAAAGATTTGCCCTGGATGAGCTAACATATTTTAGTCTTTCTGGAATCGTAATTGGGTGTTTTTTTAGTTAGGAAATCATAATATTAACAATATTCAGTTTAGGTAATTAATGCCTTTTACAGATATTAAAACTAATATCTGGGGTGGATGGAAAAAATTTAATTTGGTTCGAACTACGAGAGAATACATAAAAGGTCATTGAAACAGTTTGCTAATGTCACCCTCCTAATTAGCAAATTTTAAGAGACTGGTTCTAGTTGCAAGCAAAAAAGTAAAATAAAGAAAAAAGTGAACGAGGAGAATGGAAATTGGGAAAGTCTGAAGAAAGATTTCGAGGGGAAACAACTCGAGAACCAATTAGTGCTAAAAGCGGATATGACCCACTAATTGCACTCTTTTTAGTTTTCTGTAAAAGAAAACTATTGTGCCGGCTTTGTCTGCCCGTCCGCACTTTATTCTGTCCGCAGTTTTCTGTTCGCACTTTTTCTGTCCGCACTTTTTTCTCTCCGCACTTTTTCTGTCCGCCCTCAGATCTTAAAAACTACTGAGGCTAGAGGGCTGCAAATTGCGTTGATCATCCACCTCAATCATCAAACATGCCAAATTGCAGCCTCTAGCCTCAGTAGTTTTTATTTTATTTAAGGTTAGAATTACCCATAACCGTGCATCTGGCAGCGAAATAGGATAGGCCACCACCGTGCCGTTGTTAAAGTTTCGTGTGCCGCGGCTCGTATAGCATTATACCGAAACCACCGAAAGATAGATCTATTTTCGGTGGCCTTGATTATACGCTGTAGCAGCTGTACAGAAAACTCGATTGCGCCGAAGAAACTTTGGCGCATTTTTTCACTTTTTTTTATTTAGCTTGCTTAAAAATTCCGACCCGTTCCATTCCCACCGATAAATTTACCCTGGAATGGAGAAATAAGGGAAAAATATTCATGGAATGGAGAAATAAAAAAAATCATGGAATGAAGAGAAAATACCATTTATTTGACATGTTCCATTCCGACCGAGATATGTACCATGGAATGGAGACATTAAAATATCATAGAATGGAGGAAAAAAACATGGAATGGAGAAAAAAAAATCATGGAATGGAGAAAAAAAATTATTCGACGCTTTCCATTCCAACCGAGAAATTTACCATGGAATGGAGAAATGAGCCGAAATAAAGATGATGATGATGATGATGATGATGATTATTATTATTATTATTATTATTATTATTATTATTATTATTATTATTATTATTATTAAACAACCAAGAGAGGTTCTGTTCCCTTCGTATTATTATTATTATTATTATTAGTTATTATTATTATTATTATTATTATTATTCCGTTTGTTTATACGTATGAGAGGTGGCTTCAGAGAATGTCAATATGACGGTCGCTGATACATTCATGCTTTAAATGCAGAATCATGTATAAATTCCCTTCATAGAAAACTTCTAAAAGTCACAGAAGTCTCATCAGCATCACGTTGATAACCCCTCCCCCCCCCACACACAAAGGGGGTTCACCCTCACTTACGCGCGAGAGATAAGGAAATAAAGCATTTTATTTATTTACTCGAATAAGTTATAATATATCGCTCTATTATAATACAGTTGCTTGAATGCGCATTTTATCATCTGCAATTTACATATTGCATTTGGTTCTTACTCTGCCGCTACATGAACCCAGCATGGTGCCTCTCTCTCTCTCTCTCTCTCTCTCTCTCTCTCTCTCTCTCTCTCTCTCTCTCTCTCTCTCTCTCTCTCGTTACTGAGGTTTGAAGATTACTTTAATCAGTAGAGATCATTTTATTTTAGATAGTTTTGGATTGTTGTGGTCTCTCAATTTCCACTGCTCTCTTTTAAGCTTTGCGTTGATGAGAATATTATTAGCTTTTATTTTCTGACAGCTAAGCTTCGTCATCTGCAAAAGTTACTATGTTACGCTCGGCACTGACCTTACAACACTTTCAAAGTGTTGGGGTAGGTCATTCATCACGCCATTTCCCCTCTGCAATACCTGGCCAGCAGCTTCTTTCAAAGAGTTTCTCTCGATTATACATTTTTTTTTTTTAGGGTATGTTACCCAGTTTCACCTGTACTTTTCTTCAATTCGTTGCTAATTTAATCTATATTTAATGAAACATACTTTTCTAGTTTTCTGTAAAACTATTGTGCTGGCTTTGTCTGTCCGTCGGCACTTTATTTCTGTCCGCACTTTTTTTGTCCGCCCTCCGGATCTTAAAACTACCGAGGGCTGGAGGGCGCAAATGGTAAGTTGATTATCCACCCTCCAGTCATCAACATACCAAATTGCAGCCTCCAGCCTCAATAGTTTTTATTTTATTTAAGGTTAAAGTTAGCCATAATCGTGCGTCTGGCAACGATATAGAATAGTCCACCAACGGGCCCTGGTCAAAGTTTGATGGGCCGCGACTCATACAGCACTATACCACGACCACAGAAAGACAGATCTATTTTCGATGGCCTTGTTTATACGCTGTACCCGCTTTACAGAAAACTCATTGCGCCGAAGACACTTCGGCGCATTTTTTACTTGTCTCTGTTATTTTCACATATGGGCTTTCCTCTCTTCGGCAGTTCAAGTCAAGGTCTGAAGACCTTGATTCAAGTAGTATCTTATTGTTTTTCCTTTCATGAAATCATAATACCACCACTTTGTAAGCCAGAATTGTTTTAGTATCGTGATAAAGTGTCTGACTTTTTAGTAGATTTATCCAGATAATGCTGGAGTGTATCAGTATAATTTACATTGGTCTTCTCCATTTATCAGTATATTTCTGTATCTAATTGTGTTAACAAAGATTAGCAGTAGCTCCAAGCCTGGCATTGTGAAACCACGAAATATCTTTAATATGGATTTGAATCCAGTACCTGTTCGAGGATATGATCTGTTGCGCGAATTCAAACCGCTAATTCAGTTCCATGGAATATCGATTCAGGCTAAATGTGAACGAGTTCCTTTCTGCTCCTAGGCCAGCGCTCGGTTAAGGCATCTATCTGGTTGCTGGTTCCTTCATCCAAAAACACCCGTAGGGAGGGGTAGTTGCCGTCAGTGCACCTCATGCGGTGCACTGTAGGCATCACTTAAATTTCTTTGCTGCAACCCCTTTCATTCCTTTTACTGTACCTCCGTTCATATTCCCTTTCTTCCATCCTATTTTCCACCCTCTTCTAATCTAACAATTGATTCACGGTGCGGCTGCGAGGTCTTCCTCCTGTTACACCTTTCATAACTTTTTACTGTCAGTTTCCAGTTCAGCGCTGAATGACCTCATAGGTCCCAGCGCTTGGCCTTTGGCCTAAACTCTATATTCTATTCTGTTCTATTCATCCGAAAGCAGAAAAGTTGCCAGATACCAGAAAAGAAAATAGTAAAAAAAAAAAATCTTACTTGAGCAAACTTATCATCTACTTCGGTACCGACTTTCGCTTGTATGCCAAGGTGATGTTTTTCAGATTGCCCGAAAGCCAAGAGTGCTTGTTTTTTTTATTTTTTTTATTTTTATTTTTTATTTTTTTTTTTTTTATTAAGGGGTCAGAATAGAAAGAACGGCCGGAAATGACGAGAGCAGGAAGATTAGGAGAGTTGGATTTTGTTAAAAAAAATTGTTGTGAAAACTACTACAGTCGTAGACAGTGGAAAATCACGCGATTTAAACAGTTTCTTGAATTAAACAAGTAAGAAATGCGTCGAAGTTTCTTCGGCGCAATCGAGTTTTCTGTACAGCCGCTACGGCGTATAATCAAGGCCACCGAAAATAGATCTATCTTTCGGTGGTCTCGGTATAATGCTGTATGAGCCACGGCCCATGAAACTTTCAGCCACGGACTGGTTGTGGCCTATTCCATATCGTTGCCAGAAGCACGATTATGGCTAACTTTAACCTTAAATAAAATAAAAACTACTGAGGAAGGTAGACGGCTGCAATTTGGTATGTTTGATGTTTGGAGGGTGGATGATCAACATACCAATTTACAGGCCTCTAGCCTCAGTAGTTTTTAAGATCCGAGGGCGGACAGAAAAAGTGCGGACGGACAAACAAAGCCGGCACAATAGTTTTCTTTTACAGAAAACTAAAATGCAGGAATAGGAAATATCAGCTTTTGGTAATTCATGAGACCGTAACCAGAACACTTAAAAGTAGAAAATAGCGAGACTCAAAGTTTAAACGAATAAATTGCCATTTAGGAAATTGCAAAAGGTAGGAAAACCAAAGATGGAAGAATTACAAATGAGAAAATATTAGGGGAATCGGGAAATGTCAAATTACTGAGCTACAAAAGAAAAGAGGCCAACCTAAATGCACATTGGAAAACCAAGACTTGAAAACAAAATGACAGCCTAGGAAATCGGAACCTTTTTATTTTGGAAGTATTTTAGATTTGTTTATGTGCAGGTGGTGGCCTTGACCTTTGATGCATAAACTCGTTTATCTGAGAAAGAATTGAATTTGGTCCATTGGCAAATCATCAACTTACCTCAGATGTGTGGTCTAGATATTAGATCCTTGTGTCACAAGATTTTTCATTCGTACTTTGCTAATTTTCAGTAAATAAAATGGTGTTCTATACGTACTCTGCTTTGCTGCTCATGTGAATTTAAGGAGAGAGAGAGAGAGAGAGAGAGAGAGAGAGAGAGAGAGAGAGAGAGAGAGAGAGAGAGAGGGAGGAATTCTTTGGAACAATGGAATTGGGAAAGCCGTTATTGCTTTCTTTTTCAAAGCATTTTTTGATTAACATTTTATTTACAGTGTAAGTAGTGAACACAAATTTGGAATTAAACCTCCTGTTCCAGATTTTGCTAAGAATAAAAGTTCGTTCCACAAATTCCAGGGCTAAATCACCCTACTACTCCAGCTTTCCCCCCCCTCCCCCCCCCCCTTAGCATGCCATTTCTCCACCCGAAATATTTTCACTCCCAGCCGCCCCCGAGGACGCTCATAAAAGAACCTCGTTCGCACCAAATATTTTCTCTTTCTGGGAATAAATCTTCTTAATGCTTCAATTAGCGAAACACGCAAACATGCCCCAGAACGGAGATAACTTAGGATCAGGAATTTACTGCCTTCGAAGTCTCTTCTAATGCGTCAATTAAAATCGCGTCATTATTTTTTCTTCGACGGGTTGTGGAGGGCTGGTTTTGCTATTCCTCGGGAGTAAACTTATGGCGAGTATTATTATATGAAGAGAATAAGATTTCGCGTAACTTTGCTAATTAGCAGAGGCATCATTTAACGACTCTCGACGTTCCGGGCGCGAGAAATCGTTATTTCTCTCACTTCTCCTCCTCTTCGCTATCTGATTATTGCAGCGGGATCTTTGCCAACCGTTTATCGTCATTATCGAACATGTCCTGTTCACTGGGAGGACGGCGTTGACACTTAACATAGTGTTACCAATCTTCGGTAAAAATCAGTGTTACCAGTCTGCTCGTAATGTTGGCAATTGGTTTCCACAACAAAAAAAACACTTCTAGTTTCCTTTTGCAGTTTTTTAAGCTTTAATTCTAAACTTTTCTTGCTTTCCCATCCTCTCTGATCTTAATAAACTCTAATTATGCGAGTACTGATTCAGTAGAAATAATGTAATACCTTCGTATCTAAGGATGAAGTTACCAAACAAACATGGCATCACTGCCCGGGCTAGACCTATGTTGCTGCCGGGTCCGATACTGGTTAGGTCTAACCCGTCAGTGTCAACAGTATCTAACCGCCCATTGGGCCTTTGTTGGTGCGGCGGCGTTGGCGGGGTCAGTTTTATGTCTGTTTACTGTTACATTCGTCTCTCTGGCAATGTAAGACAAGACGTTAACGGCTAGATTACTCCTGTTTATAGCATTGCACGCGAATCGCTGTCTTATCCGTGTGAGAGCGGTTGTACGTTTTCAAGTTGTTGATTGTAAAAATTGTAAAGCGTTTACTTAATTGTTAGCGTGTTTCTTAACTCTGCACAGTGCGTAATCTCTCTCTCTCTCTCTCTCTCTCTCTCTCTCTCTCTGCTTTCAAATTGGTGATTGTAAAGCGTTTATCCAATTGTTAGCGTGCTTCTCACTCCGCACAGTGCGTAACCTCTCTCTCTCTCTCTCTCTCTCTCTCTCTCTCTCTGCGTTTTCAAGTTGTTGATTGTAAAACTTTTATCTAATTACTGGCGATGTTTCCTCCACACAGTCTTAACCTCTCTCTATCTCTCTCTCTCTCTCTCTCTCTCTCTCTCTCTCTCTACGTTTTCAAGTTGTTGATTGTAAAGCGTTGACTTAATTGTTAGCGTGTTTCTTACTCCGCACAGGCGTAACCTCTCTCTCTCTCTCTCTCTCTCTCTCTCTCTCTCTCTCTCTCTCTCTCTCTCTCTACGTTTTCAAGTTGTTGGTTGTAAAGAGTTGACTTAATTGTTAGCGTGTTTCTTACTCCGCACAGTGCGTATCCTACCCTCTCTCTCTCTCTCTCTCTCTCTCTCTCTCTCTCTCTCTCTCTCTACGTTTTCAAATTGTTGATTGTAAAGCGTTGACTTAGTGTGTGTTTCTCATGTTGTTTACCTCTCTCTCTCTCTCTCTCTCTCTCTCTCTCTCTCTCTCTCTCTCTCTCTCTCTCTCTTTTCAAATATTAAATCGGAAAGTCAAAGGGAATGAGGCACATGCCGCCGAGTGATAGAAGGCGGTTATTTCTTTTCGTGTTATCATTTTCCTCATGTATTACCATTCGACTATGTCGAAGGTTTTATTACCCTTTTTTTCTTCTTTTTTTATTTTATGACACATACATACATTACATATTAATAAAAGTATACAAGGGATCATGCAACGGAATATAATGGTATTTGAACGTCAGCTCAGGTTGACGTAATATAAATAATTTTATGTATATATACATATATTCATATATACATCGAGTATAATATATATATATATATATATATATATATATATATATATATATATGGTATATATGTAATAATATGTATGTATGTATATAAGTCTGTATATATAAAAGTTCCTAATCTGATTTTGAAAAAGCGATTACGACACTTCTTTCGTCGAAGACCGATGAAGCTGATTGTAGATCATTAGGTATTAATCCATCATGGAAAGGTTACTATTGATAGGTTTGAATGACGGGCCTTTCTTCCGAGTATGAAAATAAACCGATGAATGAGTGAAGGGTTTTGTTTTTTTCCTTGTGTGATGTTTATTATACTTTGCGAGCTTGTCTAAGTACAGGTTTTTCCTGCAGCTAATGCGTCTTTTTGGAACTTCAGAAGTTCAAGCGAAGATGCGGTGTATTTCTGCCCTAGTACGATTCTCGTTGCATTTTAAGACATTTTTACTTATTTATTAATTTATTTTTTTTCTTTTTTTAATAAGTGGGATATATTCTTTCTATATTCTCCTTTACTTCCTCTTACTTCTTCCTAATGAATACCATATTCTGTGGAAGCTTGAAGAATTTCAAGTCAGTGGCCCCTGTGGTGGGCTTGTTCCAAATGGGTAGGTTTCATCTGCTGAATAATAATAATAATAATAATAATAATAATAATAATAATAATAATAATAATAATAATAATAATAATAATAATAATATATGTATGTAATAATAATAATATCTTTGAAGCTTGAATTTCAAGTATAGCTTTGGGCTTGTTACACATGAGTAAGTTCATCTACTAAATAATAATAATAATAATAATAATAATAATAATAATAATAATAATAATAATAATATTCTTTGGAGGCTTGAATTTCAAGTCAGTGGCCCCTGTGGTATTGTTCCACATGAATAGGTTCATCTACTGAATAATAATAATAATAATAATAATAATAATAATAATAATAATAATAATAATAATAATATTCTTTGGAGGCTTGAATTTCAAGTCAGTGGCCCCTGTGGTGGGCTTGTTCCACATGAATAGGGTTCATCTACTGAATAATAATAATAATAATAATAATCACACACATAATAATAATAATAATAATAATAATAATACAGTCTAAAGCTTGAGAGCAGTATGACTCTCTGCCCAAAAGGAGTTGCCTTTGTAATTTAGTATGGAATATTCATTATATCTTTCCCCATCACCTACAGTATTTTAAATTTGCCCTTTTGTAACTGAGTCTGAATGACTTTGCTGCTCTGCACATAGAACTTTGATCTACATTGGTGGCAATAAGAACCGTAATGCAGTTCATTTGCTTATTTATTTATTGTGTAGAGTCAAATACTTTTCATCGCTGACAACTTTAATATTTTTTCTGTTTATTTATTTATTTATTTATGTATATATGTATTTATTATTATTATTATTATTATTATTATTATTATTAATATTATTATTTTGCTTTCTCAATTTTTTAAAATTCAGGTTGCCAATGCAACATAAAGCCAGATATCTTGCGTAGACGAAGGTTGATCGAGGAAAAAAAATGCACAGACAAAAAAATTTAAAAATATGCAAAGAACATATTTCAAGGGTTAGGGAAACTATAGGACGAAAAGAATCCCAAATTCGTCCGTGAACCATTAATGACACACACACACACACACACACACACACACACACACACACACACACACACACACACACACACACACACACACACAAAAGCTCTGCCTGAACAAATTTTCCAAACTTAAACTTCCGAACTGAAGCAAGCCTTGTCATGGTTCACCCTAGATCTCCCCACCCCTCCCCTTCCCTCCTCTTATTTGTCAATCTTTATGGCTGATAAAAAAAAAAAAAAATACAACTCGTTCGTTTCCATTGCTTTCATTTCCACAACTCGCAGGTTCTTCGGCGCAATCGAGTTTTCTGTACAGCCGCTATAACGTATAATAATCAAGGCCACCGAAAATAGATCTCTATCTTTAGGTGGTCTGGGTATAATGCTTAGTGAACCGCGGCCCATGAAACTAACCACGGCCCGGTGGTGGCATATCCTATATCGTTGCCAGAAGCACGATTATGGCTAACTTTAACCTTAAATAAAAAAAAAAACTACTGAGGCTAGAGGGCTGGAATTTCGTATGTTAGATATGATTGGAGGGAGGATGATCAGCATACTAACTTGCAGCCCTCTAGCCTCAGTAGTTTTAAGAACTGAGAGCGGACAGAATAAAGTGCGGACGGACAGACAAAGCCGGCACAATAGTTTTCTTTTACAGAAAACTAAAACTTAAGCGGAGTCGTGAACCCGTTCCTACGTGCATGAAGGATTTATTGCCATATTCACTTGAGGAATTGGTATCGAACTGCAAAAAATCGAATTGTTTAAATGCTCAAGATATTTTTATTAGATGAGGCGGCTGTGGATATGTAGTGAGGGGTCAGTGTCTTTTTTTTCTGAGAACTTTTAGGCAGTACAAGTAAAATCAGTATTATGATTATTCATTTGTTCCTCATGTCTGATATTCCAGGACCGCATTACCGCTTGTATTCAGGGACAGAAATAACTAATTATAGTTTCAGTATCACGTTACCGTTTCTTATTAAGGACAGAAATAACTATATTTATAGGAAGCATTCTGTTACTGTTTGTAGAATTATTTAGCCGAACATTGTAGCCAATCATTGGAAATGACTCATACGGAAAATAAATTTTGAGAAATTTTGCAATGTAGGAGCAAGTAGTTATGCAGCAGACTGAGGCGCTTTCCATCTCTCTCTCTCTCTCTCTCTCTCTCTCTCTCTCTCTCTCTCTCTCTCTCTCTCTCTCTCTCTCTCTCGTTTAATTTCGTCGCGTAAAAACAATGAATATGTATGCACGTAGAGTATTTATTACGTATGTATGTATTTATAAAGCAATGGTTTTCAAACTTGTTGGGGGGGGGGCACGTAGCAGAATGCAGGGGGCCATAATCTGAGGATATGTATGTATAAAACCAAAGGAGTTTAGTGGGTAGGACTGTAGGCAGTCACTGTAGTCACGGGTTATGCTTGGCGGTGGGCCATGGACAAGCATCCTGTGTGAAAAGTTGGTAACGACCAGAAAAAGTTTGGGAACCACTGTTAGTAAAAGATATTTCTTGCAAGATCCCGAATGTTGCATTTCAGCTTAACGTGATGTTTTACTTCATTCGCATAAGGTCCATAAGTTTAGGTCAGTGCGAGCAGATATATTATGTTTGCAGAGTGAGGGAGACTAGATTATGACGGATACATACACAGAAATTATTTATCATTTATGCTTTCCGTTTTTGAGAACTTTTTATTTTTATTCACTGAAATTCCAAACACTCATTATGTAATGGAAGTTGTTTAAACTTTAATTTTATGGCTCTACGTTGCAATCCATATTAGTAGAATATCAGAATATACTGACTGTTCAAGAATTGATGTTACCTAAGTTCTTAAAGATTTGTGTATTTGTGTGTGTGTATGTGTATATATATATATATATATATATATATATATATATATATATATATATAGAGAGAGAGAGAGAGAGAGAGAGAGAGAGAGAAAAGAAAGAGAGAAAGAGAGAGAAGAGAAAAAGCCATAATGAGGTGTCTATTTCGTTTTATTTCCCAAATCCATCAGCTGCTGCCACTCATCTCTTCTGTCTGCCCCAAAAATCGCAAGCAAGCAACCGAAGTCCGAAGCACTTACAACAACCAATTTCTCCAACGGCTAGCTTCTAATTGCTCGCCATTATAGACAACGTCATCTTTTCCCCCGAAAAAACAATTCCTTCCAGAAACCGACTCGGACTCCTCTTCTGCTTCTGCCGCCGTCGCCGTCTTCGCCGTCGCCGTCGCCGCCTCGCTGTCATCTGGAATTGAAAGTTGCCCTCTTCCAGTTTCCGAGATCGGTCGGGCTCTTCTCCGGCCACCTGTTCGGCCTCTGGTTCTGTGGCGTGGCGCCTTTTTGTGTGCCAGATTGTGCCACTTTTTGCCGACGGATTCTCGCAATGCGAGGCAGTTACATATAGGTGTGTGTGTGTGTGTGCTTAATGCTGGGGATACTCGTGTTACCTTTCCTGGCTCTGTTTTCTTCGCGTGCTACTGAGAGAGAGAGAGAGAGAGAGAGAGAGAGAGAGAGAGAGAGAGAGAGAGAGAGAGAGAGATATGCCATTTCTTCTCCGTCGTATTTTTGTCCTCACTTGCTGTAGGGAAAACCTTGTTGTTATTGCCGGTATATACACTAGGTGTTCGTATTGTGATTTTATGATTGA
>NC_089748.1:41518597-41523597 GCF_040412425.1 Macrobrachium rosenbergii
ATTGCGCGCGTGCGCCCCCTTCCCCCGCCCCCCGAAAGCAGACAGGTGTAATTACCGTTACGCTGCGCCGCAGCAGAAGAGGAATTGCAAAGAAAGGCCGGGGGAAATGATGGAGCTAATAAGGAGGATGAAATAGAGATAAGTCGGCCAATATTTATGCCTGATAATAAATAAGTAACCTCTCCACTTGGGTAAGTTATTGCCAGAGGTTACAGCGGTGCCCTGGGTACAGAGGGTCAGTACAGGGAAAGTTTTGAATCAAGTGGGTATATATGTGTGTATTAAATATATATATATATATATATATATATATATATATATATATATATATATATATATATATATATATATATATATATATATACAGGGAACTACACACGAGCACGTGTTTCACCTATATGAATTTCTGACCCACACCGGGATCGAACCCAGATCTCTCAAATGACTTGTGTGGGTCGGTTGGTAGCAGCGTCCTTGCCTCTCATTCGAGAGATCTGGGTTCGATCCCGGTGTGAGTCAGAAATTGTATATGTATATATATATATATATATATATATATATATATATATATATATATATATATATATATATATATATACGTATATATATATACGTATATATATATACTTATGTATGTATACATAACTACTTCTTTATTCAAAACTTTCCCTTATCTTCACCTTTTACAAAAATGTAACGACCCCACAGCAAAACCACAGCAGTAACTGCCGCGTTTATCCTCTTGGTGAGCGAAGAAAAATTTGCTGCGCCAGTACATAAACCCGTTCACACAAGCTGGCCCATTTGTCTCGCGGAAAGTCATTTGATCCCTTCATTAGAGGAAATTTTATCAATTTCGGCAGTTCCTTTAAGTACACCGTGATTTTGGAGAAATTTGACCACAAAGCTTTCTCAGGTAACGGAGGTCGTAAAGTGGATATTTAAACTAAGGTAGAGTGGTTATTGAATGCTTGGTACATGCACACAAACAAGCACGACAGGCAATAGAAGAATAGACATCTATTGGCAAGGATTTTGGTACACAATGTCGTATAAAAAATGGTTTTCTGGGACACACTGCAAGGTATTAAAGAAGTGCATGAATAAATAAACAAGTAAGAAATGCGCTGGAGTTTCTTCAGCGCAATCGAGTTTTGTGTGCAGCGTATAATCAAGGCCACCGAAAATAGATCTATCTTTCGGTGGTCTCGGTATAATGCTGTATGAGCCGCGACACGTGAAACTTTAACCACGGCCCAGTGATGGTATAATCTGTATCGTTGCCAGACGCATGATTATGGCTAACTGTAACCTTAAATAAAATAAAAAAAACTACTGAGGTTACAGGGCTGCAATTTGGTATGTTTGATGACTGGAGGGTGGATGATCAACATACCAGTTTACAGCCCTCTAGCCTCAGTAGTTTTTAAGGTCTGAGGGTGGACAGAATAAAGTGCGGACGGACAAACAAATAGCCATATCAATAGTTTTCTTTTACAGAAAACTAAAATCATATCAGTCCTCACAGGAAATGCTTGCCTATTTTTCTAAGGTACTGCTTCAAGTTTTTCGGTTAATTTTCATCATGTAATCAAGGGAATAAAAAGCTCATCCATCTCGTAATCTAGACTCCTTCAATAGCGGGTTCATGACAGGCAGTTGACCCATGTATCCTATTTCCACGCTGACCTGTCCTTGTCGAACTCTGTCGTTTGTCGATAAGAGTCCTTGTATAAATCATTCTCCTTCTCTGTGTATGCCGCTGCTTTAGGTTTTCAGTTAACTTTCATTATATAATCGGGGGAATAAAAGAAACCTAATTTTCATTATACAGTCAGGGAATAAATTTTTTAAAATTTTATAATCAGGGGAATAAAAACCTAACTTTCATTATATATTCAGGAGAATAGAAAAACCTAATTCTCGTTATATGATCAGGAGAATAAAAAAACCTAATTTTCATTATATAATCAGGGGAATAAAAAATTTAATTTTCATTGTATAATCAGGTGAATCAAAAGACCTAATTTTCATTATACAATCAGGGAATAATTTTTTTTTCATTTTATAATCAGGGGAATAAAAACCTACTTTCATTACATATTCAGGAGAATAAAAAAAACCTAATTCTCGTTATATAATCAGGAGAATAAAAAACCTTAATTTTCATTATATAATCAGGGGAATCAAAAAATCTAAGTTTCATTATATAATCAGGGGAATAAAAGAAAACCTAATTTTCATTATATAATCAGGGGAATAAAAGAAAACCTAATTTTCATTATATAATCAGGGGAATCAAAAAACCTAATTTTCATTGTATAATCAGGTGAATCAAAAACCTAATTTTCATTATATAATCAGGGGAACCCCCCCCCCCAAAAAAAACTCGACCATCCTGTCGAAAGCATCGATGATGATGATGATGATGATGACGACTCTAATAATAGGACTACCGCCAGGGCCCAGTGACATTTCAGCGGAGAACCTCCTCCCTCCTCCTCCTCCTCCTCCTCCTCCTCCTCCTCCTCCTCCTCCTCCTCTTCTCCTCCTCCTCCTCCTCCTCCTCCTCCTCCGCCTCCTCCTCCTCCTCCTCCTCCTCCTCCTCCTCCTCCTCAGGAAAAGGTAAATGCCGGAAGCGCCATTTCTGATCTTTGGGGATATTGCGGCCTTTCTCCCGTCGCCCCGGTTCGAGGAGCGTCGAAGGCAAATTTGATTCCTATGAGAAGGAAGCATAAGATTCAATTTGCTGTCGCTTCCGTTGTTTCTAAAATGTTGGACAGCCCTGTAAGAGAATTGTATTTTTTTTTTTTTTTTTTTTTTGCGCATGAGAAAGCGATTTTGTTTTTATGGCTTCAAAAAAAAATATAGGTACGAAGTTTTTCGCTCCTCTCTCTCTCTCTCTCTCTCTCTCTCTCTCTCTCTCTCTCTCTCTCTCTCTCTCTCTCTCTCTCGCAATAACTTTTATGGTCGGCCTGATAGACGTTATTGTCATCGTCAACAAAACTCTTTTGTTTTTTTGGAATTAGTATCCATACTTCCACCTCTATTAACTTTTAACTTAATATATATATATATATATATATATATATATATATATATATATATATATATATATATATATATATATATATATATATATATATATATATATATATATCCTATCATATATATAAATATAAATATATATATATATATATATGTATAGGTATATATATACATATATACATTATATATATACATATATGTATATATAAAACTAAATATAAGGGATAAATCACGGATCTAACCATTCCCTATAACAACCGTTTTGAACTATTTCCAAAGAGCTTTATGTCTTTTCAAAGTGACTTTGATGTCAATTGTAACAAGTATTTTAGTTGGATGAAGCATGAAATAACAAACGGAAAAGAAGACCACTCTCCTAAATTTGAACATTTTTGGAGGTCGAGCAATTTAATAAATCCGTGTCACCTGGAACCTCTTGCTAGAAGTGATTCTTGCCCAATTGCTGATCCAATGTCATGGCATTAGTTACAGAACCTCTTTAAATTCTTGAAGCACAGTACTTTGAGATCCCTTGCTAGGTTAGTTTTCTGTAGAAGAAAACTATTGTGACGGCTTTGTCTGTCCGTCCGCACTTTATTCTGTCCGCACTTTTTCCTGTCCGCCCTCAGATCTTAAAACCTCCTGAGGCTAGAGGACTGAAAATTGGTATGTTGATCATCCACCTTCCATTCATCAAACATGCCAAATTGCAGCCCTCTAGCCTCAGTAGTTTTTATTTTATTGAAGGTTAAAGTTAGCCATAATCGTGCTTCTGGCAACGATGTAAGACAGGTCACCACCAGGCCGTGGTTAAAGTTTCATGGGCCGCGGCTCATACAGCATTATACCGAGACCACCGAAAAATGGATCTATTTTCGGTAGCCTTGATTATACACTGTAGTGGCTGTGCAGAAAACTCGATTGTGCCCAAGAAACTTCAGGGCATTTTTTACTTGGTACTCCTTGTTTAGGTACTGTTTGAGAGCTAATTCCTATGTGGACCTCCTTCCCAATACATCATTTACTTCAGTTATGCCAAGACTTCCACTGTGCTAGCCAGCCCAAGCCAAGCCACCTACCGGCCAAGCCAACCCAATCCAATTTCACAGATAACCAAACCAAGTAAAGCCCTCTACAAGCCAAGCTAACCCAGGCCAGGACAGACCAAGCCAGGCCAGGCCAAGCCAAACCTTCTGCAAACCAAGCTAACCCAGGCCATACCAGACAAGGCCAAACCAAGCCAAGCCCTCTGCAAGCTAAGCTAACCGAGGCCAGGACAGACCAAGCCAGGCCAGGCCAAGCCAAACCTTCTGCAAACCAAACTAACCCAGGCCAAACCAAGCCAAGCTAACCCAGGCCAGGACAGACCAAGCCAGGCCAGGCCAAGCCAAACCTTCTGCAAACCAAGCTAACCCAGGCCAGACCAGGCCAAACCAAGCCAAGCATTCTGCAAGCCAAGCTAACCCAGGCCAGGCCAGACCAAGCTAGGCCAGGCCAAGCCAAACCCTCTGCAAGCCAAGCTAACCCAGACCAGGCCAGACCAAGCAAAGCCAAGCCAAGCTAACCCAGGCCAGACCAGGCCAAGCCAAACCCTCTGCAAGCCAAGCTAACCCAGGCCAGGCCAGACCAAGCCAGGCCAGGCCAGGCCAAACCCTCTGCAAGCCAAGCTAACCCAGGCCAGGCCAGACCAAGCCAGGCCAGGCCAGGCCAAACCCTCTGCAAGCCAAGCTAACCCAGACCAGGCCAGACCAAGCCAGGCCAGGCCAGGCCAAACCCTCTGCAAGCCAAGCTAACCCAGGCCAGGCCAGACCAAGCCAGGCCAGGCCAAGCCAAACCCTCTGCAAGCCAAGCTAACCCAGGCCAGGCCAGACCAAGCCAGGCCAGGCCAGGCCAAACCCTCTGCAAGCCAAGCTAACCCAGACCAGGCCAGACCAAGCCAAGCCAAGCCAAGC
>NC_089748.1:41531097-41541097 GCF_040412425.1 Macrobrachium rosenbergii
TAATGAATGGTGTTATTTTTACTACATTGTTTCTTATTCCTGGCCCCCGGTGTTTTGACGGGTAAGGAACTGAGAAACGAAATCATAACCCTTTTTTATTTTTTTAAATGAATGATGTTATATTTAGTGCATTGCTTCTCATCCATAGCCACCGATATTTTGACTTGATATGGAACTGACAAACAAAATCAAATTCCCTTTTTTTTATTTTTTTTTGTGTATGATTTTGTTGTTATTACATTATCTCTCATCCATAGCCACCGATATTTTGACTTGGTATGGAACTGACGAACGAAACCAAATTCCCTTTTTTTAATTCTTTATGTATGATTTTATTGTCATTACATCGTTTCTCATTCATAGCCACCTATATTTTGACTTGATTTGGAAGTGACAAACGAAACCATATCCATTTATTTTTATTTTTTTTATGCATGATTTTATTGTCATGACATTATCTCTCATCCATAGCCACCGATATTTTGACTGGTACGGAACTGGCAAACGAGACCATATCCCTTTGTTATTTTTAAATGAATGATGTTATTTTTATTACATTATTTCTCATCCATAGCCTTCGATATTTTGACTGGTACGGAACTGACAAGCGAAATCATATCCCCTTTTTTTAATTTTTAAATGAGTAATGATATTTTTATTACATTATTTCTTATCCGTAGCCTCTGATATTTTGACTTGATACGTTACTGAGAAACGAAACCGTATCCCATTTTTGCAGGTTAAACATTAAATGAGCCAGTAAATAGATAAATATTGCCCGATAGCAACCACTCATTCATCCTGTGACCTCCACTTCGCCCAATCTGTCTTCCGATCACTTCTTCGAGTCGATTATTGCTTCGGGCGGCTAGGAATCGGCTCCTGGAGTTCCGCCGATGCTTCCAAGTTGCAGCGGCGGCGGCGGCGGCGGCGGCGGTGGCGGTGGCTGTGGCCGTTCGCTGTGCCATTGCGCTAGTTGAGGTCACCCAACCCTGGGTAAGGAAGGAAGGGGGTTGTAGAGTAAGGGGTTCGAGGAGGTCATGGAGGAGGTATAGAGGACTCTTGTCACTAGTCCACATACACACGCACACACACACACACACTCGTCCACCCGGGGCAGGGCTAGTTTTTTTTCGCCTCCTCCTTCTCCTTCTCGTCTTCTAAGGCCCCAGCACGGTTTTCGAGGGCACTCGCTCGGAACGGGATCCTGGCTCTTCTTAGGAGTGGGGGAGTCTTGTTACTGCTGCTGCTGTTGCTGTTTCTGCTGCTGTTCTGGGGGGCAGCTGCTGTGTCTGCTGCTGCCTCTCCTGCTGCTGCTGCTGCTGTTACTGGAGGAGGAGGAGGAGCCCCTCTGCCCTCCAAAAATCTTCCAGCAGGAGGACCGTCGGACCGTCGTTTCTCCTCGCCCCCACCACCACCATCATCATCATCCTGCCTCTGCCGGTGCTTTCCTTCCAGGGCGCCTCGGGCAGCAGTTGTGACCTGTGATGGATGACACGATTGGTCGTGGTTTTTCTTTGCTCTTTTTCTACTGACAAAAACCCGGAATTTTACCTCTTGACCACTTGGCTTCGGGATCGGTCATTTGTCAGAGGGAAAAATCTCATTGGGTTTGAAGATCGGGTAATATTAGGAGAAGGGATTTTGTTTGTTTTCGTTCTGTTTTTTGTTTTGTTTTGGTCGTTCTCGGCTGTTTGAAGATCGGGGAATGAGGCGATGGGATATTGTTAGTTTACTTTTGTTTGTTGGCTTTTGTTTGAAGATCGGTAATAAAGCAGCGGGATTTTGTTTGTTATTTGCTTCGGTTTTTGTTTATCGCTCTCGACTGTTTGAAGTTCGGGTAAAAATGCGATGGAATATCGTCTGTTTACATATGTTTTGGTTCTTGTTTGTCGTACTCGACTGTTAGAAGGTCCGGTGTTAAGACGATGAAATATTGTTTGTTTACTTTTGTTTTGGGTTTTTGTCCGTCGTTCTCGACTGGAGCCGTCCTTAAGAATCGGTCACTCCTTCCGCTGAAATCTCCTCGATAGTGCAGAAGGCGGATAAATAGATAAATAAAAGTGGTACAAAAGACGCAGACGAAATCCCATTAGATTACATTTCAGTCCACTCAAATGCCCTGTTTTGATGTCGTCCGGGTTTCTCAACTAAATTGGATTTGTCGAAAGTGGTGATGTATTATTTCTCCTTCGCCTCTTAAAGAGGGCTTTCGGTTAAATGGACGGTGTACGTACCTAATTTTTTTTTATAACCGAACTGTTGAAACGTATAAAAGCGCTTCTGCGGCAGGTTTTTTTTTTTAACAGAGTTCTAGTTGTATTTTATTAACTGAAAAATTCTTTATTTATTTGTTTATTTGTGTATTTATGTATATTTTTCATTGGCTCCCATTATTGCTATTACGCCATTGCATTAGTGATTGAATTAATCCATGAACTCTGTTTTAGTAAAATTATACATTTTTTGGTGTCTGGCATCTTATGTGATGAGAATACTCTTGACAAGATTTGAACATTAAACGTCCAGTGTAATATATTTATGCAATATTGGTTTCAGGAGCGAGTTGATTCTTTTGCGAGTGATTATAGGCGTTCTAGTGGTTTTCACCGTATCTCTTTAAATTATGTAGGTACACATGTACTCAAACCAAAATTCGTGACAAATTTGTCTCCGAAACAGCCTTTCCATGAATGGTTCGTATTTCATGAATGTATCTAAAATGTCTCCGAACGCAAGCAAGAATACCTCATGAAATCTATCCGGCAGCTCTGCGCTAGAATCATCAGAAGCTAATCAAACTTTACAAAAAAAAAAAATAAATAAATAAATAAAAAAAAACTGAGATTTAATGGTCGTGGTCTCAACCACGGAACTAAGGCCCATTGTCAGCGCTTTGTAAAAGATATGTCTTTTTAAAAGTGCCTGGTGACTGCAGGCCAATTTTGATTGATGGATTGAGTGATGGATCATCAGGTAGGCTTTGGAAGTTGATATTCAGTTAATTGATTGATTGACTGATGTTTTGACAGAAGCCAGTTTAAGACTTTGTCCAGGTTCTACTTGATGTTGTAACTTTATAGAAGTCTGTTTGGGAAGTTTACTTTATCTGAATCCGATTGGGTAAGGTACTTTATCCAAGTGTGATGGTGTGGAACACTTTATTAAGTCGAAGGGGTTTATGATACTTTATCCAAATACGATAGGTTCAGTTACATTATCCAAGTCCAGGAAGATTGGCCGCTTGGTTCAGTCGAACGTGATCGCAACTTCAAGTCCGATAGGACGGGTCGTAGTAAATCTTTTAAACCTATAATCAGATACAATGCAAATAAAATGTTTATTCTGCATTTAAACCAAGGGTAGAAGTGTCCAGGTCGAGTAGGAAGTGCCAACCTGGGGTAGGGTAGGTTATGTAAGGGAAGGTTAGGTTAGGTTTAGATGTAACCTTCTGGAAGTTCACTCATTTCAGACTTTCCCCCACCCAGAAGCCCCAGTTTTCCACTGTGGTCCCCTGCTGTTGTTGTACAAAGAAGGGGGACTTTAAGGCGTTAACTAAGCATTTGTGATGGAAATGTTATGCCAAGTTCGTTCAAATTTTACCAGAAAGTATCAGAAAACTCACATTTAACATTTGTACTGAGTTAAAGGGTTATGGGTAACATTTACTTTCCAAATTGTTGTATCCAATCATTGCAAGACATAGGGGGTTTATAAACGGAATTAAAAGTTAGATTCATCGAAATCTCAGTATCTTGTCCTAAAACAGTAAGAGAAAATAAAAAAGCTTAATACATAGGCAAATTTCTGTGAATATTTTGACGCGCGCAATACTACCTCAGATTTATTTCCTTAATAACCGGTGGCTATTTGTAAATTCACGTCACCAGAATAAATGAGATAATTAGTTTGCTGTGGAGTCATATGTACGTTATTTATGGCAGTTAACTTAAGCCTTATGAAGGCTGATTGAACTTTAGTTGACTGGTAATCGGATTCCCAGTCAGTAAGTTCATAATCAGTGTCATTTTAATGGTTGTTGGTAACAAACGTCTCTGTTTGGTTGTATATTCTTTTCTGATTTCTGCATTAAACCTTGTGTTTGGACTTCCTGTTTACAATTTTTCGTAAGTCTGGACTTCCTGTTTACAGTTTTTCGTAAGAACTTTCTAGTCACAATTTTTCGTAAGTTTGGACTTCCTGTTTACAGTGTTTCGTAAGCTTGGGCTTTCTGGTCACAATTTTTCGTGAGTTTGGACTTCCTGTTTACAATTTCTCGCAAGTCTGGACTTCCTGTTTACAATTTTTCGTAAACTTGGACTTTCTGGTCACAATTTTTCGTGAGTTTGGGCTTCCTGTTTACGATTTTTCGTAAGCTTGGACTTTCTGGTCACAATTTATCGTGAGTTTGGACTTCCTGTTTACAATTTCTCGTAAGTCTGGACTTCCGGTTTACAATTTTTCGTAAGTTTGGACTTTGTCACAGTTTTTCGTAAGTTTGGACTTTCTGTTTACAATTTTTCTTCAGTGAATATCACTACAGCTGTTTAGGTTTAAGTGGTAAGGAAACTTTGTACATTGGCGGTAGGTTTTTAAAACGTTTTCTTGAGGACTTTAATAATTACAAATAAAAAAAACACATAAATGTACGTTAGAGGGATAGAATACGAAGAGTTACTCTGAAGATGTTCTGAAAATAGGAAGAATTGCTCTGAATGTCTGCTTAAAGGAATCGGGAATTTTATTAAATTTTCAAGCCAGTATAAAATTTTGAATAATGTGGATAAAACTTGCAAGAGAGTATTTTAATGAGAGTCGTAAGGGCATTATTTTAAATAATGTGTAAGAAATAACTTGGATAAAACTTGCAAGAAAATATTTCAATGAGAATCGTAAGGGCTTCATTTTAAGTAATGTGTAAGAAATAGCTTGGATAAAACTTGCAAGAAAATATTTCAATAAGAATCGTAAGGGCATTATTTTAAATAATGTGTAAGAAATAGCTTGGATAAAACTTGCAAGAAAATATTTTAATGATAATCGTAAGGGCGTTATTTTATATAATGTGTAAGAAATAGCTTGGATAAAACTTGCAAGAAAATAATATTCCAATAAGAATCGCAAGGGCTTTACTCTGCAGATACGGGGTCGAATTCGAGCCAGTGGCAATACCCGAATGTAGGCAGACAAGGAACTGAAGTTTAATAGCCCCTTGGCAGCTTGTGCGACCCGCCAGTGGATTCTTTATGGACGGTGGACACTCCGACAAAAAAAAAAGGAAAAAAAAGTCGCTTATGGTCATATGTACTATAAGGAATTCGAATCATTGGTCGGAATTCACTTCATCGATTTTTTTTTTTTTTTTTTTTTGAAGAACATGCGGCCGTTCTAAGGAATTTTGCTATCTGGCAAAAATATATATGGATTTTTAAACTCTACAGACAAAACTGGTCTGAATTCACTTTATCGATTTTTTTTGTTTTTTTTTGTTTTGAAGAACTTGCGACCGTTCTACGGAATTTTGCTGTCTGACAAAAATATATGGATTTTTAAACTCTACAGACAAAATTGGTCTGAATTCACTTTATCGATTTTTTTTTTCTGAAGAACTTGCGACCGTTCTACGGAATTTTGCTATATGGCAAAAATATATGGATTTTTAAACTCATCAGACAAAACTGGTCTGAATTCATTTTATCGGTTTTTTTTTTTTTGTTTTTGTTTTTGAAGAACTTGTGGCCGTTCTACGGAATTTTGCCATCTGTCAAAAATATATATGGATATTTAAAAAACTCTACTGTCAAAATTCTTTTTACTGTGTCAGTTACTGAACAGGCAAGATTATATGAACTGATTCAATTCCAGAACTCCTTCTTCAGAAATATTCACCTCCAATTAGAGACCTTCAGTTATACTTCCTTATAATTAAGGTTACGGGATATTTTGAAAAAATAAGTGGACTAGAATTGTTTTACACATAACAGGTACCTTACGCAATATATAAGCTGACTCTTAACAGATACCTTACACAATATATAAACTGATTTAGTTCCAAAACTCTTTAAGGTCATTCACCTCAAATTGGATATTTTCAGTTGTACTTCTTACTTAAGGGTACAAGATATTTTGAAAGAATGCGCGGACAAGAATTCTCCTGCACTTAACAGGAAACTGACATATTTTATGTATAAACTGACTCATAATAGGTAATGACACAATATATAAACTGACTCTTCATAAGTAACTGACACCATATATAAACTGACTCATAATAGGTAACTGACACAATATATAAACTGACTCTTCATAGGTAACTGACACAATATATAAACTGACTCTTCATAGGTAACTGACACAATATATAAACTGACTCACAATAGGTAACTGACACAATATATAAACTGACTCACAATAGGTAACTGACACAATATATAAACTGACTCTTCATAGGTAACTGACACAATATATAAACTGACTCACAATAGGTAACTGACACAATATATAAACTGACTCACAATAGGTAACTGACACAATATATAAACTGACTCTTCATAGGTAACTGACACGATATATAAACTGACTCATAATAAGTAACTGACATATATTATATATAAACTGCCTCATAATAGGGACCTTACACATTATATAAACTGATTCAATTCCAGAACTCTCTGAGGTCATTCACCTCAAATTGGATATTGTCATTTTTACTCCTTATATTACTTAAGGTTACAAAATATTCTGAAAAAATGCGTGGACAAGCATTCTTTTTGCGTTGTCGTTGCACCTGTGTTGCAGGTATAATTACGCTGAAGGTCAAGTACAGCAGGCTGGGTGCATTACATAACCCGACCTGCAATTTGGTTGCATTGCGTCTGCATAAATGTTTGTATACACGCACTCAAACAGGTAGGTTTTTTTGTAAATATACATATAGATTAGAATTTTCTCTTTGTATTTTGAAGACCAGGCATCTTGAAGTTAGTATTGTGATAAATGAAAATTGCAAAGATGGCGTACAGTATTTATAGTTATGGAGTACGTGCTTTTTCATGTAAAAGAAAACTATTGTGCCGGCTTTGTCTGTCCGTCGGCACTTTTTTCTGTCGGCTCTCAGACCTTAAAAACTACTGAGGTTAGACGGCTGCAAATTGGTATGTTGATCATCCACCCTCCAATCATCAAACATACCAAATTGCAGCCCACTAGCCTCAATAGTTTTTATTTTATTTAAGGTTAAAAGTAGCTATAATCGTGCTTCTGGCAACGCAACAACACTGGCCACCACGGCCGACTGAGAGTTTCATGGGCCGCGGCTCTTACAGCATTATACCGAGACCACCGAAAGATAGGTGTATTTTCGGTGGCCTTGATTATGCGCTGTACAGAAAACTCCTTTCTTCGGCGCCTTTTTACTTGTTTATTAGTGAATTTAGAATTAAGATTTGTAGTTTGAATCCAGGCACTAAAAGGACAGTTCGAGTAATGTTACCACTCTGCAGTTTTCATTAAGCCCTTGAAAGGTGTCTGCATTCACAAATATCATGTACACTGGTATATATCCGTTTCCTCCATAACTGAATGACTTCAGAGGATTTTATAGGGGGATCAAAAAAGTAAGTATAGCTTAAGTTTTACCAGACCACTGAGCTGATTAACAGCTCTCCTAGGGCTGGCCCGGAGGATTAGACTTATTTAACGTGGCTAAGAACCAATTGGTTACTTAGCAACGGGACCTACAGCTTATTGTGGAATTCGAACCACATTATAGTGGGAAATGAATTTCCATCACCAGAAATAAATTCCTCTAACTCTTCATCAGCCGGCTGGAGACTCGAACTCGGGCTTAGCGAGTGCTAGTCCACAGCTCTACCGACTGGCCCAACAAAGAGCTATATAGTAAGCTACATTCCTCCGGCACCTTTTCTTCCAAATCCTGGACCTTTTCTTCCAAATCCTGGGCCTTTTCTTCCAAATCCTGGACCCTTTTTTCCAAATCCTGGACCTTTTCTTCCAAATCCTGGACCTTTTCTTCCAAATCCTGGACCTTTTCTTCCAAATCCTGGACCTTTTCTTCCAAATCCTGGACCTTTTCTTCCAAATCCTGGACCTTTTCTTCTAAATCCTGGACTTTTCTTCCAAATCCTGGACCCTTTCTTCCAAATCCTGGACCTTTTCTTCCAAATCCTGGACCTTTTCTTCCAAATCCTGGACCTTTTCTTCCAAATCCTGGACCCTTTTTTCCAAATCCTGGACCTTTTTTTCCAAATCCTGGACCTTTTCTTCCAAATCCTGGACCTTTTCTTCCAAATCCTGACCTTTTCTTCTAACCTGGACTTTTCTTCCAAATCCTGGACCCTTTCTTCCAAATCCTGGACCTTTTCTTCCAAATCCTGACATTTTCTTCCAAATCCTGGGCCTTTTCTTCCAAATCCTGGACCCTTTTTTCCAAATCCTGGACCTTTTTTTCCAAATCCTGGACCTTGTCTTCCAAATCCTGGACCTTTTCTTCCAAATACTGGAAGACAAACGCCCTATGGGTAACAGTAGCTTCTATTCACAGGTATGTTTGAAAAGTCAAACAGGTGTACCGCATTTTTATTCTCAAGTTCATCATGCTATCCACTCGGCCTTAGGATTAGCTCTTTTGGTATTATGGAATGATAGGCAAGGGTTTTATGAATCCCCTTTTATGTGGTATCTAGCATTTTGCAAAAATGCCTTATAGTTCTTCATTGGTGGGGTGGGTAGAGCTCGGCTAGCACGCTGTCGGCCCAGCTAGACTGACCGGCCAATGAAGAATTAGAGGAATTTATTTCTGGTGATAGAAATTCATTTCGCCATAATGTGGTTCGGATTCCACAATAAGTTGTAGGTCCTGCTGCTAGGTAACCAGCTGGTTCTAGCCACGTAAAATAAATCTAATCCTTCGCCAGCTCAGTGGTCTAAAACTAAGATAAACTTAACTTTTTTTTTGTAAATGCTTCCAGGATGTGTCAAACCTGGACGGAATCCATCCTCCTTCTTGTGACATGTTTACGAATTACTTTCTCTAACGTTCAGAGAAAACTAAAAGGTGGTAGAAATTTTGAATGGAACACACCTAAACGGGGCCATTATTCGTCCGTCGAATTGAAACATACACTCCCACCCCCCATCCCCAAGAAACCTGCACGTACAATTACTCCGCAATTTCGGACATTCTCCACTGGATTCCTTTCGGTCTGCTTAGAAAACTCTCAGATGAGCAATTCTCGACAGTCCCTTTTTTCATCGTCACATGAAGTTCGATTTAATATATAAACTTTCTGTCACTTCTTTTAATGCTTAGGGAAACGGAGCCACCAAACTCGCCACTGTAAAAACCCAAACCTGCTTCTGTTTTTATGGTGGTCCTTAAACCCTCTCCCACTTGTGAGAGGCGAGTCTAGAATGGATAGAGGGACCACTTTTTCCTTCCCCATTCGTTTTGGGTTTTCTTTTAGTTGAGTTAGGCAAGAGGGTCAGGTTGCTTGTCTCCCTGATGTTCCTGGAAGCAAAACTTAGCATGAGAAATATGTGATGATATCAGTAGTCACTCAGTGAATAAACACCAATTTCAAGCATTGCATAAAGTTTTAATTTTAAGGACTGGGAAGCACAAATGGGGGGCTGGAGAGTTTTAGGTCCGTGAAGAGAAAGGAATGCTACTTTACTTTGATTTGAAAGCTTGACAATAAAGTAAAAAATTTGTTTGATAATAAATGTAGTTTGGAAATAAAAGTAGGTATTCGCTAGTCTGTTACGAAGATGTGATCATGTTGGTTAGTTGGTTTAGATTAAGGTAGCTTATGCCACCCTGAGCCCATGGTCCGGGGATGTTTAAGGTGTGAAATGGATTTGGAGGCTTAGTGTGGACCTCCAGACTCCTCCTCCCAACCAACAGAGATGATATGATCCCAACATCTAAACTTTGATAAACTTTATTCTCTAGAAGATTTCTCTACTGCAACCTCACTTT
>NC_089748.1:41551097-41576097 GCF_040412425.1 Macrobrachium rosenbergii
GAGAGAGAGAGAGAGAAGAATCTCTTCTTACCTTTCTAGTCGATCATTTTTAAAGCTTGTTTAAATCTCTCGGACAAAGAAATTACTACTGAGAGAGAGAGAGAGAGAGAGAGAGAGAGAGAGAGAGAGAGAGAGAGAGAGAGAGAGAGAAACAGTTACCCTTAGCTGGAGGGGACGATCACGAAAATTATCCCCCCGGGGAGGTCACAAACTGCAATATTTGCCCGCTACCAGCGGTGATGCCCCTGCTCCTTTCTCCTGCCCCCACCTCCTCCTCCTCCTCCTCCTCCTCCTCCTCCTCCTCCTCCTCCTCCTCCTCCTCCTCCTCCTCCAGGTCATGCCGTTTCTCAGGACTTCCTTGAATCCTCGCTTAGAGGTCCCTTTGTCATTGCAGAGGTCGTTGGGAGTGGCCATTCTGTTATCCTGGGTTCACAGAATTTTTTGTAGTTTCTTTTGTGAAAAAAGTTAATAGAATTTAAACTTTTATTAGATTTTTTATTATAGTTTGTGAAAAAAATTCATAGAAGTGAAACTTTTTTCTTAGATTTTGTTTTAGTTTGTGAAAAATTTCGTGGAAGTGAAACTTTTTCTTAGATTTTTTTCTAGTTTGTGAAAAACTTCATAGAAGTTAAACCTTTTTCACAGATTTTTTTATAGTTTCTTTTGTGAAAAAAGTTAATGGAAGTGAAACTTTTTTCTTAGATTTTTTTAGTTTGTGAAAAATTTCATGGAAGTGAAGCTTTAACATAGATTTTTCTTTATAGTTTGTGGAAAAATTCATAGAAGTGAAACTTTTTCCATAGATTTTTTTTATAGTTTGTGAAAAACTTCATAGAAGTGAAACCTTTTCCATAGATTTTTTATATAGTTTGCGAAAAAATTTCGTTGAAGTGAAGCTTTTTCCATAGATTTTTTTATAGTCTTTGAAAAACTTCATAGAAGTGAAGCTTTTTCCATAGATTTTTCTATAGTCTGTGAAAAACTTCTTAGAAGTGAAACATTTTCCATAGATTATTTTTAGTTTGTGAAAAATTCCATGAAATTGAAGCGTTTTCCATTGACTTTTTTTCTTATAGTTTGTGAAAAATTTCATATAAGTGAAACCTTTTCCATAGATTTTTTTTCGGTTTGTGAAAAATTTCATGGAAGTGAAACCTCTTCCATCTCGGTGTCATTAGAAGCAAAAAGTAATTCAATATGCGTGGTCCAATTTCATTTAAATCTTTTTATAAAAGAAGTACATAAATATGCCTTTAATGCATACTTAAATGCATTTCAGACATCTCCTACAGACGCATGTACTGCGCATGCGCGAATGTGCCCGCGTGAGAATGCATTCTAACATGTATGTAGACATATGCGTGGATTATATTTATCTTCAATTTTTGAGAAATTTATTGATTTGTGAGTTTAACCGCAGAACTCCATATTTAAACAAATGTGATTTGATTAGAAAAAAAATTTCATTTACAAATTGTATTATTTAGATAAAATTTTAATCACATGTTCCTCTCTCAGGTAGAAAAATTTCTCAGTTAAAAATGCAGTTTAAATTTTCGCATAAATTAAAAGGTCATTCAACGATTAGGCGTTAATAAAGATAAACGAGATGAATTACAAAAAGGACCTATGAATGATTTCATTTAATCCCTCTTCAATAAGATTAGAAAAGTGTTTTTCACACTCAACATTCTTAACGTTATGAGAGCTACCTGCGCAGTTGATCTCAACCGTAACAAAACCTTAAGGATAATAAACCAGGAAGTCTTGTAATCCCACGTCTATTTTTCGTAGGCCTAAGATTATATTTTTTAGGCCTAGATCTGTCACACCAGATTTTCTGACCGTCTTGGCTAAGCGGTCAAATCTGGTGACGCGTATTCAGCTTCTGGCCGTCGGGCAGTTGATTTTTTTAAAATTTAAATTCTTGCGTGACGTTTCAAGGGCTCTTTCGTCAAATTAATTATAAAACGTTCACACTATTGATAGTGATAAAATACGCAAAGACAAAAATTAGGGAAAATGCAAATATATCAAAATCACCGAAGTGGTCTCAAAACTTTTCACCTGTACGTGGCCGGTCTATCAATCACTAAGTCACAAATACTCACAAGAGATAGGTCGATCTAAACACTGACAAAAAAAAAAAAATTTAAATCCTATAAAAACTTGCTTAAGTGTGAGGTTTTTTTTACATCTTCGGCTCATCTTAAAAAAAAATTGAAAGAAATTAAAAATGGACTAATTCGTTTTCCCAACTTTTAACATTTATTTTTGTTTTCTCCTTCGAGTTTCTAACATTCTTTCGGTACTGAACACGGAAGTTAGATTTTAGTTGCGTTCAGCCAGCGTCTTCCTAAAATGCAACTTTCGATTCTTGACAGTAATAGCTAAGATATTTAGGTGCGACGCAAAAATATTAAATTCTTTTTTTTTATTTCACGGTAGTCAGTAGGCTCTGTAGGTGAATGGCCCTCTATTCTTTGTAAGTAATATTCCTTCCGTACTGCAGCATTATTCATTTGTATAAATTACATTGCCCCAGGATTTGAACACGTAATGATTTTTATTCATTGTGGTATCTAAGAAAATTCATGGGTTTTGGAAGGTAAAAGTGGAATAAAAAGTTGTATTTCTTTTAAAACATTGATTTTTGGAAGCATGGGCTATTCATAAAACCGATGAAAATTGGATTATGACGTACCGTCATTTTTCTTGGTATAGATTAAAAAAACAAGTGAAAAATACGTCGAAGTTTCTTCGGCGCAATCGAGTTTTCTGTACAGCCGCTACAGCGTATAATCAAGGCCACCGAAAATAGATCTATCTTTTGGTGGTCTCGGTAAAATGCTGTATATGAGCCGCGACCCGTGAAACTTCAACCACGGCTCAGTGGTGGCCTGGCCTATATCGTTGACAGACGCACGATTATGGCTAGCTTTAACCTCAAGTAAAATAAAAACTACTGAGGATAGAAGGCTGGAATTTGGTATGTTTGATGAATGTAGGGTGGATGATCAACATACCAATTTACAGCCCTCTAGCCTCAGGAGTTTTTAAGATCTGAGGGCGGACAGAAAAATTGTGGACGGACAAAGTCGGCACAACAGTTTTCTTTTCCAGAAAACTAAAAAGTAGGACAGTTGCAACAAGCAACCATTTCCCGATTGACAGATTGACCGGTCCAGTTGCCACCGATGAGAAGAACACTTGAGCGGAACAGATGAAAAAAAAAAAAATAAAATAAAAAAGATTAAAATACCGCCATTCCTTTCTGCTGCAATTCACCACACTGACCAGGTCAACTTTTTGTGTCGATGTTATCGTTTCGTACTGTGTATTTTACTTATTTTACTTCGGTCCTTCGTCTGGTCGCTTTTGGGTATTTCTTTTAATAAAGAACGGTACTAAAGACTCTGGCTTCGGTTTTGACCCTGTAACAATTACTGAAACAATTTGTGTCGCTTATGCAATGAGATTCGTACCCGGAACGACGACTCTTAAGAGATCTTAAACAGAAAACCTTTGGAAAATGAGCCCCCGAACTGCGCGCGTGCGCTTCTCTCTCTCTCTCTCTCTCTCTCTCTCTCTCTCTCTCTCTCTCTCTCTCTCTCTCTCTCTCTCTCTCAGTCTGACTGAATCTAATCTCTACTAAACTCTACTAAAGGACTGTTTTTTTATTTAACCAAAAATTTAGAAAATTAGCCCCCGAACTGCTCTCTCTCTCTCTCTCTCTCTCTCTCTCTCTCTCTCTCTCTCTCTCTCTCTCTCTCTCTCTCTCAGTCTGACGGAATCTAATCTCTACTAAACTGTTTATTAAAGGACTGTTTTTTTTTTATTTAACCTAAAATTTAGAAAATTAGCCCCAATGAATTGCTCTGCTCTCTCTCTCTCTCTCTCTCTCTCTCTCTCTCTCTCTCTCTCTCTCTCTCTCTCTCAGTCTGACGGAATCTAATCTCTACTAAACTGTTTATTAAAGGACTATTGTTTTCATTTAACCAAAAAATTTGGAAAATTAGCCCCCGAACTGCTCTCTCTCTCTCTCTCTCTCTCTCTCTCTCTCTCTCTCTCTCTCTCTCTCTCTCTCTCAGTCTGACGGAATCTAATCTCTACTGAACTGTTTAATAAAGGACTATTTTTTTTTCATTTAACCAAAAATTTAGAAAATTAGCCCCCGAACTGCTCTGCTCTCTCTCTCTCTCTCTCTCTCTCTCTCTCTCTCTCTCTCTCTCTCTCTCTCTCTCTCTCTCTCAGTTTCAGTCTGACGGAGTCAGATCTTGACTAAACTGTTTTGAAAGGTATGAAAGGACTATTTTTATTTTCCTTGTCCAAAACACGACAAGGTGAAACCAGTATCTCGACTAAACTGTCTTGAAAAGTTTGAAAGGACTCATTTTTTTTTTTTTTTGGTCCAAAACACCACAAGGTGAAACCAGCGAATGGCCGATTCAAAGCCTCCGAGAAGAAAAGATGGGAAGGAAACCCCTCGGTGAAAGAATGTGAAAATTCAAGGAAGAGAAGAGAAACCGAATCGGGTAACACTTTCCTTTTGTGTTTTCCATTTTGTATCGGGAGTCTCCTGTGAGAAAGGAAATTATGTGCTTAGTAATTGAAGCTACTGCCTTCTTTGACGAGGTCGCTGCGGAGATAATTAGAAACTTTAGATGCAGGAAGAGAAGAGGAAAGAGAGAGAGAGAGAGAGCTCTTCGGGGGCTAATTTTAGAAAAGTTTTTGGTTAAATAAAATAGTTCGTTCAAAACAGTTTAGTTGAGATTTGATTCCGTTAGACTGAGAGAGAGAGAGAGAGAGAGAGAGAGAGAGAGAGAGAGAGAGAGAGAGAGAGAGAGAGTTATGTGATTGGACTTTCAACGAGGTACGAAGAAAGGTGTTGGGGGTGGGGGGTTGGGGGGAAGAAGAAAAAGAGTGAAACATTTGAAGGCAATGACGATGATGATTATAGTTATAAGGGAATAAAAGTGGAAAGCTTACGACGGTCGACCTCGGAACAAAAACTAGCTGATGGCTGTTTTCAGGCAGCCAACAGTGTCGAATTCAGAGAGAGAGAAAAAAAAGGGTCGACACAGAGAGAGAGAGAGAGTGAGAGAGAGAGAGAGAGATCAGTGTTCTTGAGTATTTCAGTGTTCGTGAATTTAGTTAACATGATTTTCTTATTGACATTTTTAACATAATGTAGAATCGTTATGTAGAATGATTCTTAGCAGGACGTTCAGAGTCATAACAAAAGCCTTGCTTTGACAGGAGAAACGCCCAAGTGAAGTGACAGTCAGATTACAGACCTTTGCAGTCACATTACTTACCTGTAGACAAAATTCATTTTAGGTTCTCATTAAATTTTATAGCATTTCTTTTTCTCTTGACTGACCTATCCAAGTCTTTATTTTTTTAATCAGTTGATTTGATGCAGGACCGAAATACTACCAACATGAATGAATTACTGACTGCCCTGGTACATAATTGAAAATCCACGATGAACTATGTATTACAGGTTGGTTTGAATCAATAAAAAAAAAAAACAGCAGAAAGACTTAAAATTTTTTCCAAATTTTTTTTCTTCGGTCTGGACTGACATTCTCAGAAAACTTCGTTTGATACCTTCTCAAAAATTCAGACCAGTTGGACAGTTTCCTTCTACCGTCCGCGTATTATTTTACTGTACCTCCGTTCACATTCTTTTTCTTCCATCTGACTTTCCAACCTCTCCTAACAACTGATTCATATTGCAGCTGCGAGGTTTTCCTCCTGTTACACCTTTCAAACCTTTTTACTGTCAATTTCCCTTTCAGCGCTGAATGACCTCATAGTTACTAGCGATTGGCCTGTGGCCTAAATTCTATACTCTATTCTCTTCTATTCGGTATACTGAGCTATAAAGGTGGATTTCCCCTTTTATGCTCGTCGACTGGGCCGCGTCCCACGAACGCTCACGTAACAGTTTCATCAGAATCCGGATTTTAATCCGGATCGCCGAGAAACTTGTTCGGGTGGGTTTTCAAGCCCTGGGTGACTTTCCCTGAAATTTCATCAGATTCCGCCTAACTCTCTTTAGATCTCGTGTCTGACAAACAGAGAAATGAGTAAACTATTGAACGGAACTGCTCAAAATATTGTATGCGCTTTGCAGTGTTTTTATTCCAAAATATTATATGTGCTTTGCAGTGTATGAATTCCAAAATATTATATGCGCTTTGCAATGTTTCAATTCCAAAATATTATATGCGCTTTGCAATGTTTGAATTCCACAATATTATATGTGTTTTACAATGTTTGAATTCCACAATATTATATGCACTTTGCAGTGTTTGAATTCCAAAATATTATATGCACTTTGCAATGCTTGAATTCCAAAATATTACATGCGCTTTGCAATGTTTCAGTTCCAAAATATTATATGTGCTTTGCAATGTTTCGATTCCAAAATATTATATGTGCTTTGCGATGTTTCAATTCCAAATTATATGCGCTTTGCAATGTTTGAATTCCAAAATATTATGTGCACTTTGCAATGTTTCAATTCCAAAATATTACATGCGCTTTGCAATGCTTTTATACCAAAATATTGTATGCGCTTTGCAATTTTTGAATTCCAAAATATATGCGCTTTACAATGTTTGAATCCAACAATATCATATGCACTTTGCAATGTTTGAATTCCACTATATTATATGCGCTTTGCAATGTTTGAATTCCACAATATTATATGCACTTTGCAATGTTTGAATTCCACAATATATATGCGCTTTGCAATGTTTGAATTCCACAATATATATGCGCTTTGCAATGTTTGAATTCCACAATATATATGCGCTTTGCAATGTTTGAATTCCACAATATTAGGTGCGCTTTGCAATGTTTCAATTCCACAATATTAGATGCGCTTTGTAATGTTTGAATTCCACATTGTTATATGCACTTTGCAGTGTTTGAATTCCAAAATATTATACGCACTTTGCAATGTTTGAATTCCAAAATATTATATGTGCTCTACAATGTTTCAATTCCAAAATATTATATGCGCTTTGCAGTGTTTGAATTCCAAAATATCATATCCGCTTTGCAGTGTTTGAATTCCAAAATATTATATGCGCTTTGCAATGTTTTTATTCCAAAATATTATATGTGCTTTGCAGTGTTTCAATTCCAAACTATAAAATGCGCTTTGCAATGTTTGAATTCCAAAATATTTTATGCGCTTTGCAGTGCTTGAATTCCAAAATATCATATGCACTTTGAAGTGTTTGAATTCCAAAATATTATATGCACTTTGCAATGTTTGACTTCCAAAATATTATGTGAGCTTTGCAGTGTTTGAATTCCAAAATATTATATGCGTTTTGCAATGTTTTTATTCCAAAATATTATATGCACTTTGCAATGTTTGAATTCCAGAATTCTAGATGCGCTTTGCAATGTTTGAATTCCAAAATAATATATGCACTGTGCAATGTTTGAATTCCAAAATATTATATGTGCTTTGCAATGTTTGAATTCTCAATCACGGATCTCTGACTTTTAAATAGATTAAAATAAGTTGTTATTTTAGACATTCTGTTCACATAGTTCAAGTTATTCCTTTTTACAATTAAGTTTCCGCGAAAAATATTATATGCTCTTTGTTATGTTTGAATTCTTAAATCACGGGATATGAGGCTTTTAAATATAAATTAAAATATATTATTACTTTAGAAATTTTGTCCAAATGATTCAAGTTATTCCTTTTTAAAAGGAAGTTTCCGGGAAATTCGTCACAGCAGGCATGCAAAGCAAAAACCAAGCATTTAGAAGGAAAGGTCATTGCATCCCTTCCCAGCTGTTTCTCTCTCTCTCTCTCTCTCTCTCTCTCTCTCTCTCTCTCTCTCTCTCTCTCGTAACTTACAACCTGCCTAGGATTCTTTGCTTTCGGGGTAAAAGGGGGAATTTATGAATCATTGAGAGAAAATCTCTCTCTCTCTCTCTCTCTCTCTCTCTCTCTCTCTCTCTCTCTCTCTCTCTCTCTCTCTCTCTCTCGTAACAACCTGCCTAGGACTCTTTGCTTTCGGGGTAAAAGGGGGAATTTATGAATCATTGAGAGAATCTCTCTCTCTCTCTCTCTCTCTCTCTCTCTCTCTCTCTCTCTCTCTCTCTCTCTCTCTCATGTGTTTGCTTATCAGAATAGTGTTATGTGAAGAAATTTCTAAATGTTTTATCTCGAGGTTTAACAAATAGTTTCCTTAAACTTTGTAGGATCATAATTACTTGTTGAAGGAGAGAGAAAAAAATTTTTTAATGGATATTCGCTATTTGATAAGTAAATTAAACTCTGTATTTAGGCAGTGGCTAGAAGGCAACACTATTTCGAATGATGTACAATAATTTTAAAAATTTCAGTTAATGAAAAGCTGACAGGACCCTTTCCCACACTCTCGTCCCGAAATCCTTTCGTCAATACCCGCTTCCCTGAAGCCCTCCTTGCTTACCAATTCTCCCCCCCCCCACTCACGTCCTACCCCACTAAACCCCCTCCCAACCCCCTCCCCCGACACGGTCACTTAGTTCATTCAACCTAGGCCGACTTCTGCTGAGTCAGCGTAACCTAATTCGACGACTGAAAGACCCAAGCCGTAAACATTTTTATCCACTTCGCTGGCGTCGGCTGCAGCAGCCTCAGTAGCCTGGCTTTGAAAAGAGGAGGGGTCCTCCGCCCCCCCCCCCTGCTTCATTGTATGCAGGCGCTTTCGGAAAGAGGCAGTCAGTCAAGACCTTCGGTTTGCAAAAGGCGTTTATGTGCCGAGAAAGAAAGTTGCAAAATTTTTTTTCTTTATGGGGTGGAGATCGAGGCCAGAAAGGTAGCCTTGATTTTATGTACCGGGGATGGAAAAATGAACGTTTTATTATTATTATATTGTTATTATGTAGAAAGAGTTATAGGGTTCTTAAATATTCCAAGGGGCCTTGTCGGTATTATTATTATTATTATTATTATTATTATTATTATTATTATTATTATTATTATTATTATTATTATTATTATTATTATTCCTCATGTTGTGAATATTATTGTTGGTGAGACAAAGACGGAAATAAGTTCAGATTTTATTGTAGGAATCGGTATTCCGTATCCGGGGATGGAAATTATTATTATTATTATTATTATTATTATTATTATTATTATTATTATTATTTTTATTATTATTCTTGTGACTTTTACGTTGTTGGCGAGACAGAGGCGGGAACAAATTATTGCAGGAATCAGAATTGCATATCCAGGGATGGAAATTATTATTATTATTATTATTATTATTATTATTATTATTATTGTTGTTGTTACTGTTGTTCTTGTTTTGATTATTACTGTTGTTGGCGAGACAAAGACAGAAACAAGTTCTGATTTTATTGCAGGAATCAGAATTGCCTGCTTTGTTTACGCTGCCCAGGAGATACCGTGATTGTCGAAACCGCCCAAATCTTAGTGGAACACTTTGATTAAATAAAAAAAAATAAAAAAATAATCCGATAACTGTTTCTAAGACTCGCAAACGTTTCAGTAAACAGAAGTAAATCACAGCAAAAAAAATTTAAACCCAGTTCTCCTTTGTTCCATTAATTGGGAAATTCTTCCGTCTTTCATATTTCGTTTGAACGATTTAAACAAAAAAAAAAAATCAGGTTTCCTCAGGAGCAGGTGACTTTCCCGAAGCCAATTCTGTTTTGGTTTTATGTTCGTTGAATTTTTTTTTTCTCCCTTCCTTTTGCACCGGCTAAGTTTTAAGATTAAATTTTATTGTGTACAGGTTGCGCTGGAGCCTGAGATGCATTTTCTCAAATCTCGTTTAATTGCATTTTCTCAGATTTCGTTAATTGATTTTCTCAGACTTCATTAATTGGATGTTCTCAAATTTCATTATTTGCATTTTCTTAAATTTCATATATTGCATTTTCTCAAATTTCCTCAAATTTCATTGGTTGCATTTTCTCAAATTTCGTTAATTGCATTTTCTCAAATTTCATTAATTGCATTTTCTCAGATTTCCTCAAATTTTATTAATTGCATTTTCTTAGATTTCATTAATGGCATTTCTCAAATTTCATTAATTGCATTTTCTCAAATTTCATTTTGTTACATTTTCTCAAATTTCATTAATTCCTTTTTCTCAAATTTCATTAATTGCATTTTCTCAAATTTCATTTAGTTGCATTTCCTCAAATTTCATTAGTTGCATTTTCTCAAATTTCATTAATTGCATTTCCTCAAATTTCATTAGTTACATTTTTTCAAATTTCATTAATGGCATTTTCTCAAATTTCACCAACTGCATTTTCTCACATTTCATCAACTGCATATTCTCGACCGTTGCGCCAAATTCTGAGAAAAATGAGAATAGTTGAATACTTTCCTCACTATCATTCATACGTTTTCTCAAATTTCTCGAACCTCCATCTGAAAACTCATTAGCTCATTATCATTTTACAGAGTGGATAGAAATGAAAGAAAAAAAAGTAGGATCTATTTACCTTTTTGTTCGGAAGGCATTTGACCCAAAAGGTAAAACAGGCGTATGTGCCTAATTAACAGACCTTATGTTCATGACTCGTTTTATCATTAGAGTCCTTTTGAGGAAAGTTGTCATTTGTTTTTGTGATGTTCTGGCTCTGTAGGAAGGGTTATAGGGTCCTTAACTATTCCAAGGGGCCTTGTAGGTATTATTATTATTATTATTATTATTATTATTATTATTATTATTATGTAGGAAGAAGTATAGTATCCTTAACTATTCCAAGGGCCCTTTTAGGTATTATTATTATTATTTGTGTAATAAAAATCCACAGTTATATAGTAAATGTATTACTATTTAAAATATGTAAAATATGGTTTATTTTACATATTTTACATAGTAATATATTTACTATATAAAATTGTGGATTTTTATTATACGTTGCTTTTCACGAAATTGTGAATCTATTATTATTATTATTATTATTATTATTATTATTATTATTATCATTATTATTATGTAGGAAGAAGTATAGGATCCTTAACTATTCCAAGGGCCCTTGTCGGTATTATTATTATTATTATTATTATTATTATTATTATTATTATTATTATTATTATTATTATTATTATTGAGAATTAAAAGCCACAACATCGTTAAAAATATTTATGCGCATAAATATTTGTGGCTTTTAATTCTCGATATTTTAGCCTCGTTACAGAGGTTCTATGGTTCATTATTATTATTATTATTATTATTATTATTATTATTATTATTATTATTATTATTATTATTATTATTATTATTATTATTATTCCAAGTAAGGTTCATTTCATTATCTGTTTTATTTTGACCATCATTTGTTCATTAATGTAAAAAATGTGACATTGGTATAATTTCATCATACTAGTCATGTATCTAATCTTTTCCACTTTCATTGTATTATGAGATTTTCGGTGTTTTTTATTTTAAACAGCTTTTTAGAAGCTGACTGTTCGTCTATTAACTTATATTTTGCACTCCGGAATTCTCATCTACCTTCTGTTTTTCCTGGTTCACGTCCTTTCTTCCTTTGAGGGGCAGATCCATCGCTCTCCTTCATAGTAAAGCTCCACCGGTCGTCATTCCTTTTCTTTTTTCTTGATTTTTTTCAGGTCTGTTCTGGAAGAGGGTATAGGGTTTCTTGTCCACTTGCCTCGAGGGCTTAATAAATCCCCCAGAATCCGAATTATTCATTTATTGATCCATAATGCGGATTCCTTCTATTCACTGGTCTCCTTATCCATATAATGTGCATAAAAGGTTTGCCAGATATAAATGCCATTTAAAACGATGATGTAGGAAGATAATCCCCTTTTTATAATAAATATTGTGGTTTTTTGAAAATATATTATACCTTTGGAAGCTCAAACAAATGATAACCCCCTTTTTTATATAATAAGTAATGTGTGATTTTTAAAAATATATTTAACCTCTGGAGGGTTCAAACAGCCAAATTGGGCTCCTTGGCTAAGTGGTCCAGAGCTCGGCTGAAGCTTCCTAGGTGCATGGTTAGCTACCGACCTGCCGCCCACCAGTCCACCCAGGTATAAATATGTACTAGTGTCTGCTATGGGTCAGGAAACAAGTCGTGGGGCTAGCAACTTCATCCTCGGAAACTTGCAGAGAGACTGGAAAGCTGTTGTACATTTTTGGTGCTAAGCCTTTCAAGAGAAAAATGCGTCACTTATAATATATTGATACATTTAACCCACTTTGTGGGAATATTCTCCCACAGAAGTGGTTACGGAAGTCTCCACGAAGCGAGAGGAGAGTTAATGGGATAATTTGTTTGCCATGCTCGAGTTTGCAAAGAGATCAAGTAATTACATCCGCGTTGGAGTCCCACACACTTGTTGAACGGGGACGCGCTTACCTTAGTCTCATTTTCCGTGAATCAACAGTTTGGAGTTTAGTAGAGAAGCCTCAGAATGTCCCATTATTTAAGATATTTATGAGAAGGCCGACATAACTAAAAAATACGTGTAGTAAATGACAAGGGAAAGGTAAGACACCCTCGTGGAAGAAACCAGGACGTAGGAACAAATAAAACACCGAAACAGAATTAAATATTAAGCTGGTTTTGTAGCGGCTGGGTTGGGTAATATCTGGGCATAAATGGGGCATGGCATGGCCTCGATGACGTACTTTAGCAGTGACCAGTGTGCAGACGTGGCAAGATAGAATTATCTCTTGATTATGGATAATTTTCCTCATTTTTTAATTCCAGCATCTTCAAGTGTCATTGATGATTATCAGAAACATGTAAAAAATGCGCCGGAGTTTCTTCGGGGCAGTCGAGTTTTCTGTACAGCGTATGATGCTGTATGAAACCCTCAGCCACGGCCATGAAACTCTCAGTCTGCCCTGGTGGGCCTGGGTTGTTGCGGTGCCAGACGCACGATCATGGCTAATTTTAACCTTAAAAAAAAACTACTGAGGCTAGAGGGCTGGAATTTGGTATGTTTCATGATTGGAGGGTGGATGATCAACGTACCAATTTGCAGCCCTCTAGCCTCAGTAGTTTTTAAGATCTGAGGGCGGACAGAAAAAGTGCGGACGGTCAGACAAAGCCGGCACAATAGTTTTCTTTTACAGAAAACTAAAAGTAAGTAGTATTGAAAACGCATGAGTGAATCATTGCTGGTACTTTTTTGTTAGTGATTATATCATCAGATGTGATAAACATGGCTAGTCATTATGGAGGAATGTAAGTAGCATTAGAGAGAGCTGAGGAATTAATGGCCGTGTAATTATGAACACCTGTAGTTTGTTGCTCTTCCACTCAGGCTACAGTCCTATGTTATTAATTCACAAATGCGTATTTATATCTTTATGATTATTATTTGTGTTGATGTAACATTGTAGTTTTTTGTATATCATTGTTTGGTGTATAAAGCAATTTGGCTTGTTCAGCGTACAGAATTATTCCTTTTCAATCATTAAAATATTTAAAAAGAATTAGGATTATAGAAAGGTAGACAGCTCTGTTTTTAAGAGTTACTTTTATTCAACTACTATTATAATTACCTTATTCTTAAAGTATAACTGGTTTTTATTCTGCCTTTTCTTCTTTAACATTCACAGACAGCCATTAAGTTCTCTATCTCTTTGCAAATGCTTATTTATATCTTTATGATTATTATTTGTGCTGTTGTAATATTGCAGTTTTTTGCATATCATTGTTTGGTGTATAACCATTAAATCTGTACCATGAAGCAGTTTGGCTTTTTCATCATACAGAAGTATTCGTTTTCAATCTTTAAAAATATTTAAAAAGAATTAGGATTATAGAAAGGTACACCGCTCTGTTTTTAAGAGTTGCTTTTATTCAATTATTATTAAAATTGCCTTATTCTTAAAATATAACTGGTTTTTATTCTCCATTTTCTTCTTTAACATTCACAGACAGCCATTAAGTTCTATATCTTTTGCAAATGCAATGCCAAGTCATTATAGGATTCCTTATCCGTTTTGAGACTTAGGCTCCTTAGCTTAAATGAGGTAGAAGAGAACCAGTCTCCATCCTGAGAGAGATTGGATGATAGTTAAAATAGACAAAAAATAGCAACAAAGGAATAGGAAAAATTCAGTTAAACAGAAAAGCAATATTTGGGAGATTCCTTTACTCTACTGATTTTCACTACTCGGGGCCACTGTATGATAAACTATACCAGTAAAATGTATCGTATTCTTTTCTTTATTTATTCTCTTATTTATTTTCATTCTCAGAAGCTGTTGACCCCAAGAATCTGCATTTGATCTCCATGGCATCTGTTGTCATATATTCGCCTCATTATATTCACAGTTTAACCTGCGGGGAAAAATTTTTTTATATATTTTTTTTTAAACTCTCCTGTTTGTGAATTACCCTCTTGATCATCTCATAATGATTTGCCTAAATTGAAATACCTTTTGGCAGGAGCTGTTGATGAATGCTGATTAGGAAGGCTAGATATTTATGGTAAACTGTTCATACCAGGGGGGAAGACTCTTGGAGAGCTAATTACTAAATCAGGAGCTTATCTTCCTCATTAGCGATTGTATAAGAGATTGAAGGTGGCTCCTTCTTAGAATTAACTTGGCCTGTGAATGTGTATATTTATTTATATATATATATATATATATATATATATATATATATATATATATATATATATATATATATATATATATATATATATATATAAATATATATATATATATATATATATATATATATATACGCACACATACACATACATATAAACATACACCCTTACATTATGAATTATGGAAAACTTTGCCGAGTACTAATACCCACAGGAGAGAGAACTAGCACACAAGATATCGTCTAGTATATATAGATTTGTGTGAGAGATTACATCAACCAGGCGGCGGCGAACATTCCGAATAAGGTTTGATGCAATCTGATGAAATTCTTTTATCATATTATTTAATCTCTCAACGTGCATAACGAAACTCAAAAGAGGTACTATTAATATGCATATATTTCAAGCTTAGCCGGGAGGATTAGAGCTTTTATTATTTTTCTTAGCTTCGATGAAGTTTATACAGATCTCTTTCATTTATACAGACTGCCTTTGAGAGATTTACATTTATGAACTGATAGCCGAGAGATTGTGCATATCATGCTTGCGTGATTGCACGCGCAAGTCGCTAACATTTTAAGACTTCGTCGCGGATGCCGTTTTGTTCAGCGAACAGTAACCGCTTTTTGACCAGTATTGCTTAATTGTGGGATTACTTTGATACCGGGAGCGAAGCCCCCCCCCCACCCCCGCCCCCCGCGTCTGTCTTATGTAAAGTCATTGGAAAGCTAATTAAGATTTTCGTAGTAAGTTGTTTATATACAATCGTTACACAGGTTCTTTTGTTGTGGGCACTTATCTTCTCAAAATTTACATATCTCGTCTTGTAATCTTAGATGAGATGTTTTTCATGAGAGTGAATTCGTATCTGATGGAGTCTGTACCAAACTAATCTCACTAGTCCATCTTGTAAGTTAATTTAGTTTTTTTTGGTGGGGGGGGGGTTTCTGAAAAGAAAACTATTGTGCCGGCTTTGTCTGTCCGCCCACAGATCTTAAAAACTACTGAGGCTAGAGGGCTGCAAATTGGTATGTTGATCATCCACCCTCCAATCATCAACCATACCAAATTGCAGCCCTCTAGCCTCAGTAGTTTTTATTTTATTTAAGGTTAAAGTTAGTTATAATCGAGTTTCTGGCAGCGATATAGGACAGGCCACCACCGGGCCGTGGTTAAATTTTCATTGGCCGCGACTCATACAGCGTTATACCGAGACCACCGAAAGATAGATCTGTTTTCGGTGTCCTTGATTATACTCTGTACGGAAAACTCGATTGAGCCGAAGAAACTTCTGCTCATTTTTTACTTTTTTTGTTTTTTGTTTTCGTTTTTCGCAGCATTTAAAAAATAAGCAGCAATAATTATTTGAACCTGCATCTAAGAAAAAGATTTTGTGCTTTGGTGCGGACAGTATACGCTTGTTTTTTTTTTCTCTTATTATTTTTTTTTTTTTTCCTAATGTTTATAATCACTGTCTTTACATTTTCGAGTGCCTGCAATTAGATTTTCTGCGAGGGTCGCTTCTTCTCCGCCCTTTCCTTACCTCACTCTTTCTCTCTTTCTCTCCAGACATCTCCAGCCACATTAGTATATAATTTAGTTCGAGTCGCCTTGAGAATTCCCAGAGCACTCGATGTTTTTATCGCATTTTCTCTCGATATCTTTCTTCATCATTTTAGCTCAGAGCAGTTTTGCAAAGCAATTTTGCAGTATTGCTGTATTGTAGCTATGATATTCAAAGCAAATTTAGATTCACAGCGGTGTTCTTATTTTGCAGTATTGCTGTATTGTAGCTATGATATTCAAAGCAAATTTAGATTTACAGCGGTGTTCTGTAGATGATCAGATTTGAACAGGTAATTTAGGAGTCCTCTAGAAAAATGAGAAGGAAGTAAATGGGAAAAAATGGATGACAAGCGAGAAACAGCTAAATTAGAATGAATGGCTGGTGAATGAATTATCTGCTAACAGAAAAGTAAATAAATAAAAAAATAACGCGTAGGAGAAAATGAAATGAATCGAAACACAGACCAGAAAAAATTAGATTACTCGAGACGAAAACACGTAGAAGAGAATTTAAAAAATCGAAGCGAAATCCGGAAAAAATCAAATTAAAATCGAAGAAGAGACTCAGAAGAAAATTAAATAAATCGAAACACAACCCAGAAAAACTAAATAAATCGAAGCCAAATCCAGAAAAAATTAAATGAATAGGAACAAAACCCAGAAAAATTAAATTAATCGAAACAAAAACGCGTAGAGGAGATAATTAAATAAATCGAAACAAAACCCAGAAAAAATTGAATAAATCGAAATAAAATCCAGACAAAATTAAATAAATGAAACAACCCCCAGGAAAAATTAAATAACTCGAAACAAAATCCAGAAAAATTTAATTAATCGAAACAAACCCCAGAAAAAAATTAAATAAATCGAAACAACCCCCAGAAAAAATTAAATTAATCGGAACAAAACCCAGGAAAAACTAAACCCAAGCAAAACCCAGAACAAATGAAATAAATCGACCCAACCCCCAGAAAAATAAATAAATTGAAACAAAAACAAGTAAGAGAAAATTAACAGAAGACCAAGCGGAAACTGAACGAATAAAAAATAGCTCAAATTAGGTAGAAATAAAATTGAAAAAAGAATTAAATGGTCTGTAGCAACAGAGAGCAGGTTAGGTAGAAATAAAATGGGGGAAAAAGAATTGATAGCGGGAGCAATAGTATCAGCAGGAGGTGGAGCCAACCATTAATTGGAACCTCCTCATTCTCGCTGACATCGAAGATTCAAGAACGTCTCATTGGCCGGTGTTCGGTGGCTAAGGTCCGTCCGGATCGCTTCCTACAAATCCGGTGTGACGAGTTTCTGGCCTCTGGTAGCCGTGCAAGCACATTTTCCACCTGTTGAGTCGCCGCGTCCTCCTCCTCCTCCTCCTCCTCCTCCTCCTCCTCCTCCTCCTCCTCCTCCTTTTAAACTTTTCGATAGGTGCTTGTGTTTGTGCTTGTGTTTGGTGCCGGTTCGTTTTAATCTCTCTCTCTCTCTCTCTCTCCTCTCTCTCTCTCTCTCTCTCTCTCTCTCTCTCTCTCTCAGTGATATGGCATAGTGACATTTCTGTGTAAACGATGAACATGAATGGATATATTTCTCTCTCTCTCTCTCTCTCTCTCTCTCTCTCTCTCTCTCTCTCTCTCTCTCTCTCTCTCTGTGATATGGCATAGTGACATTTCTGTGCAAACACCGAAAATGAATCTCTCTCTCTCTCTCTCTCTCTCTCTCTCTCTCTCTCTCTCTCTCTCTCTCTCTCTCTCTCTCTCTCTCTGTGATATGGCATAGTGACATTTCTGTGAAACACCGAAATATGATAGTGACATCTCTCTCTCTCAAACACTCTCTCTCTGAATCTCTCAGTATTATGAGGTGTTGATATTTCTGTGTAAACGCTAAAAATGAATGGAAATAAGTCTCTCTCTCTCTCTCTCTCTCTCTCTCTCTCTCTCTCTCTCTCTCTCTCTCAATAAAATTTTGTAAAATTTAAAAAAGCTTGTTAAATGTCACGAACTATCAGTAGAATTTTTTATCGTTGTACTGGCTTAGATATAAACGAATTCCTTCAACTGATTAACGAGAATGATACTCGGTCTTGTGTGGCCCATCATTAACCTTCTAAAATTTTAAGCACTTTTTTTTTTACAGTAAACAGGTATTTTATTTGTGCATAGCAAGTCACACACAGATATCATTTCGTTTATGTTTTTTTTTTCACTTTTTACTTTTATGAAAAAGAAAACTATTGAGATGGTCTTGTTTGTCCGTCCGTACTTTTTCTCTCCGCACTTTTCTGTCCGCCCTCAGATCTTAAAAACTACTGAGGCTAGAGGACTGCAAATTGGCATATTGATCATCCACCCTCCAATCATCAAACATACCAAATTGCAGCCCTCTAGCTTCAGTAGTTTTTATTTTATTTACGGTTAAAGTTAGCCATGACCGTACGTCTGGCAACGCTATAGGACATGCGACCACCGGGCCGTGGTTAAAATTTCATGGTCCGCGGGTCACACAGCATTATATGCTTTACAGAAAACTCGATTGCGCCAAAGAAACTTCGGCGCATGTTTTACTGTTTGACGTTTTTTGTTTGTGTTTTTCTTATTATTTTTTGATGAATGCTAAATGTTTGCGCTGAAGAAGTTTTCCGTCATAATTATTATAATTATAATTATAATTCCAACGAAAATATTGAATAAATATTCACTAGAAATACTTTTTTATAGTTAAATCTTTGTGTTGGTGTAATGCCATTGAATACTGTGTAATATATTATTTGATGAAATCACGAAATTCACGACAACTGTAATTAAATATCTGTCATTAAAAATGTGAGAATTTCGAAACGCCATGATGAAATAGAGCACCATTAGAAACCAGGATATAAAAATACCTTTTGTATTTACGAACAAACCAGTCACATTCCCGTTTTCTGTGACCTCTGCTGACCTGAGTGATCTAGATGCTGAGAGTGGATGTAAGGTCGATTTTCCCGTCTCTCCCGCGAGAGGCTGAGATTACGTTTGATTGGCAGAGGCGATCAGGATTCTTTTCTCTTATGCTGCGCTATCATTTACTTTGTTGTTGGGTTTTGTTATTGGTATTGTTGTGGTGATGATTTTGTTATTGTTGTTGTTGTTGTTGCTGTTGTTGTTGGGGGTTTAGGGTTGTTATCGTTTTTGTGATTAGTTAGTTTTTTTTTTTCCGCTTTCTACCTTTTCGTGTTATTTCTACAGTTGCTTTTCTCAGCTTGTCGTATTAGTTTCTCTCTGATCAGTCTCTCTCTCTCTCTTATCTTTATCTTTGTTATATCCATTAAGTAAACTGGCCGGCTCCTATTATTTTCAATGAATGAGCTCTCTCTCTCTCTCTCTCTCTCTCTCTCTCTCTCTCTCTCTCTCTCTCTCTTTGTCTTTGTTATATCCAGTAAGCAAACTGGCCGACTCCTATTATTTTCAATGAATGAGCTTTCTCTCTCTCTCTCTCTCTCTCTCTCTCTCTCTCTCTCTCTCTCTCTCTCTCTCTCTCTCTCTCTCTCTCTGTCTTTGTTATACCCATTAAGCAAGCAGCCCGGCTCCTTCTCCCATTATTTTCATTGAAAGTCTCTCTCTCTCTCTCTCTCTCTCTCTCTCTCTCTCTCTCTCTCTCTCTCTCTCTCTCTCTCTCTCCCTCTCTCTCATATTCATTAAGTAAACTGCCAGCTTCTATTATTTTCAATGAATGAGCTCTCTCTCTCTCTCTCTCTCTCTCTCTCTCTCTCTCTCTCTCTCTCTCTCTCTCTCTGAATTTTGCTGAGGGTGACATGTGAGTTATATCCATTTTGGCCTGATTGCGATCAGGGACTGCCAACTGCAAATTACAAAGCGCAAACGAGACGACGTAAGCGATGCTAATGCCGTACCTCTCGTTCTCTCTTACTGGCTCTCAATGCGATGAGTCGAGACGCTTGTAGCCATTAAGCATGCTCCGAGATGATGATGTTGTTTGGCACAAACAAAGTTTGTTTACCCGAGTGTTCACAGACCCCCCGTAGGGAGGGTTATAGCGCCGTCAGTGCGCCTTATGCGGTGCGCTGTAGGCATCACTTGTAAGGTTCTTTGTAGCTGCTGCTTTAACTCTTTCGTTCCTTTTACTGTACCTCCTTTCATATTCTCTTGCGTCTTACTTTCCTCAACTCTCTCCTAACAGTTGATTCATAGTGCAACTGCTTTGAGGTTTTCCTCCTGTTACGCCTTTCAAACCTTTTACTGTCAGTTTCCGTTTCAGCGCTGAATGACCTCATAGGTCCCAGTGCTTGGCCGTTGCCCTAAATTCTATATTCCATTCAACCAATTCAATTTCATGTTCAGGTATGAATTACGCGTGTTCTGCTGGGATGGTTAGTGAGCGTTTATTTTTTTAAATTATTATTTTTTTTTTTTTTTGTATATTTTTATGATTTTTTAAGGGTGTACGTGTGTGAATTTGAGGAGGAAGTATGGACGCAATTAAGAAATGTTTGTTTGTTTGTGTGTGTGTGTGTGTGTGTGTGTGTGTGTGTGTGTGTGTGTGTGTGTGTAATTGGGTGAAGTGAATGTACAGTTTATTCATTCCTGCTCCTCTGAGATTTGAGTATTAGGCACGGGTGTTGTTTATATTACATACATTATATATATATATATATATATATATATATATATATATATATATATATATATATATATATATATATATATATATATATATATATATATATATGTGTGTGTATATATATATATATATACATATTTACATATATATATATATATACATATATACTAAACATTAATTAAGAAAGCCTTCATCATTTACTTGACATGAAAGAGTATGTATGGTGTTTATACGTAGCGTTTTTTGTGTGTGTAATTGTAGCAAGTGGCATATTTAAAGTATATTTGAGTTGTTTCTGTGGGAAAAAAATCGGTTTTTCACTCATCTATAATACCGGAGAATTTCGTAAAAACTGCAGCATTTTTTTATTTCTTAATAATAATAATAATAATAATAATAATAATAATAATAATAATAATAATAATAATAATAATAACAATAATAATAATAGTTTTAGTTTGTGTCTGTTAAACGAGTATAATTAATTTATTTTCTGTAATAATAATAATAATAGTTTTAGTTTGCCTTTGTTAAACGAGTATTATTGACTTATTTTCTATAATAATAATAATAATAATAATAATAATGATAATAATAATAATAATAATAATAAACAGGAATGCCAAAGGTTGGCCAGCTAAGAGTATCATTATCAAATTCACTCCCGAAAGCAAATAGAGAGAGAGAGAGAGAGAGAGAGAGAGAGAGAGAGAGAGAGAGAGAGAGAGAGAGAGAGAGAGCCCAAATGACCACTCACTACCCAACCTCTAAAGAATGTATTTACTTTTCACACCAACACATTCCTTTTAATTTAGTGTAATTACGCATCAATACATAATAATACTTTATAAACCTTTGTGTGTGTGTGTGTGTGTGTATATCTTAGTACCTGAGAATTCCAGACTGATGACGCCTATAATGGCGATGATGATATGCCGACCGGCGTGTAATGAAAGGGTGGTGATGAAGGCAGCGGCGCCCTAATGGTGATGATAGCGATGCTTAGAGGCCGCGATTCATCATTGATGCTTATCCTGATAAAGGGATGAATGATGAATAAAGTACGGCTGGGCGGGGCCGGAGCGCGCTCGGATGCGCCGCCATCATGTCGTGAGGTGGATTTTTTTTTTATTTTTATTCTTTTCAATTTTTTTTTTTAATTCGTGTGATTTTACAGTTAAATCCTTACTTAAGTGAAATTGTGAGTGGGTGGAAAATGGTGGAGGTTTTCTTAAATTATTGTCTTTCGGTATATTTTTATACAGTATAATATATATATATATATATATATATATATATATATATATATATATATATATATATATATATATATATATATATATATATATATATATATATATGTATGTATGAGTAAAGTGTTTTTTGAGCTCCAGTTTTTTTCCACAAATAATTACTTTAAAAATGAATGATAACTGAATTTATTTCATTTAGATTAAATTGAATGATACCTAATTTCATTTCATTTAATTAAGAATCAGTGACACCTGAATTTAATTTCGTGCATTTTTCATTTTTGTCATCCTTGATTTGATAAAAAGATTTAGATTAATACAATTTTCTATGTAATTTGTTCTTAACATTGTCCTCCCGTTATCTTTAATATCGTTAGGCGAATGTTAAAAACACAATTCATAGAAGTAATTAATTTTTAACTAAATGAAATTAAATAAGGTATCACTCAAATTTGATTAAATTCGGGTTGCATCAGTTTTAACTAAATTAAGTAGATTCAGGTGTCATTTTTGACCAAATGAAGTCAGATTCAGGTATCATCAGTTTTAATTAAATTAATTTTAATTAAATTAATTCAGGTATCAAAAATTTTAATTAAATCAAGTAGATTCAGGTATCATTAGTTTTAACTAAATTAAGTAGATTCAGGTATGATCATTTTTAACTAAATTAAGTAGATTCAGGTATCAAAATTTTTAACTAAATGAATTCAGATATCAAAATTTTTAACTAAATTAAGTAGACTCAGGTATCATCATTTTTAACTAACTAAAGTAGATTCAGGTATCAAAATTTTTAGCTAAATTAAGTAGGTTCAGGTATCATTTTTGACTAAAGGAAGTCAGATTCAGGTATCACCAGTTTTAACAAAATTAATTTTAACTAAATAATTGAGATATCAAAATTTTTAGCTAAATTAAGTAGATTCGGGTATCAGCATTTTCAACTAAGTTAAGTAGATTCAGGTATCAAAATTTTTGACCAAATTAATTTTAACTAAATCAATTCAGGTATCAAAATTTTTAACTACATTAAGTAGAGTCAGGTATCATTTTTCACTAAATGAAATCAAATTCAGGTATCACCATTTTTAATTAGATAATTTAGGCATCATTCATTTTCAAAGTCATTATTTGTGCAGCAACGAATAAAAAAAAAAGAAAAAACTAGATAAAAAAAAAACACTCTACCAACCCTCAATGACTATTGACACGAAACTTTATATATATATATATATATATATATATATATATATATATATATATATATATATATATATATATATATATATATATATATATATATATATATATATATATATATATATATATAGCTTCTCCTGTTATTAAGTATACGTAAGAGCAACAACGCCTTAACAAGTAATAAGTAAGAAATAATAAATGACTCACCAATCAGCTGTTTTTTTCATTATAGATATATGTTATTAACACCAGGAGGATTCGGTAGCAATAAGGGCAGTAGCAACAACCAGAGTTAATAACAGTAATGGCAGCTTGGTTGATGATAGAAGAAGCGCTGTCGGTAGCGAAGCGCTAATTACTTTGCTAGAGACTGCAATTTTAATAACGATGTATAACTGCAGTAATTTAGCTCACCGTCCTGGAGATATGATGCTAACTTTTCCATCATAGCAAGATAGAAGTCTGATTGATTTTTTTTTTATTTATTTTTTTATTTATTTTTTTTTGTAGATGGAGACAGTTTTCGATTGTGTCTTAGGTCGTGCAACCTTTTTTTTTTTGTATTTGTGTATGTATGTGAGTGTATATGTATGTATTTTATATAATGTATATATATATATATATATATATATATATATATATATATATATATATATATATATATATATATATATATATTCTTGCCTTCTTCAAGAATCTGATCGTCTAAACATACTGATGCAGACTTCAGAATACTTCAGGATCATTTAACCTAAGGATACTTCCACGGTACGGTGAGACATCATAAACGGCATTGGCAGCTTATCGCAAACATGCCACTGACAAGTTGAATACAAGTCATAGAGTTATTGGTTTTCAACTTGTTTACGATTTGCATGTGATAATTTGCCGACAGGTTTAATACAAGTCATCGACTTTCTGGTGGCCCTAACCAGACTCTGAATCAAAAAGTTTTCAACTTGTTTGTGATTTGTATCAGATGATTTGCCGATTGTGTTTATGACATTTACCTAGTGTACTTCTACATTATGGAGAAACATGTCATAAACATGCATTGGCAACTTATCAGAAACACATCACCGACAAGTTGAATACAAGTCATCGAGTTATTCGCTCGCCACATCCGGGCTCTGAATTGAAAAGTTTTTGACTTGTTTGTGATTTGTATCAGATGATTTGCCGACACATGTTTACGACATTTACCTAGGGTGCGTCTACATTAAACATGTCATAAACATGCATTGGCAACTTATCACAAACATGTCACTGACAAGTCGAATACAAGTCATCGAGTTATTCGTACTTCACTTCCGGACTCTGAATCGAAAAGTTGTCAACTTGTTTGTGATTTGTATCAGATAATTTGCTGACACGTGTTTATGACATTTACCTAGGGTGCTTGTCATTATGGTGAAACATGTCCTAAACATTGGCAACTTATCACAAACATGTCACTGACAAGTCGAACACAAGTCATCAACTTATTCGTTCGCCATATCCGGGCTCTGAATCGAAAAGTTTTCAACTTATTTGTGATTTGTATCAGATAATTTGCCGACATGTGTTTATATGACATGCTTTCCTTGTGTTGTGGACGCACCCAAACAGGATCGATTCGAATGTCACCTGTGTTTATCAGACGACCGAAAACCACAAAATTGCAAATAAAGACAGGAATTTCTTCAGTGCACAATAAATGTTAAGTGGACCACATGGGGAGAAAATAGGTTTCTCCCAAAGA
>NC_089748.1:41578597-41593597 GCF_040412425.1 Macrobrachium rosenbergii
ATATATATACATATATATATATATATATATATATATATATATATATATATATATTATGCACACATACATACGTATATATATATATATATATATATATATATATATATATATATATATAATATATATATATATATATATATATATATATATATATTCAGAATCCGCAATATTTGTTCATGGCAAAGTTATAGAGCTCAGTAGTCATCATACAAAATTTTAATAGGTAAATTATTCTAAAAAAAGGGGGGCGTGTGGCAAATATGCAGTTCTAAAGGATAGAATGTTATAAAAGCACACATATGCATCCCAGTTGTATTTCCCATTACACTGATTTCAAGTACAATATTATTTTTAGTGTTTAGTCCAGTTAACTGAAAATTCATAAATTACCCTGTTATATATATGTATATATACTGTATATATATATATATATATATATATATATATATATATATATATATATATATATATATACAGTATATATATATATATATATATATATATATATATATATATATATATATATATATTCTGTAAAAATGGACATCTGAATTCTGGCATTATCACGTTCGAACTCCTATTTCCTCTGGCTAATTTTATGACCATAAAAACAATTAGCAGTTTTATTATTTTTTTTCTTACACAGTTCACTTTCCACTGAATAATATCGTTGTCACAGAATTCTACCTTTTCGGTAAATTTTAGAATTCTTGATCTTTAGGGTACAAAGAAAATATAATTTTGGAATGAAGACAATTAATACAAGATACTGTCAAAGTAAGCTGACTCTCTCTCTCTCTCTCTCTCTCTCTCTCTCTCTCTCTCTCTCTCTCTCTCTCTCTCTCTCTCTCTCCCAGGTTATTAATAATAATCGCGTGTGATAATCATTATTATTATTATTATTATTATTATTATTATTATTATTATTACATTTCTATGTCATTAATTTCTTGAATTACCTTTCTCATTATTATTATTATTATTATTATTATTATTATTATTACATTTCTGTGTCATTAGTTTCCTGAATTACCTTTCTCATTATTATTATTATTATTATTATTATTATTATTATTATTACATTTCTATGTCATTAGTTTCCTGAATTACCTTTCTCGTATTATTATTATTACATTGCTGTGTCATTAGTTTCCTGAATTACATTTCTCAGGTATTATTATTTTACTATTACATTTCTGTGTCATTAGTTTTCTGAATTACCTTTCTCGTTATTATTATTATTATTATTATTATTATTATTATTATTACATTTTTATGTAATTAGTTTCCCGAATTACCTCTCTCATTATATTCGTCTCGGTTACATTTTTGTCCTTCCTTACATTTCCGTTTGAGCGTATATAAGCGAACGGTTTTGTCATTTCAGCGACAAGCTGAAATTACATAACAGTTCCAATTACGGTTCGGAATCCTTTCGTGACGATGAATTCGTCATCATCATCATCATCATCATCATGTCACTTCTCACTCCACAATTTCTAAGCCGATGAAATATAGTACCATCATTCACGTCAGTAATTTCATCAGTTAACTCGCATTCTCCATTGCACATACTTGCTCTCACGGTGCGCGGTGTTCTCCGGCCCATTCCCGAAAAAAAAAAAGAAGAATGCATTGCTTACAGTCTTGGCACAGCATAAATTTGCATTTAGAAAAGGGGTGTTTGGAGGGGGGAGGGGGGGGGGCGCAAAAAGCCGTCTTTTTCGGGGCGTGGTCATCTCGACCGCGGTGAGGTTTCGCTTTGGTGGACTCGGCTGTTGGGGTTTTCGGGTGGATTGAGAATTTACGGTGACGGACAGACAGAAAAAGACTGATAAACAGGCTGACTGACGGACAGGCTGACAGACAGACACAGCAGGTGGGTCTGTCCTTAATAAAGGCAAGACGGCTTAGATTTATTTTCATTATCGTTTTTATATTCATAGTCAAAAATATTGGACCAACGTGCTTCAGATGTCTTATGAATCCGTGCAATATCCATATATATCTATCTATCTATCTATCTATCTATCTATCTATCTATCTATATATATATATATATATATATATATATATATATATATATATATATATATATATATATATATATATATATATATATATATATATATATATATATATATACATATATATATATATATATATATATATATATATATATATATATATATATATATACGAGGAATTGGGAGCGTTTTTCTCAGGGTGACCCTAATTATGTATATTTTATTACCCGGTACTTTCCGACTTTTCCTACCGTAGAAGAAAAAAAACAATTAAAAATGCGCCGAAGTCATTTCGGCGCTATCGAATTGTCCGTACAGCCGCTACAGCGTATAATCAAGGCCACCGAAAATAGATCTATATTTCGGTGGTCTCGGTATAATTCTGTATGAGCAGCGGCCCACGAAACTTTAACCTCGGCCTGGTGGTGCCCTGTCCTATATCGTTGCCAGAAGCACGATTATGGTTAACTTTAACCTTAAATAAAATAAAAACTACTGAGGCTAGAGGGCTGCAATTTGCCTTGTTTGATGATTGGAGGGTGGATGATCACCGTACCAATTTGCAGCCCTTTAGCCTCAGTAGTTATTATTATTAAGAATAAAGTGTGGACGGACAGACAAAGCCGGCACAATAGTTTTCTTTTACAGAACACTAAAAACCGGGTTTGTTGAACTTTGAAGTCTTGTTTCAAGCAGGAAGGATCGCTGGGGGTGGGACAAGTGAGGAATTCGTGCGGTACCAAACGTCTCACTGTTATGATCGGTGCCCTGTGATGAATGTAAAATAATTTTTTCTCCTAAATGATGATTGGTTTACTTAACCAGCAGAGGCGCTAAAACAATATAGCTACGTACACAATAAATAACTGTCAAAATGGAATATGGGAAACAATCAAATGTCTTGAAAACATATACCTACCAAATCACATACACACATTTTAATTGTTAATGCATTGAACACATTATGTTATTATGATGAGAACTGTGGTTATTTTTTTCCGAAAAGCACAGAAGACAGAGAAAAGTGAATAAGAACAGCCAAAATTTACTCGACGCCGTTTCTTTCCTACACGAAGTACAAACAGTCAGTGACAGATCTCAGGTCAAGCCATAAACAAGAGATTAACCCAAGGAGGTCCTGCTTGGGATTAACCCAAGGAGGTCCTCCTTGGGATTAACCTCGAGGGGGATTTTTAAAAGGATGAATACATATGGCAAGGCGATCTTATAGAGTGTTTGGAAGGCTATAGGCTTTATTCTTCCCTGTTGCCGCCCCCCCCCATTTTTATTTTTCTTTGTCAACGGCCTAGGCTAGATAAATACCATCAGGTTTTCTGCCTTCAACCGATTGTATTTGATTGTTTGTGGTACATCCGTGTATATATATATATATATATATATATATATATATATATATATATATATATATATATATATATATATATATATATATATATAATTATATATATATATATATATATATATATATATATATATATATATATATATATATATATATATATATAATAACAGAACCTCATTTCAACTGGATGGCATCCAGCAGAGATATTTACCAGGAAATGTCACCAAGCTTTCCAGGGCTGACTGTCCTCATCGTCTACCACTACCAAACGATGAGAGCAGTAAAGCCCTGGAAAGCTCGTAACTTTTCCTGAATGAATACCTCCGCCGGATACCGCAAAGCTATGCTGGTCACGAATCATACGCATTTGTTTGTTCATTCGATTTGCAGTAGTAGGTTTTTCCGCTTGCTTGAAACACTGTCTCCTCGTTATTGCTTTGTGGTATAACTTTGTTATATAGTACTGTTCAGTAGTACCTTCTTTATCTTATCGTTAGTATTTTTATTTTTATGACTGTCAGCGTCGCGTTGTTTCTCATGCATCAGCATCTTGATATTTTCCGTTATTATGATTGTTGGTAGTAATAGTTGTCTTATTAGTAGCAGTGTGTGTATATGTATATGTATATATATATATATATATATATATATATATATATATATATATATATATATATATATATATATATATATATATATATACATATATATGTGTAGAATCTACTGGTCACTTGGAGAGTTAAGAGGGCATTGTGGCTATTAGAATTACACATATATATGTACACGCACACCTTCTGACGTGGATTTAGTGCTATATATATATATATATATATATATATATATATATATATATATATATATATATATATATACATACACATATACATATATGGCATACACTGTATATACACTGCTGCTGCTAAGCCCATTATTACTGCTACTAATTGTAGTAGCATAGAATATCACAAACGTGATGACATTTTATGCACATATTATATATGTGTATATATAAATATATATATATATATATATATATATATATATATATATATATAGATAGATAGATAGATAGATAGATAGATAGAGAGATAGATAGATAGATAAATAGATAAAATGAAAGTGTCATCATTTTCTCAGTTTGTTCGCTGTTGTTTGTAAAAATATCGGAGTGTCGACAAATAACGCTGCCGCTTTTATTTGTGGAAATAAAGTTTACGTCATATTTTTTGTGGTCCAAACCGAGTTCAGCCTTCAAGACTCATTATACATCTGAAGTGAAGACATTCGAATATCACTTGCGAGAGAGAGAGAGAGAGAGAGAGAGAGAGAGAGAGAGAGAGAGAGAGAGAGAATGTATGTTTGTCTCAGCTTTCGTTCCTCATTCTTTTACCTTACTCCTAATTCCTGAATTAAGACGATGGACAAAAATTATTCCCGAACGTCAGATATATCACTGACGAGGGGATTATAAGTTAAATCTTAAAATGATAAGAAAGTGTTGAATGAAGGAATGTTTAGCCAAAATAGGAAAAGATTGCTATAATTATTACGTGCAGAATAAGCTTAAAAGTGAAAGGCGTGTAATGTAACTAACTCTTAAGGTATTACAATACGAGATATTCCTTATTACTAGCGTGCGAAGAGCCTATTAATGCAGCGATGCTTCGTAAAATTTATAATCCGCAAATGAAAATGAACTTTATGAAGCATCTGTTGCACAAGTGAAAATTAAGTCATACATGATGACTCGAGTTTTGTTTAAAGTCGAAGATGTAGCTAAGATAAGTGCAATTTTCGTTCCGAGCCCAAAGAAATGAGTCTTACCTCTGTCCGTCTGTGCAAGATCTGGAATTGTCTGTTTCCAGAAATAAAAACAGTTAGTGTGGTTCAGTAAGTAATTAAGATAAGTGCAATTGTCTTTCCGAGCCCAAAGAAATGAGTCTTACCTCTGTCCATCTGTGCAAGATCTGGAATTGTCTCTTTCCAGAAATAAAAACAGTTGATGAGATTCAGTAAGTAACTAAGATAAGTGCAATTTTCTTTCCGAGCCCAAAGAAATGAGTCTCACCTCCGTCTATCCGTGCAAGATCTGGAGTTGTCTCTTTCCAGAAATAAAAAAAAACAGTCAGTGTGGTTTTAATGAAAGCCACTCACAAATGCAGCCTCAGAGACACCCACAAGAATGAATAAAAACTACCAGAGAGGGTGTGGCTTGTTGTGTAATATGTACGAATGGTATGCCGTGAATGCAGTACCTGATGATACAGTTAGACCTAATGGGAAAGTGAAATTGGTGTTTTTTTTTTCTTTTTAAGCGCCAGATGGCGTTCACGATCCTGATTACAATTCAGAGGGGATGTTAGACTTTACATTCTAACTCCGTTAGCTGTTTGATGGTTGAATCTAGAAGAGATTCTATGATCTGTTTACTTTGAATTTGTTCGTATGTCTGTTATGCGTTATTGTTATTTCAGTGGATGAAACCTATTCACAAGGAACAAGCATACCACAGGGGCCATTGACCTGAAATTCAAGCTTCTAAAGAATATTATTATTATTATTATTATTATTATTATTAGTATTATTATTATTATTATTATTATTATTATTATTATTATTATTATTATTATTATTATTATTATTATCCAGTAGATGAAACCTATTCACAAGGAGCAAGCATACCCCAGTGGCCATTGACTTGAAATTCAAGCTTCCTAAGATTATTATTATTATTATTATTATTATTATTATTATTATTATTATTATTATTATTATTATTATTATTATTTCAGTAGCTAAAACCTATTCTCATGGAACAAGCATACCACAGGGGCCATTGACTCTTGTAATTTTAGCTTAGAAAGAATATTATTATTATTATTATACATATTATTATTATTATTATTATTATTATTATTACTATTATTATTATTATTATTTAGTAGATGAAACCTATTCACATGGAACAAGCATACTTTAGGCTACATTGACTTGAAATTCAAGCTTACAAAGATTATTATTATTATTATTATTATTATTATTATTATTATTATTATTATTATTATTATTATCCAGTAGATGAAACCTATTCACATGGAACAAGCATACCTCAGGGGCCATTGACTTGAAATTCAAGCTTACAAAGATTATTATTATTATTATTATTATTATTATTATTATCCGGTAGATGAAACCTATTCACATGGAACAAGCACACCACAGGGGCCATTGACTTGAAATTCAAGCTTCCAAAGATTATTATTATTATTATTATTATTATTATTATCATCCAGTAGATGAAACCTATTCACATGGAACAAGCCCACCAAAGGGGCCATTGACTTGAAATTCAAGCTTCCAAAGAATATTATTATTATTATTATTATTATTATTATTATTATTATTATTATTATTATTATTATTATTGTCATCCATTAGATGAAACCTATTCACATGGAACAAGCACTCCAAAGGGGCCACTGACTTGAAATTCTTCAAGCTTCCAAAGAATGTTGGTTCCAACCTCCCACGGCAGACCCCCCGCCCCCAACACTGCAGCAGTAACTGATCATGATACAGAGCCAGTGATTTTTCATCGGCCTTGGGGAGACGCGAACCCCCCGAGACGTCTGAGTGGCATGCCACGACGCTAACCACTATACCGAGAGACTTTAGTACCCTAAATTTTTTTTTATTATTTATTTATTTTCGTTCGGTTCTTGTAATATGGCGTTTTAGTGTATTCATTAGATTTAATAGTTCTGGTTAATACCAAGACATAAAGAAGGCATGTTTTAATACCGTCAGATAATAATACCATTTTTGGTTTCCTTAGCGTAAATCAGGGTGACTACAGGGTGGAATAATACCTTTTAGTTTTCTGTAAAAGAAAATCATTGTGCCGGCTTTCTGTTTATCCGCACATTATTCTGTCCTCACTTTTTTCTGTACGCCTTTCGATCTTAAAAACTGCTAGGCTGGAGGGCTGCAAATTGGTATGTTGATCATCCACCCTCCAGTCATCAAACATACCAAATTGCAGCCCTCTAACCTCAGTAGTTTTTATTCTATTCAAGGTTAAAGTTAGCCATATCAACGCACCTGGCAACGATATAGGACAGGCCACCACCGGACCGTGGTTAAAGTCTCGTATAGCGAGGCTCATACAGCATTGCACCGATACCACCGAAAATTAGACCTATTTTCTGGTGCCATGATTATAGGTTGTAGCAGCTCGATTGCGCCGAAGGAACTTCGAACTTCGGCGCATTTTTTACTTGTTTGTATTAGTTAACCTTTTTAGTCCCTTGCATTGATTGTGATCTAATACCGCTTGTGTCTTTCTTATATTTTTTCCATTATCTTCTATACCCTCTTATTATGATATGCTTTCACCTCTATTTTCTTAATTTTCCTTCGCTTGTTAGGAACAAGAGAGACAGAATTCAGTCAAAGAGAATTTTCGGGAGAAAACAAAAAAAAAAAAAAATGCGCCGGAGTTTCTTCGGCGCAATCAAGTTTTCTGTACAGCCGCTACAGCGTATGATCAAAGCCACCGAAAGTAGATCTATCTTTCGGTGGCCTCGGTATAATGCTGTATGAGCCGCGGCCCATGAAACTTTAACCACGCCCCAGTGGCTGCCTGTCCTATATTGTTGCCAGGGGCACGATTATGGCTAACTTTAACCACAAATCAAATAAAAACTACTGAGGCTAGAAGGCTGCAGTTTGGTATGTTTGATGATTGAGGGTGGATGATCAACATACCAATTTGCTGCCCTAGCCTCCCAGTAGTTTTTAAGATCTGAGGGAGGACGACAGACAAAAGTTGGCACAATAGTTTTCTTTTTACAGAAAACTAAAAAGTGGTTCACATTCAGCCATAAACAGAGAGACAGGCATTACAATTTTGCAAATACAAGCACACTGCAGTTGTAGGCTTAAAGTGTTTGCAGATCAGGCGTCATTGACTATAGTTATTGTGACGCCAGGCGGTATATACAATATATATATATATATATATATATATATATATATATATATATATATATATATATATATATATATATATATATATATTTATTTGTATGTAAAAATATATATATATATGTATATATATATATATATATATATATATATATATATAAAAACTATAAATGAGTGTGTGTAGATTGGTCAGTTGGGAATATGCCATTGTGATTACACATTTCCTTACCTATTTCTATTTTGTCTATCATAGCGCGGTTCCTTGCCCAAGGACAATTAGAAAGTAAAGAAGTATTTCCAAGGAATTTGGAAAATTCCAGCGAATTTCGTTTTTGCTGGAATTCTTTAACTTCGGGTAATTATTTATTTAATGGCCGCCTTCAAGTTGTAGTACAGTTGCCACTTACCCATTAACCGTACTGCTTTTTAGCTAAGTAACCGTGATTGAAATTGGTAAGGAGTCTCATTTTAGGGGTATCAGTCTCTTTTATGGTAAAATATATTGGGCGAATGTCATGACAGTTAATGTTTCCGGGGGTCGATGGTGTTTAACTATTGTGTTTAAAAAAAAAATGCTTATCCGTATATTTGTTTTTGTGTGTGACTACGTTAGGTTGTGGGTATTGGATGCAATGTTTGGAGCTGACATCGTCAAGTTGGGGCTTGCCTCTCTCTCTCTCTCTCTCTCTCTCTCTCTCTCTCTCTCTCTCTCACTTTTTGATAGTAGGTTGAGTTCATATACATACATACATATACATACGCACATATAAATATATATACAATATTTGCATGTGTGTATGTATACACATATATGTGTATATAGCCTCATATATATATATATATATATATATATATATATATATATATATATATATATATATATATATATATATATATATATATATATATATAACACATTACTGTGAAGTGAAAAATAAGAGATTTGGGTGTAGTCCCGCCGGTTTTGACTTCATTTCCAAGCCATTGACGAAGGACCGATACATATATAAGAAGCCACAAATATATATAATTACTACTTACACCGTATCAGTCCTTCATCAATGACATGGAAATAAAGTCGAAACCGGTCAGGACCTACACCCTGCCTCTTATTTTTCACCCGTGGTAATGTGTGACAAATGAATCACGTACAAAGTGATTATAATCATATATATATATATATATATATATATATATATATATATATATATATATATATATATATATATATATATATATGTGTGTGTGTTTGTGTGTGTGTGTGTGTGTGTGTGTGTATTAGGGATAAGCACATACTCTTAAGCATTTAAATACGCCAGACTTTCATAAAAGATTTGAATGGCCACGATAATCATTTCTTACAACCCCAAAAATGTGTGCTCTCTCTCTCTCTCCCTCTCTCTCTCTCTCTCTCTCTCTCTCTCTCTCTCTCTCTCTCAGGAAACTAGCACGCACGACAAACACATGCAAGACCACATCGTCGATAAGGAGTGATGTTTGATTTTGCGGACGACCAGGAAACATCATCTTCGCCCTGTCTAACCATCGCACTCGCACGTTTGTTTTCCTTCGGCATTTTATTGCGATCAGCAGAAGGCTTAAAACTCATCCTTGGAAACCCTTTGGAACATATAATCGCGATTTATCGGCCAAAACATCTGGCTTTATGAGGCCATAAACAAAATTGTAAATGCTGTTTAAGCAAGTTTTTGGGAAGGGGTCTTGCGGTCCGGGGAGAAAATGGGAGTTCAAATAACTTGTCTTCTTCTTCTTCTTCTTCTTCTTCTTCTTCTTCTTCTTCTTCTTCTTCTTCTTCTTTTTTCTTGTAAGTGCTTTCAGAGTTCTTAATATGCGTTGCTTCGCTTTGTCATTTGTTGTGAGGTCACAGAGTTCCTTTTTTTTATATATGGAGAGAGCTATCAGTAGGAGGATGGAAGTCGGTAAAAAAATTGTAAATTCTGTTTAAGCAAGTTTTTGGGAAGGGGTCTGGAGTGGGGGGGTGAAAAGGGGAGTTCAAATAACTTGCCTCTTTCTTCTTCTTATTCTTCTTCTTTTTCTTCTTCTTCTTCTTCTCCTCCTCCTCTCTCTTTCTTCTCCTTCTTCTTCTTCTTCTTCTTCTTCTTCTTCTTCTTCTTCTCCTCTCTCTTGTAAGTGCTTTCAGAATTCTTAATATGCGTCGCTTCGCTTTGTCATTTGTTGTGAGGTCACAGAGTTCCTTTTTTTTTTTTTTTTATATGGAGAGAGAGAGCGTTCAGTAAAAGGATGGAAGGCGATGAAAAAACGCGTAGAGAGAAAGTAGGCAGATAGAGAGTACTGCTCGGCGTCGTCAGGCGATGCTTCCTCTAAACCAGTAGGACATGCTTAGGGGTAAAAACTTAGCCCAGTTTCAGGAATGTTGAGGAGGAGGAGGAGGAGGAGGAGGAGCGGCGAGGAGGAGGAGGAGGAGGAGATGCGATGCTCTGAATCAGTAAGAAGTGGAACCCACGCATGCTCCCTTCCTCCTTCCTCCTTCCTCCTACTGCCTCTCTTCCTTCTTCTTCTTTTTCTTCTTCTTCCTCCTCCTCTTATAACCTTTCGTTTCATTATTCTGTTACAGCCGCTTGAGCTTCTTTTTCTGCTCTTTCTTCTTCTTCTTCTTCTTCTTCTTCTTCTTCTTCTTCTTCTTCTTCTTCTTCTTATAATCTTTCGTTTCATTATTCTGTTACAGCCGCTTGAGCTTCTTCTTCTTCTTCTTCTTCTTCTTCTTCTTCTTCTTCTTCTTCTTCTTCTTCTTCTTCTTCTTCCCATAATCTTTCGTTTCATTATTCTGTTACAGCCGCTTGATCATCCTTTTTCCGTTTTTATTTCCCTGTTGTCCGTCCATCCAGTTTTACTGATGACTGTTACGATTTTTCTTTGCACAGATTCGTATGAGACCCAGTTTAAGAACAATCCGCATAGACAGCTGAATGTACCCCTTGAAGTGATAACCTTACCTGCCTGACGCATCCTCACCTATCTATACATTTGTACTGTGATCATTTTGCTTTATAAACTCATTTCTCATGTATTGGGATGGAGACGAGTAGAGCAGCGGAAAGACTCATCATGATTGTAAATACATCAGTGTATTTAGTCCTTATTATTATTATTGTTATTATTATTCAGAAGATAACACCTATTCATATGGAACAAACCCACGGGGGCTATTGACTTGGCACTCAAGCTTCCAGAGAATATTATTATGATGTTCATTAGGAAGAAGTAAGAGGAGGTAAAGGGAAATATCAGAAAGGAGAATCAAGATGATGAAATGTCCATTTGGGCAGATGGCAACGAGGTTATTTAAGAAAAGATGAAGAATAACCTAAAACTTTTTAGAGACCTGTTAATTATATTGCGAAGTTTTTAACAAGATGTCACCAACCTCTTTAGGAGCGAGGAGAGTGCGGAAGAGGTTCCGTTAACTGGGTTGAAAGCTGGAATGGAGATTGCATCTGGGAGGCGGAAAAGGATATGTGCTCCTGTCAGAAAGTGGTGGAGAAACTCCGCCCAGAAATGCCTCGGTGAGGTTCCTGAGTTTAGGCGCCGCATTTATCCTGTTGAAGCCTTTATCAGACTCCTTTGCATATCTGCACAGTAGCTTCACAGGGCAGCTGGAAAGCTGTTGCCCTTGCAGCTTCCAGCAAACCGTCAGACATCCTTGTAGCTTCCAGCTAAACCATCAGATGCCTTTGTAACTTCCAGACCTTTGATGACGTAACCAAATCTGTATCAGCTAATGATCAGAAGACTTTGTAACTTCCAAGCCTCCGATGACATAACCAAATCTATGTCAGGTAATGATCAGAAGACTTTGTGAATTCCAGGACTCTGATGACATAACCAAATCTGTATCAGCTAATGATCAGAAGACTTTGTGAATTCCAGGACTCTGATGACATAACCAAATCTGTATCAGCTAATGATCAGAAGACTTTGTAACTTCCAGGCCTCCGATGACATAACCAAATCTATGTCAGGTAATGATCAGAAGACTTTGTAACTTCCAGGCCTCTGATGACGTAACCAAATCTGTATCAGCTAATGATCAGAAAACTTTGTCACTTCCAGGCCTCCGATGACATAACCAACTCTATGTCAGCTAGTGATCGGAAGACTTTGTAACTTCCAAGCCTCTGATGACATAACTAAATCTATGTCAGCTAATGATCAGAAGCCTTTGTCACTTCCAGGCCTCTGATGACATAATCAAATCTATGTCAGGTAATGATCAGAAGACTTTGTAACTTCCAGGCCTCTGATGACATAACCAAATCTGTATCAGCTAATGATCAGAAAACTTTGTAACTTACAGGCCTCTGATGACATAACCAAATATATATCAGCTAATGATCAGAAAACTTTGTAACTTCCAGGCCTCTGATGACATAACCAAATCTGTATCAGCTAATGATCAGAAAACTTTGTAACTTCCAGGCCTCTGATGACATAACCAAATATATGTCAGCTAATGATCAGAAGCCTTTGTCACTTCCAGGCCTCTGATGACATAACCAAATCTGTATCAGCTAATGATCAGAAAACTTTGTAACTTCCAGGCCTCTGATGACATAACCAAATATATATCAGCTAATGATCAGAAGCCTTTGTCACTTCCAGGCCTCTGATGACATAACCAAATCTGTATCAGCTAATGATCAGAAAACTTTGTAACTTCCAGGCTCTGATGACATAACTAAATCTGTATCAGCATGATCAGAAAACTTTGTAACTTCCAGGCCCCTGATGACATAACCAAATATATATCAAAGGCTAATGATCAGAAAACTTTGTAACTTCCAGGCCTCTGATGACATAACCAAATCTGTGTCAGCTAATGATCAGAAAACTTTGTAACTTCCAGCTCCTGATGACATAACCAAATATATCAGCTAATGATCAGAAGCCTTTGTCACTTCCAGGCCTCTGATGACATAACCAAATCTGTATCAGCTAATGATCAGAAAACTTTGTAACTTCCAGGCCTCTGATGACATAACCAAATCTGTATCAGCTAATGATCAGAAAACTTTGTAACTTCCAGGCCTCTGATGACATAACCAAATCTGTATCAGCTAGTGATCGGAAGACTTTGTAACTTCCAGGCCGCTGATGACATAACCAAATCTGTATCAGCTAATGATCAGAAAACTTTGTAACTTCCAGGCCTCTGATGACATAACCAAATATATATCAGCTAATGATCAGAAAACTTTGTAACTTCCAGGCCTCTGATGACATAACCAAATCTGTATCAGCTAGTGATCGGAAGACTTTGTAACTTCCAGGCCTCTGATGACATAACCAAATCTGTATCAGCTAGTGATCGGAAGACTTTGTAACTTCCAGGCCGCTGATGACATAACCAAATCTGTATCAGCTAGTGATCGGAAGACTTTGTAACTTCCAGGCCTCTGTTGACATAACCAAATCTGTGTCAGCTAATGATCAGAAGCCTTTGTAGCTTCCAGCTAACGATCAGACGCCCTCTGATTGCATAATCAAATCGTTATCAGAGTTAATTGAAAAGGTTAACTCTGATCGATAAAGGGCAATCTGTGTTCTGTATCTCTTCAGAACACACACACACACACACACACACACACACACACACACACACACACACACACACACACACACACAAGTTCACTCCAGTAAATCATAACGCATATTTGCTCGTCAGTTCTGGAAATAGCAGGAATGATGTATTAAGATACATTTGCCTTCCCAAATATTATGCATCCTTAGTTATTATAGATACTCTTTGGTCACAAAAATGCTGCCTCATCTGAATAATGATACAGTGTGTTGAACCGCACGTTTAAACGGTTATGCCACAGTTAAAAAAAAAAGAAAAAAAACTAGGTTTAGGTGATTTTGTCATTTTGTGTGCGCAGAACATCCTTGAAGTTAGTCGAGTTTTTTTTTTTCCTCTTTTAACCTGAGTGATGTTGACGTTGATGCTGGTGCTTAATGGTGCAGTTAGATGTTGACGTTTCTTTTGTTTTTGTGGAACTTTGTCGCCAAGCATTTGTCAGTATTTGTCTGATTCCTGTGATTCTTTAGAGCTTGGACATCATCAACTTTATACTGATCTTTATACTCATTCATAAGTTTATTTATATCAAAACTTACTTTTTTGACAGAAATTGTTTTTGTAGTAATTTGTATCAGAACTTAATTTTTTGACAGAAGTTGTTTTTGTAGTAATTTGTATCAGAACTTAATTTTCTTTACAGAAATTGTTTTGGTAATAATTTGTATCAAAACTTACTTTTGTTGTCGTAATTATTTGTATCAGAACTTACTTTTGTTTTGGTAATAATTTGTATCAGAACTTACTTTTGTGACAGAAATTCTTGTTGTAACTATTTGTATCAGAACTTACTTCTTTGATAGAAATTCTGTTTGTAATATTAATTTGTATCAGAACTTACTTTTTAGACAGAAATAGTTTTTGTAATAATAATTTGTATCAGGACTTTATTTTTTGACAGAAATTGTTTTTGTAAAATACTTTTTAGACAGAAATTGTTTATGTAATCATAACTATTATCGGAACTTAATTTTTTGACAGATTGTTTATGTAGTAATAATTTGTAT
>NC_089748.1:41596097-41608597 GCF_040412425.1 Macrobrachium rosenbergii
GGAGGAGGAGGAGGAGGAGGAGGAGGGGGGGAGTGTTTTTGTAATTTCCCTCATCTTAAGAAGAAGAAGAGGAAGAGGAAGAGGAGGAGGAGGAGGATTAGCTTTCTTTGAAGTAAATGTTTTTTGTAATTTCCTTCAACTTAACTTAAGAAGAAGAAGAAGAAGAAGAAGAAGAAGAAGAAGAAGAAGAAGAAGAAGAAGAAGAAGAAGAGGAGGAGGAGGAGGAGGAGGAGGATTAGCTTTCTTTGAAGCAAATGTTTTTGTAATTTCCTTCAGCTTAACTTAAGAAGAAGAAGAAGAAGAGGAGGAGGAGGAGGAGGAGGAGGAGGAGGAGGAGGAGGAGGAGGAGGAGGAGGAGGAGGAGGAGGAGGCGGCGGCGGAATGGAGATGTTTCTGTTTATAGCTCATCTTGTTTACCTTGGACTAAGATAAAAGGTCTATCTTGCGCGTCCAATGAGAAGCATTGTCAAGGCCCGTCCTTTTTTTTTTTATTGTTCTTACTTTGTGTTTGTTGTTTTTTTCATGCAGTCATGTTGTTGCTTCTTTTCATGTCAATGGATTGAATGTTTTTTTTATTATCGTAAGATTTTTTTATTTGCGATGTCTTGGTGAGATGTTTTTACGGTATGTATTTATTTTTTAATTACCTTATTCTTACATGACTTCTTCCATAGTGAGATTTTTACTTATTTCAGTCATCTGTGTAAAAAAAATTATATATATGTTTTCATAATGTATTGTATATACGTCTACATCCAGCGTTTTAGTTATTTATTATGTATCCTTCTGTTAAATGAGGCATTCTGGTAAACGTCGATAGTGATAAGTGGACCTTATGCTGTATAACATCGATGGTTTCAAATTTTTGCGTTGTGGTTGGGGGGGGGCGGGGGCGGGGAAGGCTAAAGATTCCTCCATGTTGCATACCTCCATAGCGTTCCATACCAAGGCAGTTAATTAGACATATCTGCGTCAGAGTATATGGCCTCACTGACGTAAAGTACCTCCCAAGAATCCATAGAATGCAAAGAATCACCGTCGCATCATCTCCCTAAACGTCTTGTCAGTCTCCGAACGACCTCTTCATCAGGAGGGATCCCAGCGGGAGAAAGGCAACGCGGTCTCGAGGAGGTTCTAGGCAACAAGAACGGGAATGGAAAAAACAGGCGTTTAGGGTCGATTCTCCGTCTCGCTCGAACGTGGACGAAGGCTCTGGGATGCTCTGGGGTTTGACGCTGTGTTGCGGGACGCAGAGAAACTGCTTCTGGTGGTGACACTATGAATAATGCAGGGAGGAGGGACGTTCTCGACTTGGAAGCGCAGGTTTTCTCTTGGATTTTAATGAGATAGTGATGAGGGTTTTAAAGAAAATAAAAAAGATTATTCACTGAGGCTCCGTGGAGCCTGTTCGTATGAGGTTGACCAGATTATTTAAAAAGGAAAAAAATATATAACGGAAGCATAAAACTTGACGTGTTCTAATGTTTACTTCTTTTTTTTTTATCTCTGTGACTGGCGTTATCTTAGCTGGTTTCTTATTCAAGTTTAGTTTTTTTTTTCTTATTGTCTTAATGTCTTCTGGTTGCACCTGGTCTTTTGTGTGTTGAATCTATTTTGCTCAAGTTTATTTTTTCTTGTTAGTTTGATGTTCGTTTGTTGCGCCATGCGTGGGAATGTGGCACCAGTCAGTAGTACAAATTCACGCAGAGAGCTGTGCAGGAATTAGTTTCCTATTTGTGTATGAAAGGTGGATCAAACTAAGACTGGAATGTACTTTCGTAAGGAGAACTGCAATGAGAACGATTGTGATCGAGTTGTATTACTTATTGACATTTTAGTCGCGCTCCTTTTTGTTGGCACAGATCCTTTATATGAATATTATGACAGCCAGTTTTGTCTCCCTGCAAAGTCATCAGAGGTGGAAAGGTTTTCAGTTGCATGACGTACGTAAAATTCTTGACGACAATTTTGGCTACTGAGTGCTCAGTCAATCAGTTTACGTATCAGCCAAACCTGAATGTTTGACCATATATAAAAAAGAGGTTCGGTACCAATAATCTTTTTTAAAGGCTTGTCTTTTAACTTGCTGTTTTTTATCTGTTTATTAATTTATTATTTTTTTTAATAAGCGAAATCTCTTCATTCTGTATTTCCCCTTACCTCATCTTACTTCTTCGTAATGAACACCATATTCTTTGGAAGCTTGAATTTCAAGTCAGTGGCCCCTGTGGTGGGCTTGTTCTATATGAATAGGGTTCATCTTCTTAATAATAATAATAATAATAATAATAATAATAATAATAATAGTAATAATAATAATAATATAACCTCTGATACATACTTCCTGATCACACATATACAGTACCAAAAACAATTACGATTTAATCAAGAAATATATTTCAGAACTTTTGTATTCTCCTGAATGTTACATAACTTTGACTAGAGTTGCTTATGTGCATGCTGAACTCACGTCGCAATATCAGAGGTCAAACCCGATGATTGGTGGCACTTTTGGGTTGGTAATTTATCTCCATTAAAACATTTCTTCTCTAATATTCCTCATTATCGCCGTTTGTTCTGTTCTTCACGACTGCGGATTATGGGAATATCTTAATGTTTTAGGCAGGCCTGTTGAAAGTAATCAGTTGCGTCTTTGTTTTTTTTTTTATTATTATACCTTTGGCCCCACATTCTCTCTCTCTTGAATTTCAGTGCTTTTATTGTGACATGGTAAATTTTTCGTGCTTTCGTCATGCATTGTAACTAAAGAAGCAGGTTATTCTTCTCTCTCTCTCTCTCTCTCTCTCTCTCTGAATTTCAGTGCTTTTATTATGCCATGGTAAATTTTTTCGTGCTTTCATCATGCATGGTACATGAAGAGGCAGGTTGTTTTTTCTCTCTCTCTTTGAATTTCAGTGCTTTTATTGTGACATGGTAAATTTTTTCGTGCTTGTCATGCATGGTAACGAAAGAAGCAGGTTATTCTCTCTCTCTGAATTTCAGTGCTTTTATTATGCCATGGTAAATTTTTCGTGCTTTCATCATGCATGGTACATGAAGAGGCAGGTTGTTTTCTCTCTCTCTCTCTCTCTCTCTCTCTCTCTCTCTCTTGAATTTCAGTGCTTTTATTGTGACATGGTAAATTTTTCGTGCTTTCGTCATGCATGGTAACTAAAGAAGCAGGTTATTCTCTCTCTCTCTCTCTCTCTCTCTCTCTCTCTCTCTCTCTCTCTCTGAATTTCAGTGCTTTTATTATGCCATGGTAAATTTTTCGTGCTTTCATCATGCATGGTACATGAAGAGGCAGGCTGTTTTTTCTTCTCTCTCTCTCTCTCTCTCTCTCTCTCTCTCTCTTTGAATCTCAGTGCTTTATTGTGACATGGTAAATTTTTCAGCTTTCGTCATGCATGGTAACCAAAGAAGCAGGTTATTCTCTCTCTCTCTCTCTCTCTCTCTCTATGAATTTCAGAATTTCAGTGCTTATTATGAATGGTAAATTTTATTATGCCATGGTACCAGTCATCATGCATGGTACATGAAGAGGCAGGTTGTTTCTCTCTCTCTCTCAATTTCAGTGCTTTATTATGCCATGGTAAATTTTTCGTGCTTTCATCATGCATGGTAACTAAAGAAGCAGGTTATTTTCTCTCTCTCTCTCTCTCTCTCTCTCTCTCTCTCTCTTCTCTCTCTCTCTCTCTCTGTTTTAATATCTGCTTTCCTTTGCTGCCATTTTACAAACCTTTATACCTCTAATGCATCTTTGATTGTTGTGCACAACCCTCTTCCTCCTCCCCCCCTCTCTCTCTCTCTCTCTCTCTCTCTCTCTCTCTCTCTCCTGATGATGGAGCAATGGGAACCCAGGCAGGTATCTTACTCCCTTCTCATTCCAGGAGCGAAGTCGTTAATTCAAGCAAACCTCCCCTCCTCCTCCTCCTCCTCCTCCTCCTCCTCCTCCTCCTCCTCAATTTACGCTGTGTTAACAATTCCTGTGAGCCGTTAATCCAAGCAACCCCTCCCCTCCTCCTCCTCCTCCCAATTGACCCCGCGTTATCAATTCCTGTATTTACCCACCGTCCAGGAGATAGAGATCGCGTTCCCTTGCGTTAGCAATTAGCCCGGAGCCCGATTTGCGATTCTTCGGCGATCGGAACATTATTAGTAAGCGGTTCGTAGCACTCTTGGAGTTTCTCTGCGGAAGTATGCTACGCCACAGAGATGTTGTCGGGTGTGTTATCATCGCTTTGGGAGTTGGTAAAAAAAAAAAAAATCCGTTGGTTTGGTTGTGCGGTTGTATTGAGACGTTTTTGTGTTGTTACCGTTTGGGATTAATAATAAAAAACAGATTTACGGCGATTGTGATTTTGCGGTTGTATTGAGACGTTTTTGTGTTGTTACCGTTTGGGATTAATAATAAAAAACAGATTTACGGCGATTGTGATTTTGCGGTTGTATTGAGACGTTTTTGTGTTGTTACCGTTTGGGATTAATAATAAAAACAGATTTGGCGATTGTGATTTTGCGGTTGTATTGAGACGTTTTTTGTGTTGTTACCGTTTGGGATTAATAATAAAAACAGATTTACGGCGATTGTGATTTTGCGGTTGTATTGAGACGTTTTTGTGTTGTTACCGTTTGGGATTAATAATAAAAAATAGATTTGCGGCGATTGTGATTTTGCGGTTGTATTGAGACGTTTTTGTGTTGTTACCGTTTGGGATTAATAATAAAAAATAGATTTGCGGCGATTGTGATTTTGCGGTTGTATTGAGACGTTTTTGTGTTGTTACTGCTTGGGGATTAATAATAAAAAACAGATTTACGGCGATTGTGATTATGCGGTTGTATTGAGACGTTTTTGTGTTGTTACCGTGGCGAATTTAAATGGGAAATTAAATTCCCGTTGGTTGTGGTTATGCGGTTGTATTGAGACGATTCTGTGTTATTACCGTTGTGGATTTTTAATAAAAAAAAAAGATTTCCGTGGGTTGTGGTTATGCGGTTGTACTTAAATATTTTTGTGTTGTTACCTTTGAGATTTCAAATGAAAAACTAAATTCCATTGGTTGTGATCATGTGGTTGTATTGAGACATTTTTGTGTTGTTACCTGATCGTGTCTGATCATCCGGTTGTGTTGAGATAAACAAATAAAATTTAAACTTATGATGTCATATTTCATCAGATAGAAGATTAGAATCGTGGGTTATGAAGTCAGAAGATTTTTTCTTTTTTTTTTTTTTTTTTTGGAAAGTAATCTTGTAGAAGATTATTTTTTTTTATCTTTTGCTTAATATTAATGAAGTTTTATTTTATTTTTTACGTTTTATCCATTTTAATTATAAGTTTTTTTTAGGTGTATTTGTTTTATCTTTTTTATCATATTTATGTTTTCTTTATTAAGTTAGTTTTATGTATATTCTGGTTTATTCTTTTTATATTAATAAAGTTATATATATATAAGTTTTACCTTGTATATTGATAAAATTTTACTTATATTTATGTTTAATCTTTTTGACGTTTGGTTGTAAGGTTAGACTCAATATGTCCAAGCGAAATAAAATCGAATATACATCCTTATGTCAAAATACAAATAAATAAAATAGAAAATCTAAAATATTCCGGAAATTTTGGGCTTAATCGAATTTCTCAGATACTGGATACGGATAATGATTAAAACCCATAACACCGTTTTTAAGTGCGGAATGTACACTCACCATCTTACGATCCGCGTTTCCCCCCAAACATCTTCCTTAATTCATTTTTCTAATACGCCGGGATTAAGTATCAGGTCAAGGATATGAAAACGCCTCCATAAACGTCTCTCGCCTGAGAATTAAACCTTTCATTCTCTCCATTAAATGGAAATTACACTACTGGCTCTCGTTCTCCCACGTCCAAACCCCCCCCACCCCACCCCACCCCCATCCCACCCCCCCTCGAACGGGCATTATAGGGTGTGTCCGATGATCCTGCACGCCGATTGGCAGACGAAGCATCCCCGACCAATCGTGTGAGAGCATGATGGAAGGGTGTTACTTTCCCCTCCCCACGTAAACATCGAAATAGATCTCCTTTGGGATGTTAATTATTTCCAGTTTGTGTTGCAGCGGCGTTAGGTTAACAAGGTATATGGGGCCGGTTCGGCGCTTAAATCGGCCGTAACCGGAGCTCACGCGATGAGTATCTGCTCTTCTGTTGCCCACTTGGCTGGAGAGAAGTGATTCGGTACAATTCAATCAGGCCGGTGCCTCCTGGCAGTTCTGTCTTGTGCCAGAGGCGCGATGTTTGTTCAGCCTAGCAGGAGAGGGCACTTAGGCTTTGTAGATGAAAGTGATCTCAATTAATTTTTTTTACAGAGAGAGAGAGAGAGAGAGAGATAGAAAGAATCTTATTATCTTATTGTGTCGAAACATATGTGTGTCTGTGAAGTTTTTGGATGGATATAAATTGAATCGAGAGAGAGAGAGAGAGAGAGAGAGAGAGAGAGAGAGAGAGAGAGAGAGAGAGAGAGAGAGAGAACCTTATTACCTTATTATGTCGAAACATAATCTGTGTCTGTGAAGTTTTTGGATGGATATAAATTGAATCGAGAGAGAGAGAGAGAGAGAGAGAGAGAGAGAGAGAGAGAGAGAGAGGAGAGAGAGAGAAAAGAGAGAGAGAGAGAGAGAGAGAGAGAGAGAGAGAGAGAACCTTATTACCTTATTATGTCGAAACATATCTGTGTCTGTGAAGTTTTTGGATGGATATAAATTGAATCGTGACTCCATGTTGTTCAGGCGTACATAAAATATATCAAAACTAAATATTTTTTCGGTCGGAGAAAAGGATAAAAACAAATTTTAATTTCAGGGAAGTCTATTTTTCATAGAAAGTTATGTAAATAAGAATTCGTTTTAGTTTTCTGTAAAGGAAAACTATTGTGCCGGCCTTTGTCCGTCCGTCCGCACTTTTTCTGCCCGCCTCAGATTTAAATTGTTGAGGTTGAGGGGCTGCAAATTGGCGTTGATCATCCACCCTCCAGTCATCAAACATACCAAATTGCAGCCCTCTAGCCTCAGTAGTTTTTATTTTATTTAAGGTTAAAGTTAGCCATAATCTCCCATCTGGCAACGATATAGGATAGGCCACCACCGTGCTGTGGTTAAAGTTTTATGGGTTGCGGCTCATACAGCATTATACTGAGACCACCGAAAGATAGATATGTTTTCGGTGGCCTTGATTATACGCTGTACAGAAAACTTTATTGTTTTTTAAATACAAAAGAATGATAAATGAGATATTATTCGTTTAGATAATACTGGTAATCTTCTTAGACACGAAGAAAAGTTATTTAGTGGTATTACACACAGGAAAATGAAAGATTTGGTCAGAATATACCCAACAGTTTCGTCCTCCAATGGACCTACCCGTAGGGGGGATAGTGCCGCCAGTGCACCTCATGCGGTGCAATGTAGGCATTACTTAAGGTTCTTTGCAGCTTCCCTTCGGCCCCTAGCTGCAACCTCTTTCATTCCTTTTACTATACCTCCGGTCATATTCTCTTTCTTCCATCTTACTTTCCACCCTCTTCTAACAACTGCTTTGAGGTTTTGTACCTGTTACACTTTTCAAACTTTTTCGCTGTCAATTTCTGTTTCAGCGCTGAATGGCCTTAGATGCCCCAGCGCTTGGCATGTATGCCTAAAATCTATCAATCAATCAATCAATCCTGTGGGCCTCTTCTTGGCGCGTTTACTGGAGGACGAAACTGTTGGGCATATTCTAACCAAAACATCTGTTCGTTCAGATGTTCTCATCCTCTGCATTCCAGGTATCATTGCAACTGATCACTGAGTACCAGAATGTATCCAGGGAAGGCCAGGAGCGTTTGTAGTAAATATGTTCGAATTAATTGGACATCAGTCGCTGACATCTGTGATTGATTCCGTATCAGAGGTCTTCCCCCCCCCCCCCGCCTGTCGGGGCATATTGATGTAGGATCCCTGAAGAAGCGCATATGCAACTTGTCTAGTTCGATGAAGACGAGGAGTCCTAAAAAGGATGAAGTGTTTCCATCCTGTGTACGTGTAGGAGTCCTGTACTTTTGTTGCATGTCGTTCATTTGTTTTGTCTTGGTTCCTTGCACAGCTCCTGTGGCATGTTAGGAAGGATTTCAGATTGGGAATTGGGAGTCGAAGAGATTTCACAGCAGCTTGCAAAAGAAAACTTATTCCTTTCATTCACTTTTAAAATGTACACTTCACTTCCATAAAGGAGGTTCAGCCGTACAGGCGCTTCACTCATTCCCATACATAGTCTTCCATAGAGACTTCAGAACTTCCTGTTACCTTGTATTTAATCTCATTTATCTTGCCTTCATCCGTTATTTTTAGCCTCTTCCTAGCTTCCAATTGCTTCTATAGCTGTATTCTTGCTATCGTTTTCTCTCAGGTTCTTTTTGTAAACACTTTCAAATTCCTCTCACCTAGTCACTGCAGTTTCTTTTTCACTATCATATATATATATGTATATATATATATATATATATATATATATATATATATATATATATATATATATATATATATACATACATATATATATATATATATATATATATATATATATATATATATATATATATATATATATATATATATATATACGTACTTATATATATTTATATATATACGAGTATATATTGTGTAGGAGAGAGAGAGAGAGAGAGGAGAAAGAGATAAAGAAAATGTTGTGTACAGAATATACCATAACTATTATTTTAAGGTCCATGGACCCAAGTGACCTTTTTTCCGTTCTTTTCTCTCTCTCTCTCTCTCTCTCTCTCTCTCTCTCTCTCTAGAGAAGCACCACTCAAAAAAGGTAAATAATAAAAAAAAAAAAATAAAAGCGAACTCGTGTGTGTGTGTGTATTCGATGCAGGGAATTACCAGAAGTTCTTTTAACTGACGAGATGAGACGGTTAATCCAGTTAGAGTCTTTGTGGAGAATTATATATATCTCGGGCAATAAAGACTTCAAATGGAAAGTGCCTCCTAATCACGAGTGGGTTTCTCCTCCATTATCCCAATGGGTGTTATAATTAACTGTAATACGCTTTGCGCTCAATTAGAATCATTGTGTATCGTCAGGCGTGTTGTCAAGGGGGGGGGGGTGTAATTTTCATGTCAATATGCTCTGTATAGAATGACTCGACGATTCGCTTCGTTCTTTTTCATTTTGGTTTTGTTTTTCGTTTTTCTCGACAGGTACGAGGGAGAGAAAGTGGTCTTTTCTCTGCTGCTTCGTTACGTAAGTGTTCCTTGTTTTTTTTTTTCATGTAATGGGGTATTTCATGGTGCCATCTGTAAGTTACAAAATGTCTTTGTCAGGTTTATAGTCACTTCGGTCTGTCATCCAGCTTCAGTGATCGCCGATGTTTACAAGGCATCGCCGCGTTTTATAAGGGAGCCCTATCGAAGAATAGGTCGTTCGTTGCAACGTGCTCAGTGTCCGGTGTCTCCTTGATGTCCCTTGTCTAGAAAACACATCTTGCACCTTGTCAGAGTGTCGTCGCGGGTGGTGGGAATCAGTCGTGGAATGTTGCTAAGCAATTTGCTAAGCAAGAGGCATCGGTTTCAACTACCGAATCAGCAGCGCATTTGTTTAGAGGCGAATTAGCCTCGGAATGCTGTGTGTGTGTGTGTGTGTGTGTGTGTGTGTGTGTGTGTGTGTGTACACAGTTCTCTCTCCCGCTCGCTGCTGTGTTGACTTAGACAATTTAACTGTCAATATCGCGAAGGTAAATCTGTCTTGGGAATGTTATCCGGCAAACCGTTTGAGTGCGGCCCTTCTGTGCAGCTGCTGTTGGTCATTCGTGTTTGAGGTGGTTTTTTTTTTGTTGGGGGGGGATGGGGGGAGAATGGGGGTGTCCCCATCTTTGGTCTTGCGTTGAAGTTCGCCATTGCTGTTGAGGGAAAGACGTAACGTTTAGCTAAGAGCAATAAAAAATAAAGATAAAAAAGAACGGGGGAGATGAACATCCGCGAGTTTAAGCTGTCAAATGTGACGTTTGCAAAACCATTCAGCGATGCATTGTGAAGGTGATATTTTATTTGCGAGTTGGTGGCCGTTTTTGTGTGTGTCTGTGTATGTGTATGTGTATGTGTAGGTACCTCCTGCAACCCGTAATTACGGGCAGGAGAAAATAATCGGCCGGATCCTGTTGAATGAATGGCGTACAAGCATACGTATTCATCATTATGGTTGGCACGACGACCATCACCCTTTCGATGTACTGATTTTTAATGGGGAGGCTTTTAGTAGTCCCGTTATTTTTATGCGTAGCCATAATGTTTGTAATTGTTCTTCGTGTCTGCATGCGTAAAAAACAGTAATGTTTATAACACGATGTTCATGATAAACTCATTTTTATGCTTTGTTAAGGAAAGTGTCGGTTGGTGTAACGGAAGAAAATGACAATCAGTTAATTGGGAGAAAAACTATACCACGAGAATTCATAAGTTAAGTATACCTTAGTTTTACCCGACCACTGAGCTGATTAACAGCTAAATGTTCTGAAGGGTCCACAATAATATAAACGTTAAAGGCTCTTCTAAAATTTATATAAAGGCTTTCGAACCCAGAGTAGGGTTCGAAAGCTTTTATGAATTTTGCGCGAGACCCTTTAACAATTATATTATTGTGGACCCTGTAGAACAATCGGTTAATTATTAGAGAATCTTAGTTATTGCATTAATTGGGGAATTTAATCGTGTGTATGTTTTTGCACGGATGTGCAGTTGAATCGTGATATTAAAAATATACTGTAATTTTTCTTGGGTATTTCTTATGCATTTTATACGTGTATGCTTTAATGATTGGGTAGTATTTAGACTACATACATTACTAAGGATTAGTTTTAGAAAAATGAAAATTTTTGTGATGTTAAGGAAATCAGCAGACAATAGCTTAGTGACGTAATCAAAGAGATTGTTGAAATAGGGAGCTTAAATAAATGAAAAATAAGAGTTCAGATAAAACAGTAATTCCTAAGTTTTTAAGTGAATTTCACGATTAAAACCATCATTCCTTCGTCGACTTTTACAGACGAAAGTATATATTCACATATGAATAGATATATATTCACATATAAATAAATGCATATTCACACGTAAATAAGTACATATTCATATATAAATAAATCTACAGGAACAAACTTATTTTCTCGGAGGTAAAAGATTTAGGAAAACTTAGGTACAACAGTCTTTGATTTCAGTCATATATATATATATAATATATATATATATATATATATATATATATATATATATATATATACTAACGTACAATATTTATGTTTTACAGTATTCATATTATATTCAAGCTGTTTTAAATAAGAAAAAATATATCATATATCAAAGCGCTCATATTTGTAATTCGTCCATAATTATATAGTATTTACAGGAAGACAGCATTCTCCTCGTTCTCTGAAGCCCACGCTCACTTTTGGGAAGAGGTTTAATTGCACGGAAAATCGAAGGAAAAGATCCAAAAGTATTACAACGGTTCATGCTCGCGTACAATTCGCGCATGCGTAATCCCCGAGAAGAACCGATAAATCCGCAGTAAAAAACCGCGATTCAAACAAGCATTCGATAACCGGTCTTTATCGCTCGTCATTTGAGCATCACAGTTAAGCTCGGCATTTAATGCCCACCCAAGCATTAAAATTTAGCCAGCAGGCTTTTAAAACGTATATATATTGGTTCCCAAGCGCCATCATTTAGCATCGGCACTCGAATTACCTCTGCGGGATCGCCTGAGCATTCCGGTCTGGAAATCGAGAGTTAGTTAACCTTGAAGTTAAAGTTAGGACCTGGCCAAATTGCCAGTTTCCATGATAATTAGGTAATTATACCTATTGTCCGACCACTGGGGCCTCCAGCCCGCTAGCTAGTCATCTCCGGTCTTTGCCTCAGTCTGATTTTCTTGCGAGATTTTTGTGTTTTTTTTCTTCTGTTTACGTTTGCGAACGAGTTTGATTTTCGTCGTGTTTTTTTCTTTTCAATTTTTGCATCTTAAGTAGCCCCTCTTTTTTTTTCTTTAATTGTTTGTGTTTTTTTTTTTCCTTCATTTAAATTTTGTGTTTTTTTCTGTTTACGTTTGCGAACGAGTTTGATTTTTGTCGTGTGTTTTTTTCAATTTTTGCATTTTAAGTCGCCCTTTTTTTTTTCTTTAATTGTTTGTGTGTATTTTTTTTTTTTTTTTGCTTCTCTTAAATTTTTTTTAGAATATAGTAACTTCGTTTTACTGTATTTTTTATATTAAATTTTTATATATTTTTATGTTCATGGACCTTTTCATGTTTAGAAATAAACAGCCTTTTTATACTTTGCTGTAGGATCTTGGATTAATTTATGAAATTATTAATTTTTATTCTACTTTTTGAAACCATTGTATATTGCTTTTATAACACTTCAGTGAAAAGCTTTTAGTTGAACTGTGTCGATCTGGTTTTAATCAT
>NC_089748.1:41611097-41623597 GCF_040412425.1 Macrobrachium rosenbergii
GTTTTATCAAATTTTTAACCTCTTATTTACCTAATTTTGACATTTCAGCAACACGAAGGAGTATAATCTAATATTATCTACTGTATTTTGTAAATTATTATGTACTGTGTGTGTGTTTGCTCATTACATATTCCTTTAGAGGACATGACGTCAGGATTCCAAACAGCCCAGTCAGTAATATACATAGAAAATGAAAAGCAAAATTAAGAAAGAATATTTTAACTTTTCTTCATTGAGATGGTCTACAGAAACTTTCATAAATAGAGCGAAGGGTTTAATGTTTGTCGTAATGTTCGCAGAAAAGCAGTCAGTAATAGTTCTGTTTGTTTTCAAGATTTCATACATGCCGTATTCCATTTCAGTTCTGTTTATTATTTCTATTATAAGAATTCAAGTTTGCTTAATTTGAAGATTCGCCGATCGATATCTGTTGGTTTTCACGTTGGCAATTCATTGACGTGAATGATAAAAGCCTTTATACGTGAGTTGCTCTTGTTTAGAAATCTATCATCATGCAAACAATTATTGAAGAAACCTCGGTTTCATTTCTGCGCGCGCGCGTGTGTATGTGTGTGTGTGCGCGCGCGCGCGCTCGATAACCAAGCCCACGTTTGAAAGCGCTCGATTGTTTTGAAAGTAATGTAAGTGTAAGACGAGTAGCCCGGTCGCTGGGAATTGAAAAAAAAATAAAAAAATAAACTCGTATTGCTTTCAATTTAAGCGCAAGATGATCTATTATTGCAAGACATTCAGAAGCAACGAGTAGATCTATTATTGCAAGACATTCAGAAGCAACGAGTAGCGAGTGTACCGCACAACAAATTGGCTGTTAGTGCAATCGTTATAATGTACAATACGCAGCAATGTGCATCGTACAGTAATGATGTGGCTGTGTTATTGGTCTGGTCATCGTTCTGGGACTCGTTTCATACGCGTCTGGGTGTAGGTGTGTGTGTGTGTGTGTGTGTGTGTGTGTGTGTTATTGGAGACCAGCGAAGATGATTGTGTGTAAATTAATCTGGAGAATGTCCCTTAATGATAGAGGTTAAAAGTGATAGAGATTGCGGGCCGATGACACTAGAGAATGGTTTGCTCTCTCTCTCTCTCTCAAGTGACGTAGTTGATTTGATACTTTTGCGGCAGTATGATACATAGATGAGTATTCTCTCTCTCTCTCTCCATAGATGATTTGATATTTTGCACCAGTTTGGTACGTAGATGAATATTTCTCTCTCTCTCTCTCTCTCTCTCTCTCTCCATAGATAATTTGATATTTTGCAGTTTGATACATAGATGATATTCTCTCTCTCTCTCTCTCTCCATAGATGATTTGATATTTTGCACCATTTTGATACATAGATGAATATTCTCTCTTTCTCTCCATGGATGATTTGATATTTTGCACCAGTTTGATACATAGATGAATATTCTCTCTCTCTCTCCATAGTTGATTTGATATTTTGCGCCCGTTTGATGCATAGATGAACCTCTCTCTCTCTCTCTCTCTCTCTCTCCATGGATGATTTGATATTTTGCACCAGTTTGATACATAGATGAATATTCTCTCTCTCTCTCTCTCTCTCTCTCTCTCTCTCCATAGTTGATTTGATATTTTGCGCCCGTTTGATGCATAGATGAAACTCTCTTTCTCTCTTTGTCTCTCACTCTCTCTCTCTCTCTCCTCATTGTGTAAGAGATAACACGCTCGTAACACTGACGAGATCATTCGGGTTCGAATTCCTCGCTAGGACGCAACGGTCTGGGTAATAAATTCCATGCTACTTTCCTGTCTCTGAATCGATTTTGGCTTCCAGTTTAGTCTTTTTTTTTCTTTTGACCTTCTCTCTCTCTCTCTCTCTCTCTCTCTCTCTCTGTGGGAAGTGTGGGATGCTTACCCTCTCTCTCTCTCTCTCTCTCTCTCTCTCTCTCTCTCTCTCTGTGGAAGTGTGGAGATGCTTACCTCTCTCTCTCTCTCTCTCTCTCTCTGTGGAAGTGCAGAGATGCTTACCCTCTCTCTCTCTCTCTCTCTCTCTCTCTCTCTCTGTGGAAGTCTAGAGATGCTTACTCTCTCTCTCTCTCTCTCTCTCTCTCTGCAAGTCTAGAGATGCTAGATCTCTCTCTCTCTCTCTCTCTTCAATGGAAGTGTAGAGTTGCTTTCCTCTCTCCAGTGGAAGTCTAGAGATACTTAACCCCCTCTCGCTCTCTCTCTCTCTCTCTCTCTATGTGCGTGTGTGTTGATGTCTAGAGATGCTTATCCCTCTCTCTCTCTCTCTCTATGGAAGTCCACAGATGCTTACATAACCCCCGTTTGATTGAAGCCCTCCCCAAATATGGGAGATTTAACTACCTAAACCGACCTGTCGGAAAGGAGAACTGGCGTACGTTATTTTTTTCCCCCACTTTCCTGTTCTTGTTCTTGTTCTTGTGTTTTTGGTCATCTCCTCTTCTCTTTTTATTTGTTTTTTTATTCTTTTTTTTTTTCTTTATTCCCGATGTCATTGGCCCCCACCACCACCAGGCTGACTGTAAGAGCCTTCTTGCCCTCATTGTTCTTGATCTGTTTTTGTTCCTTTGTTGAACAGGACGGAATTCTTATTCTCTCTCTCTCTCTCTCTCTCTCTCTCTCTCTCTCTCTCTCCCTGCCCTTCACCGCTTCCCATCCCTTGAGCTTATCGCGGAATCTTATTAGAACGCCGTAACTGTACTTTTATCCTTTGTTTACAAACGGAAAAGCGGTTTGCTGAAATGCATACCGGGAATACTGTTGTATCTAACGGGTTTTTTTTTTATTCATGTGATACTGTGGGCTATATACGTACTGTACGTGTATGCAGATGTATGCGCATACATATACAATCATACATACATACGTTCATTCATATGACTATATATGTATTCAGTATGTATGTATATATATTTATATATATATATATATATATATATATATATATATATATATATATATATATATATATATATGTATATATATATATATATGTATATATATATATATATATATATATATATATATATATATATATATATATATATTACTGGATTTGTTAAAATGAATGACTTGTAAAATGAAGTGAAAAGTGTTTTTTAGCTTCTGTCCGCCCTCATATCTTAAAAACTACTGAGGCTAGAGGGCTGCAAAGTGATATGTTGATCATCCACCCTCCAATCATCAAACATACCAAATTGCAGCCCTCTAGCCTCGGTAGTTTTATTTTATTTAAGGATAAAGTTCATAATCATCGTGCGTCTGGCAGCGATATAGGCCAAGTTAAAGTTTCATGGGACGCGGCTCATACAGCATTATACTGAGACCACCGAAAAATAGATCTATTTTCGGCGGCCTTGATTATACGATGTACAGAAAACTCGACTGCGCCGAAGAAACTTTGGTGCATTTTATACTTGTTATTAATTATCACCTAATGACGTCACCTCGATGAGATGTCTTCGTAATTATATATAAATTAAATAGGGATTCTGTCCTGGAAATTAATATTTGAACTGCAATAAACAAGAAATAAAAACAATAAACAAAAATTTTTTAAAAATATCTAATAACAAAATTTTATCAAAATAATTATAATAATTGTCAGTGGCTATAAAATCGAATTATCAATTACACCAACATCAACAGTACTTATGCTTTATTAGTACTGATTTTTCGCTGAGTTCAGCAAATAATTTGTTTGTCAGCAGCCAGAGGTGATGTTCGATTGCGGAAGCTATGCAGTAGGTGCTTGAAACAGGATCATCCGTGAGTCATTGTAAACAGGATCGTTGTTGAGTCATTGTAAACAGGATCATTGGTGAGTCAATGTAACCAGGAACATTGGTGAGTTATTGTAACCAGGGTCGTTGTACACAGGATCGTTGGTGAGTCTTTGTAAATAGGATCAATGTTTTGTTGAGTCATTGTAACCAGGATGATTGTGGAGTAATTTTAAACAGGATCATTGTTAAGTCATTGTAACCAAGATCATTGTTGAGTCATTGTAAACAGGATCATTGGTGAGTCATTATAAACAGGATCATTGTTGAGTCATTGTAAACAGGATCATTGTTGGGTCATTGTAACCAGGATCATTGTTGAGTCATTGTAACCAGGATCATTGTTAAGCCATTGTAAACATGATCATGGTTGAGTCATTGTAACCAGGGTCATTGTTGAGTCACCGTAACCGGGATCATTGGTGAGTCCCTGTAAAAAGGATCATTGTTGAGTCATTGTAAAGAGGAGCATTGTTGAGTCACGTAAACGGGATTATTGGTAAGTCATTGTAAACAGGCTCATCGTTGAGTCATTGTAAACAGAATCATTGGCACGTTGCTATTTGTTGACATCAAGGACACCTCTGTGGCATAACTGACTGGGCTATATTAGGACACGTCATTGTATGTTCATAATTCATACACCTGTTGCATTATTTTTATACTGATGAAAAGGACAAAATTATGTTGATTGAAATTTTAAAGAATTAATTTTTAAATGTAAATAATACATATCTGTCAACAGGAAATATTCCTCAAGTAAATTTATCTATTTATTATATTGAGAGCGAAGAAAAATATTAAAATTTTTAAAAGCATAAAAGGGCAATAAACCATTAAAAGACCATTTGTTTATAGGTAATAAATAAAACAATAAATAAGCGAATGAAAAGGACATATTAAAAAAATGAAAGCGTAGAGACAAGCTCTTAGCAAAGAAAAAGAAGAAAAAAATAATACGTAAAGCAATGCAAACTTTATTTATAAAAAAAAAAATTAAATAAAAAAAATATTAGAAGAGCGAAAATGCAAAAGTTTTCTTCTTCTCCTGCAGCAGCAAATCTACATTTTGGTAGAAAAGAATAAAAGGTAAAAAAAAAACATTGAAAGATGACGTATTCAGAGGTAATGATAAAACGATAAACAAACGAATTGAAAAAGGACACATTAAAAAAATGAGTAGGAACAAACTTTTAGCAAAAAGAAAAATTATCCGTAAAGCATTGCAAACTTCATTTATAAAAAGAAATTAAAAAATAAAAATAAAAAATCTTGAGGAGAGAAAATGCAAAAGTCTTCTTCTTCTTCTTCTTCTTCTTCTTCTTCTTCTTCTTCTTCTTCTTCTTCTTCTTCTTTCTTCTTCTTCGGCAACAAATATCAATTTTTTAGAAAAGAATAAAAGGTCAAAAAAGCGTTGCAAGATGACTTATTCAGAGGCAATGATAAGACAATAAACAAGCGAATGAAAAGGACCTATTAAAAAAATGAATGTGTAGAGACAAACTCTTAAAATAAATAAATCGTAAAGCAATGCAAATTTCATTTACCAAAAAAAAAAATTAAAAATGGAAAAAAAATCTGAGAGGAGAGAAAATGCAAAAGTCTTCTTCTGAAGGAGCGAGAGCATAATAATTTCCCAGATAAATCCTGCCCCGTCATCCTCCTCCTGCTCCTCCTCCTCCTGCTCCTCCTCCTCCTCCTCCTCCTCCTCCTCCTCCTCCTCCTCCGTGGGGTTTCACGTGAACGTAAACGACAAGATGATGATCTCGGCTCAGCGAGGGGTGTCAATCTACCTTCATTTACATAAATCCCATTTGCTGTTTTTTTTTTTTTTTTTTTACTTTTTTTTCTTTTTTTTTTCCTCTAACCGAATCGGCTACTGACTGCCGAGCCACACTCAACTCACTGGCAAGGAACACATGATGATGATTATAATGATGATTATCTGAAATTTCTCGGTCTTCTCTTGATTTTGCTTTATTTTTCTTCTTTTTTTTTGTGGTGATCCAAAGTTTCTCGGGCTTTTATGACTTTATTTTATTTTTTATTTTTTCATTTTTTTTGTGTGTGTATATGAGTGCTGTAGTTATCATATTCTTTAATTTACATATTGGTTTTGACATTCTCACGTGTTTTCTTTTTATTTTTTATTAATATGGCAATGCAGGGTATGTGTAGCTTGTTTGAATTAAGTTTTAAATTGTGAGCTCATAATTTTAATGTCCTTTAACTATTTTTTTTTCTGTCTAAATTTTGGCCTTTGGATCTTTTAATTTTAATGACTTTTTTTTTTTAGTTAATACGATTTTAAATCACTGATTCATTTTCATTTGCACTTTTCCTTTGATTTTGCAGTTTTATTATTTATTAATACCTGACACATAATGTCGTTTCTAAAAATAGTAATTTACCAGTTCACCGAAAATATCATCTGTATCCCATGCCCTTTGAAAGCGATATTTTATGAACCTGAATATTTGAAAGTGACCGAATAAGCTGATTTATCTCTCTTATGGGTTACGTATAATTCTTCCCGCGGCAATGCAATCTAAATAGAATCACTAAAATTTCATTCCCTTGCAATGCTGAGTTTCTGATACGCTGTTGTTCTTTTTTTTTTTTTTCGTCTCGGAACGGTTTATGGGTCTTCTCGTTAGCTTTCAAGTTTAGTGTTGTTTTTCTTGCTGTTGTTGGCGGCGTCGTTGTTGCTCTGAGGTCATAGTAATGTTGTCGAAAGCAATGGTGTCTCGTCCTGAGCAATTTTTTTTTTTTATTGGGAGATGTTTTTGACTTAACATTTTTTTTATTGGGAGAATTTGGTCAACATTTTTTTTATTGGGAGATGTTTTGACAAAACATTTTTTTTATTGGGAGGAATAGGTCATCATTTTTCTATTGGGAGATTTTTTGACTTGACATTTTTTTTATTTGATTGGGAGAATTAAATCAACATTTTTTTTTTATTGGGAGATTTTTGACTTAACATTTTTTTTAAACCATAGATGTTCAGTTGTTGTAATACTCGTTACACAAATGTAATATTCCTTGCACAAATGTAATGGAAGCCATATTTTTTCCAGTTTCCTATCGATTCCCGAAAGGAATTAAATAAAAAAATATAGATTATCGTACCTGAAACATTTTTAATAACCCATATGAAAAATGTTCCAGGTACGATAATTTATATTTTTTTCATTTTATTCCTTTCAAGAATCGATAGGAAATTGAAGAAAAAATATGACTTCCATTAGTATCAAATTTAAATGTTTCCTATTAAATTACCAAGCTTTCAAGTATTGTTACATGGGAGCATGTAACCAGAGTGAAATATGTTAATGTATTTTTTTTTTTTTTTTTTTTGTAAGAGAGCTGAAACAATTTTCCCACGTTCAAAGAGATTCCTTATACGGGAAGATGTAAATAAGGTCCATCATCGTGGTAAACCTATTTTTTGCCTGTTCTAAACTTATTACTTTCAAGTGTATATTTTTTACCGTATTACTTTCGAGTGTATAATTTTACCGTGTTACTTTCAAGTGTACATTTTTTACCGTATTACTTTCGAGTGTATAATTTTACCGTGTAACTTTCAAGTGTATATTTTTCACCGTACTACTTTCACGTGTATATTTTTACTTTATTGCTTTCAAGTGTATGTTTTTACCGTATTACTTTCAGGTGTATATTTTTACAGTATTACTTTCGAGTGTATATTTTTATCGTATTACTTCCAAGTGTATATTTTTTACCGTATTACTTTCAAGTGTTTATTTTTACCTTATTACTTTCAAGTGTATATTTCTACCGTATTGCTTTCAAGTGTATGTTTTTACCGTATTGCTTTCATGTGTATATTTTTTACCATGTTACTTTCAAATGTATATTTTTTACTGTATTACTTTCAAGTGTATATTTCTTACCGTATTACTCTCAAGTGTATATTTTTACCGTATTACTTTCAAGTGTTTATTTTTTTACCGTATTACTTTCATGTATAATTTTTACCGTATGATTTTCGTGTATAATTTTTATACTTTTCAAGTGTATAATTTTTACTGTATTACTTTCAAGTGTATATTTTTTACCGTATTACTTTCAAGTGTATATATTTTACCGTATTACTTTCAAGTGTATATTTTTTACCGTATTACTGTCAAGTGTATATTTTTTACCGAATTACTTTTAAGTGTATATTTTTTACCATATTACTTTCAAGTGTAGATTTTTTACCGTAGTACGAAGAGATAAAAACGGACTTTTACTCCTTGTATAAGAAAATGCGAATTGATACGTTTTTATTAGACAAAAAGTATGAAAAGGATTTCTTTTAGCACTGCATCACGTAAAAATCCTCCCCCAACCATACCAAAAGAAAAGCATTTTATTTGATGTAAATAGATGTAATGAATGTAAAAAATCTTCCTCCGATACAAAGACATAAAATAGTTTTATCTAATATGAATAGATTTAATAAATGTAAAAAATTTCCACTGATACCGAGAGATAAGGTATTTTACTCTAATATGAATAGATGTAATAAATATATAAAATTTTAGACTGATACCAAGAGATAGAATAGTTTTATCTAATATGAATAAATAAATATGAAAAAAATTTCCCCTGATACCAAGAGGTACAATATTTTTATCTAATATGAATAGATATAATAAATGTAAAAAAATTTTCCCCTGATACCGAGATACAAAATATTTTTTGTTTAATATGAATAGATATAATAAATGTATAAAATTTTCCGTTGATACCAAGAGATAAAATATTTTTTATCTAATATGAATAGATATAATAAATGTAAAACAAATTTCCACTGATAACAAGAGATAAAATAATTTTTATCTAATATGAATATAGATATAATAAATGTAAAAAAAATTCCTCTGATACCGAAATATAAAATATTTCTATCTAATACGAACAGATATAATAAATGTAAAAAAAAAATCCACTCATACCAAAAGATAAAATCATTTTTATCTAATATGAATATAGATATAATAAATGTAAAAAAAATTCCTCTGATACCGAGATATAAAATATTTCCGTCTAACACGAACAGATATAGAAGGAAAACAACTTCATCCCAACTTGATGCTGATGATGTTTGCATTCACACAACACAGGTGACTAATTCCCAGCCTTGTCAGGTGTTCGCTCTGTATGATAATAAGCGGAACTCCAGACATAAAATAGAAGTAATGACGGAACTGACGTGAGCACAGAGCTCGGACGCGTGATTTTAACAATGGGATTATAAAAGATGGTCATGGCGTGGCTAAGAACCCTTGCAGAATTTTATTGTGCAGTTTGAAACACGAATTCACACTTGGTATTCAGTAATAGCCGTGAGGTCTGAGTGGGTTAGTGAGCAATCTTTTTTTTATATTTATTTTTCTTTTTTTTTTTAAATGTCCGTTGCTATTCACGTATAAGCTGAATATTTGTAGTGAGCTACTGTTTCTCTTTTCCTTTAATCTTTTTTTTTTTTTGTAATTTATTCCTCGTAGTGTTGAATGCGTATTCTTTGATTATTGGGAATGTTAGCAAAAATAATAATTTTGCTTAAACGTTTGGGATCATTGCGAATGCAAGTAACAATAATTAAAGATTTTACTAACATTTCGAATCATTCCGAACATCAAAAAAAATATAGAGACTTCACTAACATTTGGAATCATTGCGAATGTAACAAAAAAAAATAATTTACGTTCAGAATAATTTTAGGATTAGAATTATTCAGAGCCAAAAACGGAGTAAATATGAAGTTACATTAAATCTTTGCAATGTGTACATAATGTTCTTCCATCATCAGAAATTTCCCTCGGACAGAATTAAGCAAATATAAGCTGGAAGAAGAATGTGAAAATGCGGTAAGTATGCACAACGACCCAGCGCAGTAGCCACTGTGTGACTTTTATTCCTTTGAAGGTGTATCTCGTCATTGTTTACATTAAAATAGCCAGCGAAAAGCAGATCCCGTTTTCCTCAGCCGTCCGGGGAAACATCCTAATCCCCTAAGGAACTTGAAAGGCAAACAACCATTATTAAATGAAAAAGAAAAAAAATAAACTTATCCAAAGAAAACAGCCGCGTCTTTGCTGCGAGAGAAAGAATGTTGTTACAACTGCTTATGTGCAAGATTATTATTACTGGTCTTCAAAAGGCATGGCCTGTTTTTTTTTTTTTTTCGCTCACACACCTCTCGGTTCGCTCACTTCGGAGCAGTTTCTGCATGGCAAGACTGCGCCAGTTTTGCCAAGTCGAAACTAAATCCGGAGGTTTTAAAATGTTATATATAAATAAGTCCCTGAAGTTTAAAATGCGATTTTGAATTTCCTCTCGAGCATTTAAAAGCGGCTAAATCCTCGTCTCGGATTTTGCAGTATTTAAAACCAGCTGGACATTCTCAAAACATTTTCACCCGGACGCCGGAGAAGCCTTCCTCCTGTGTGACGTCACCGGGGACAAAACCAACAAGTCGAACTCAATCCGTCTTACCTGGAGTTAACAAATGAGCCGGTTGCTGTCGTAAGATCCCTAATTGGTTTGTTACGTCTGCCGGGTGATGCGACGAGCCTCTCAGAGACGGGGCTTGTTTAGAGCTTATTTAAAAACAATGGATTATTGGTAACGGGCGAATTCCCCCGAAAGAAAAAAGGCGCGATCCTCCGTCTCCTCTGTAGCGGGGTCTCGAGCGATAGCATCAAAGGAGGTAAGAACACTTTGCGGTTGTCAAAAGGCATTGTGTGAGTTCTCGAATGCCTTCTCCTGTTACAACTGGCCGAGGAAATTGAGTTTGATGTCTTCTTGTGATAAGGGTTTGTTTCCCGCCTCGTTCTGTTTGTTTACCTGTTGGACTAAAGGCCGTAGGGAATCCTGAGGTAATGAATGAGGTGAATGGTATTAATTAGCTCGGTGGTCAAGCGCGATTACAATGAACGTTGGACATTGTACCTTTCTTTTTCATGATACTTTTATAGAAAGATGTGGTCAGACGAAATTGATTTATAAAGTTGACAGATAGTTGGCGGTATTTTCTTATATTTTTTCCAGCAAGGTCATGTCATTATATATCTTTATTTTTATAAAATGAAAAAGTGGATCAGTAATATTTTATATGAACGAGTGAATACAATTATTCAAAAGATATGTGTTAGGGAATAGACGCGTTTATATTAAATTTTCGAGAAAGGATTGAAGATGAAAATCTGACAAAGGTTTAGAAAAATAATTGATTTTATAGCAGTAATGTAATTTGTTACATTATATTGCATAACTTATTTCTCATAATTTGGCAAAATGAATTTAATCAGCAGATTCATATAAGGGAAAGATATGCTCACATCAAAATTGACATTTCAGTGATATGCAAATTAATAATTGATAGGTAGTGGCACCTGCGCAACAATGGCCCATATCAATCAATTCTCTCTCTCTCTCTCTCTCTCTGGATGATTTTAACAAGAAAAAACTTGGCATATACGAGAAGGTGTGTAGCATTCACCTGTTATATGACTTTGTGAATTAACGCTAAATAATTTATCCATTTTTTATTTTATTTTAATTTTTATTTATTTTTTTTTTTTTTTAGCGGGGCTCGAGTAATAATCTTGGTTTTCCATCTCATTTTCCTTTAGGGGAAATACGTTCTCTAGTCATTAGTTTTCTGTAAAAGAAAACTATTGTGTCGGCTTTGTCTGTCCGTCCGCACTTTATTCTGTCCGCACTTTTTCCTGTCCGCACTCGGATCTTAAAAACTACTGAGCTTAGAGGGCTGCAAATCGGGATGTTAATCATCCACCCTACAGTCGTCAAACATACCAAATTGCAGCCCTCTAGCCTCAGTAGTTTCTATTTCATTTAAGGTTAAAGTTAGCCATAATCGTGCTTCTGTCAACGATATAGAATAGGCCACCACCGAGCATTGGTTAAAGTTTCATGGACCGCGGCTCATAAAGCATTTTACCGAGACCACCGAAAGATAGATCTATTCTCGGTGGCCTTGATTATACGCTGTAGCGGCTGTGCGGAAAACTCGATTGCGCCGAAGAAACGTCGGCGCATTTTTTACTTGTAATCTATTCAAGAAAAAAAAAAAAACGGGGAAGTCTCCACTTAACTAACGTCAAACACGTTGAGACCAATTAGAGGCTAAATACGTTTAATGTCAAACAATCATTAATGAGTTTTTCTCGCCTAAACCAACAGATTCGGCCTCACGCATGCGCCCCCGGCTTTTACACCTAATAAATCGGATTATTTGTTCAGCAAAGATGATATATTTAGGGAACTGGATCTACCTTATTGACACGGCTGAGCCGGCTCACCTGTTTGGTGTTTGCCATACCTGATTCTCTGGACATTTGGGCTAATGGATGAGCGCACGCCTCATTTCGGCCTTCCAACCCCTTCCTTCCTCCCACTCTTATTTCCTTTTAGTATCGATTCATTCATTCTCTCTCTCTCTCTCTCTCTCTCTCTCTGACATTTATGACGTTGCGTTTAACTGTTTCACCTTATTTTCAATTTCAAGTGAAATACTCTCCTCGCGGTCTAACAGTTTACATAGTATTATGTTTAATTTGTTTCTCTCTATTTCATCGTAATTAATACCTGCAGTTTTACTCTCTCTCTCTCTCTCTCTCTCTCTCTCTCTTCTCTCTCTTCTTCAGTTTGCATAGTATTGCGTTTAACTATTT
>NC_089748.1:41628597-41643597 GCF_040412425.1 Macrobrachium rosenbergii
GTGGTAATATTTGCTTAGGCTATTTATTTTTCCTTCTTCTTTTTTAACAAGATTAAGTCGAAGAACTTAAGTTTTAATAAAGTACCTTGCTCTAACGTCTGCTTTTGTTACCCATGTGTGTTTCTCGTTATTGCTTTTCTACAAGTACTGTTTCAGTCACTGCTCCGCTTAGTTGATGCAACGAGCTTCCTCGCGTGTGGCCACCACGTCTATGGATATCTAAACCCTTGCGGTGTTCTTTTCTTGCATAATAAAAATCTGGTTTTCGCTCACTACTTCTCTGCTCCTCTTCGGCCCAATTTCCCGAAGGGGGTTAGTGCCATCAGTGCACCTCATGCGGTGCACTGTAGGCATTACGTAAGGATCTTTACAGAGTCCCTTCGGCCCCTAGCTGCAACCTCTTTCATTCTTTTTACTGTACCTCGGTTCATATTTTCTGTCTCCTATCTGACTTTCCACCCTCTCTAACAAATATTTTATAGTGGAACTGCTTTGAGGTTTTACTCCTGTTACACCTTTCGAACCTTCTTAGTGTCAATTTCCCTTTCAGCGCTGATTGACCTCGCAGGTCGCAGCGCTTGGCCTCTGACCTAAATTCTGCATTCTAATCCAATCTAGTCTACATCCCATTTGGCTTGAAATACCTAAAGGCAAGGTCATTAAGATGGTTATAGATTCACGCACCCTTCACTTGAATTAATGGCTACATTACTTACAGTTTTCTTATTAAGATTTTTAATGCATGGATAGTTCAAGCTTGACCCTCTTAATTGGGCTGCTGTTACACCTTCCAGGTATTTTCAATTTTAGAAGTCGAGTTCGCTAATACAGGTCATTTACGAAGGATCACCAGAGTCGTGGCTTTTTTTTTTTTAAGACGTGATTATTTGGAGTCATTTTAATTGGCTTTGTCCATTATGTTTCGGTGCAGTTATCATTGCAAAAAATAAGAAGAAGAAGAAGAAATAAGAAGAAATTCACTAAGACGTCGTCGTGTTTAGGAAGCGTCCATTTTAGTCTACTTGTATTTATTTTTAAAAATATGTGAAAATCTTCTTCTTTTTTCATTTAAAGCCCCAGTCAGATGTCCCCTGTGTAATATGAATAGTTAGGCTTTCATATGTATATACATATATATATATATATATATATATATATATATATATATATATATATATATATATATATATATATATATATATATATATATATATATATATATATATATACATACATGGACATACATTTCATTACACACCACAGTTGGCTAACTATGCAGATTGCCTATTTCGCTGCTCGGATCAACAGGGTACATTGTATTTGACAGGAGGTACTTGTAGTCTTGTGCCTCGCCAGGGGATTGAACCCGGAGTGAGCTGCTGATCACATTCACCAGAGCTATGTACAGATGGCCACAATGACCTCATAGCTTTGCAGTTTTCTTATATTTTTGGAAATTTCTCTGCAAGCCTTGAAAGCATCGAGAGAATAATGAAGAAACTCTTCCAGGGTGTTAAGGGGTTGATGTTGTGCAGTTTTTTTTTTTTTTTTTTTTTGCCCAGTATACAGGTTTTAAATTCAGCTGTTAAATTATGAATTTGGAATCACCCCCTTAAGGTGCCTTGCATTGGAAATTGTCTCAGAGCATTCATGTTGTGGTTCATTCTTTTGAAAGCTGATTACTTATGAGGATTTTTGTACCACTTTACCAATATGGATTATTATTATTATTATTATTATTATTATTATTGTTATTATTATTATTATTATTATTATTATTATTATTATTATTATTATATGAACCCTATACATATGGAACAACCCCACAAGGACCATTGACTTGAAATTCAAGCTTCCAAAGAATATGGTGTTGGTTAAGAAGTATGAGGTAAAGAGAAATACAGAAGAATAGATCTCTCATATTGAAAAAGGAAGAAATAAATTAATGAACAGATAAAATGTATTAAAATGCAAGGAGAATAGTATTAGGTTTAGTAATGCATTGCAATTCCTACTGCAAAACAACCCATTAAAAGGTAATCTTGAATGTTTATCATGGTACTTTGCAAAGGCCGTTTAATCTCTTAGTTGTTATTTATCAGAAGTTGAATTTCACGTATAGAAAGTAGTTTCAGGAGCTGAATTTCACATAAAGAAAATAATTTCCTCATAAAGAAAGTAGTTTCAGAAGTTGAATTTCACATAAAGAAAGTAGTTTCAGAAATTGAATTTCACATAAAGAGAATAATTTCCTCATAAAAAAGTAGTTTCAGAGTTGAATTTCACATGAAGAAAGTAGTTTCAAAAGTTGAATTTCACATCAAGAAAGTAGCTCCAGAAGTTGAATTTCACATCAAGAAAATAATTCCCACATAAAGAAAGTAGTTTCAAAAGTTGAACTTCACATAAAGGAAATAGTTTCCACATAAAGAAAGGAGTTTCAGAAGTTGAATTTCGTATAAAATCATTTCCACATCCTCACAGCATTTCTGCAAATTTCAAGTGACCGCGTATTTGTTCTTCAAGATTAGACTAAAACACCAATGAAAGCCTTTAGTTTCTAAATCGGCTTGATTTTAACCGCTCACCGGAAAATGGCATCATTAGAACGACCGTTAAGGGAAAGGAGGAATTCATGAGATTTCTCAGATTTTTCTTTTCCGTCGAGCAAAAAAAAAAAAAAAGAAAAAAAAAGCAATAAGCTGACTCATCCCAGCTCCTGAAGAAGGAGTAACTGGACTGTACCCATTTTTTTGTTCTCCATTTTTCTGGCCGACGGATTGACTATAGAACGAATCTGAAAAGCTTAGAGAGAGAGTCTGAGACGAGTCATTCCGTTAACTCATTTATCTAGATCTCTATCCTTCCCCTCTCCCCTCTCTTGATCTTTCCTCTTACTTCTAGAGATGTGGCTTTCTCTCTCTCTCTCTCTCTCTCTTCTTTATCTAGATCTCTATCCCTCCTCTTCTCTCTCTCTTGATCTTCCCTTACTTCTAGAGATGTGGCTTTTCTCTCATCTCTCTCTCTCCCTCTCTTCTCTCTCTGATCTCATCCCTCTTCTCTCTGATCTTTTCCTAGAGATGTGGCTTCTCTCTCTCTCTCTCTCTCTCTCTCTCTCTCATTTATCTAGATCTCTATCCTTCCCTCTCCTCTCTTGATCTTTCCTTACTTCTAGAGATGTGGCTTTTCTCTCTCTCTCTCTCTCTCTCTCTCTCTCTCTCTCTCTCTCTCTCTATCTAGATCTCTGTCCCTCTCTCTTTCTCTCTGATCTTTCCTTACTTCTAGAGATGGCTTTTCTCTCTCTTCTCTCTCTTTATCTAGACTCTCTCTCTCTCCTCTCTCTCCTCTCTTTGATCTTTCCTTCCCTCCTCTTGATCTTTCCTTACTTCTAGATGATGACTTTCTCTCTCTCTCTCTCTCTCTCTCTCTCTCTCTCATCTAGATCTCTATCCCTCTCTCTTCTCTCTTGATCTTTCCTTACTTCTAGAGATGTGGCTTTTCTCTCTCTCTCTCTCTCTCTCTCTCTCTCTCTCATCTAGATCTCTATCCCTCTCTCTTCTCTCTTGATCTTTCCTTACTTCTAGAGATGGGGCTTCTCTCTCTCTCCTCATCTCTCTCTATCCCTCTCTCTTCTCTCATTGATCTCTTCCCTTACTTCTAGAGATGACCTGGCTTTTTCTAGAGATGTGGCTTTTCTCTCTCTCTCTCTCTCTCTCTCTCTCTCTCTCTCTCTCTCTCTCTCTCTCAGGGGTTTCGTGTTTCAGGGGGCAGTTTGACTGATGTTACCTATACTTTAGAAATAAGTCTTTGATGCTTATTAACTTTAATTAGCATTGTAAGAGGACCATTACGTCTAAAACGTTTTTCTGATAAATTCTTGAATTTTCGCCACAGAGTGTGAATAAGGCAAATGCATAAGACTTAATGTGAAATGTTTTTCCAGCATATTTTTCCATGATTATGGTCACTGTTTGCTATTTTTCTATATCCTTCCATTACTTGAGGTGTCAGTGATAACATGATTGCTGCAAAATCCAGAATGAATGGAAATTGCAGTTTTGGATGAAACGTCGGTTTAGTAAACTACGTGTCTAGTTGTATATATATTTTGATATTATACTTACATTTTATTTGTTTATTTATTTGTTAACTTATCTTTTTTTTCTAATAACTGATCTCCTTTTCTGTATTTTTGGCCTTACCTTTGTGTTACTTACTAATGAACACCATTTTCTTTGGAAGCTTGAATTTCAAGTCGTTGGCCCTGTGGTGGGTTGTTCCATATGAATAGGTTCATCTTTCTGAATAATAATAATAATAATAATAATAATAATAATACAATAATAATAATAATAATAAATTTAATCTCTCTCGGTCATCGCGTCATGTGGGGTGTGGGGGTGGTTTGTAGATCCTGGAAAAAGAAAATGTTGACATTTTTTGAATCGATTTCAGTTAGTTTATTCCTCGTAGGTGGGTATTGCCGTCATTGTGTCTTCACGGGTGCACTGGGCATTACAAGGTTCTTTCTGCAGCGTCCCTTCGGCCCCTAGCTGCAACCCCTTTCATTCCTTTTACCGTACCTCCGTTCATATTATCTTTCTTCCACCTTGCTGTCCACCCTCTCCTAAAAAATATATCATTGTGCAACTGCTTTGAGGTTTTCCTCCTGTTACACCTTTCAAACCTACCTACTGTACATTTCTTTTCCAGCGCTGAATGGCCTCATAGGTCCCAGTGCTTGGCCTTTGGCGTGAACTCTCTATTCCATTCCTATTCCGGTTTCAGTTATCTTGTTCTCGTTGTTGTCAGTTAAGTGGTGTTGTTGCTCTTCGTCCTGTGTAGGATCTGCGTTGTTTGGCTTTTATTGTAATTAGTGAGGTTTCTGGAAGGAGATTTAGTTTGAACGTTAGTTTCTAAGCATGCCAAATAAAAGTTAACATATAAGTTGGTTTTTGGCAGAGCTGGTCCGGTTGGTTTGCATATTTTTTGTTAATTGTGATTAAATTTTTTCATAAATTTTGCGCCGTGAAACCTTGACAAGCTTTGAATTATCGAGCAAGTTGGTTTTAGCAGAACTGGTCCAGTTGGTCTGCATATTTTTTTTTTCACTCTGATTATTTTTTCATAAATTTTGCGCCGTGAAACCTTGACAGAATTTGAATTATCGTACAAGTTGGTTTTAGCAGAACTGGTCCAGTTGGTTTGCATATTATTTTTTAAATGTGATTAAATTTTTTCATAAATTTTGCGGTGTGAAACCTTGATAATTTGAAATTATCGTACAAGTTGGTTTTAGCAGAACTGGTCCAGTGGGTTTGCATATAATTTTTTATTGTGATAACATTTTTCATAAATTTTGCCACGTGAAACCTTGACAAAATTTGAATTATCGTACAAGATGGTTTTAGCAGAACTGGTACAGTTGGTTTGCATATATTTTTTTATTGTGACAACATTTTTCATAAATTTTGCTCCGTGAAACTTTGATAATTTGGAATTATCGTACAAGTTGGTTTTAGCAGAACTGGTCCAGTTGGTTTGAATTTTTTTTTTTATTGTGATAACATTTTTCATAAATTTTGCCCCGTGAAACCTTGACAAAATTTGAATTATCGTACAAGTTGGTTTTAGCAGAACTGGTCCAGTTGGTTTGAATTTTTTTTTTTATTGTGATAACATTTTTCATAAATTTTGCTCCGTGAAACCTTGATAATTTGGAATTATCGTACAAGTTGGTTTTAGCAGAACTGGTCCAGTTGGTTTGAATTTTTTTTTTATTGTGATAACATTTTTCATAAATTTTGCCCCATGAAACCTTGATAATTTGGAATTATCGTACAAGTTGGTTTTAGCAGAACTGGTCCAGTGGGTTTGCATATAATTTTTTATTGTGATAACATTTTTCATAAATTTTGCCACGTGAAACCTTGACAAAATTTGAATTATCGTACAAGTTGGTTTTAGCAGAACTGGTACAGTTGGTTTGCATATATTTTTTATTGTGATAACATTTTTCATAAATTTTGCCCAGAAACCTTTGATAATTTGGAATTATCGTACAAGTTGGTTTTAGCAGAACTGGTCCAGTGGGTTTGGTATATAATTTTTATTGTGATAACATTTTTCATAAATTTTGCCACGTGAAACCTTGACAAAATTTGAATTATCGTACAAGTTGGTTTTAGCAGAACTGGTACAGTTGGTTTGCATATATTTTTTTTATTGTGATAACATTTTTCATAAATTTGCTCCGTGAACCTTGATAATTTGGAATTATCAAGTTGGTTTTAGCAGAACTGGTCCAGTTGGTTTGAATTTTTTTTATTGTGATAACATTTTTTCATAAATTTTGGCTCCCAGAAACCTTGACAAAATTTTGAATTATCGTACAAGTTGGTTTTAGCAGAACCGCCATCCAGTTGGTTTGAATTTTTTTATTGTGATAACATTTTTCATAAATTTTGCCTCCGTGAAACCTTTGATAATTTGGAATTATCGTACGTTGGTTTTAGCAGAACTGTCCAGTTGGTTTGAATTTTTTTTTATTGTGATAACATTTTTCATAAATTTTGCCTCAGAAAACCTTGATAATTTGAATTATCGTACAGTTGGTTTTAGCAGAACTGGTCCAGTGGTTTGCATATAATTTTATTGTGATAACATTTTTCATAAATTTTTGGTTCACGTGAAACCTTTGACAAAATTTGAATTATCGTAATAAGTTGATTTAGCAGAACTGGTCCGGTTGGTTTGCGAATTTATTTTTATTTGTGATTAAATTTTTTCATAAGTTTTGCTCCGTGAAACCTTGATAATTTGGAATTATCGTACAAGTTGGTTTTAGCAGAACTGGTCCAGTGGGTTTGCATATATTTTTTTTTATTGTGATAACATTTTTCGTAAATTTTGCGCCGTGAAACCTTGACGAAATATGAATTATCATTAGATATCCATTTGCTTAACTTCAAGATTACACGGAAAAATGATCACTAAACATCCTGTATCCGTGACTGTAGAATAAAAAAGGAAAAAGTTAGGGAACCATTCAATAAAAGAACACTTTATTGATTTAGGTGCTCGTGTTTGCAGACTTCTCACCAATTATTGGCCGCGGGCAGGAGCCCTATCATTATGCGCTGCTTCCAGATTACTGAAGTCATTCTCCGAACGTTTTTACATTTTTTTTCGTCGTGGTCTTTCCGAATCCATTCTTAACCAAAATCTTCTGTTCATCAAGCACGCAAATGATTTTTTATTACGCCTTTTATTGAGTTAACATTCATTTGGTTTTGCTTGCGTTGCTTTCTGTGTTAGATTGCTTGCAACGCTTTGTTGATCTGTTTATAGCTGAGAGAAATGGCTGACTGGTCGCGTGAAGCTATTGACTCGATTCGGGTAAATTCCGAAGATTATATTTGTATTTATTTTTTTCTTGCTTATAATATGATCATTTTTTTTCTACTGATAATATGATCGATTTCCTTTCTCTTTTAGGTATGTTAGTGCGTTTTGCTTCAGTTAATCTAAACAAGCTTCGAGAGGTTCTGTGAGTTTCAATGTATTGATTTTATGCATGCAAAGAAGACAAACTTACATTGTTTTTTTATTTTTAGTTTAAATTTATTTTGGGGGGAAAGGCTTGTATTTTTAAATTCTCTCTCTCTCTCTCTCTCTCTCTCTCTCTCTCTCTCTCTCTCTCTCTCTCTGTATTTTTTCCTAGAACGAGGCATCGTCTAACACAGATTTAATAGAAAATTTTAAAACCAAAAGCAAGAGGTTAGATATAACACCAAAGAGAACAACTAACCTGCCCCTTTATACACGGAATGCCATATAATTGCTGTGCATTATACGCAAGCATGAATTATGCTTTGTAAGTTGCGTGTGCTTCTGTATAATAGATGCCAGTTCTCGCCATACAGGGAATCTTGAAAAATGATACGTGAATTATCTCGTATATCTATTCCACCGTGCAGAAATATAGATACACGTCCCGAGCCGTTTGATATTATTGATCGTCTTGCAGATATCCGCGGTATTGTTTACCGTGTACAAAAAGAAGAAGAAAAATTAATTTATGTTTCTTGCAGGTTATTGCTGAGGTTACTTTAGTGATAGCGTAGACCAAATACAGTGATCAGATACGCAAGAAAACGAACACATTTCTCTCTCGTATATAGGATGTTAATGTAGCGGAAATGAAACTTGTGTTGTCCGTTCGCGGAGGTATGACTGGAGGGGATAATGCATTCCTACTAATGACGTCATCGTACAGGATCTGACGTCATAATGCTAATGAGTGACATCATGTTATTATTAGATGAAATGGAATAGATAATGTTATATATATATAACGTAATAATTTTAAGATTGTAGTGAGTCTATGAAACTGAAGGAATTTATTGGATATCTTATATAAAAAAGCTAATGTTAATAAATGTCAATATAGCTGACATAATGAAAACGACCATAAGGATACTGAATCAGTATGTGACGTCACCGAGTGACGTCACGAGGTGCTGCTGGGCGCAGTAACTTTGAAAAATGGAAAGGTGGCGAAGGATACGGTTGGGATTTGTCGGTGTACCGATCGTGGGGAATGTTTTGGAGGTGGGGGGTGGTTCCTCGGATGAATTAGGGTTGGGGAAGGCGGTGGGGAACCTCCTTGGGGAACCACCTGGCTGTATAGTCCCGTTAGAACAATCGCAGAAACTCTGGCCGCTCGAAGAAGAAGAAGAAGAAAAAGAAAACGAAGAATTCCGTCAAGTCACCTCGTATTCAGCATTGCAACTGCTCTCTCTCTCTCTCTCTCTCTCAGTTTTACACAGAAGCAGTTTCTTTTCGCCGGGTTCCTTAGTTTAAGAATGTGCCTTTTTTACATAGTTTTTTTTTGTAAGGTTTATTAATTAAGTGAAATGGTTTCAGTTACAAACACGATTCTTCTTGTGTTTCGATTTTTTCATTTGTTTGAAAAACTGTGGATGTAATTCTTGTGTGTGTGTGTGTGCGTGCGTGTGTATAAACATAGTTTACATTTTGTGTGTGTGTGTATGTTTGTGTTTGTCTGTAAGTTTGTATTTTGTGCGTGTTTATGAGTTTGTAAGTTTACATTTCGTGTATGAGTGTGTTTGTTTGTCTGTAAGTATACATTTTGTATATGTGTGTGTTTGTCTGTAATGAGGTATGTCTATCACGGTTATTCCAAGAAGGGGAAAGCATTTCTCCAGCATATGGACAGAGAGAGAGAGAGAGAGAGAGAGAGAGAGAGAGAGAGAGAGAGAGAGAGAGAGAGAGAGAGAGAGAATTTCTGAGAACGTAAGAACACGGAGTGATTTATGACCACTGCAACCTCGCTTTTAGATCGGCGTCTTGAAAATGGTGGATCAAGAGAGGCGTTTGACATATTTTTCCCAGTGTAAAATTCTCAGTCTCTTCGGGATTTGTTTTCCGGTGTGAAGTTGTGAGGCGAAGCGAGAAAAATATATAAATGGTGGGTGTGAAGTCCCTAAACCTGTCACAGGTTTGATGGGAGGTCATAAAAAGCTGTGTGTGTTTATGTGTGTTGAGGGATGGGTTACCACAAAATCTTGCTTTTGTATTTTGACCAGTTGTAATGTTTGATCAAAATAGATATCATAGTTCTTAATTATATGATAGTTATTCTTAATATTAGACGTAAGCAAAGCTTTAACTTTGTTGTAATGCTAATAATGTGGTTGGTAATTGTAATGCTTAACACTGTTATAGAAATAAATACACATTGAATTATCGGACGTGGAAAAGATATCAGTAGATATTAAGTTTTGTAAGAGTTGATATTCAGTTTTGCAAGAATGAAAGTAAACAGTTTTATTGATTTTGTTTATCAGGATACAGTTTATGTATACTGTATATATATGTTTATATATATGCATGTATATATATACTTATATTTATTTATATGTATTTGATAAAGTATGGGCTTTCAGCCATACTGTGTGTGTGTGTGTATATATATATATATATATATATATATATATATATATATATATATATATATATATATATATATATATATATATATATATGTATATGTATATATATATAGTATATGTATATATATATACATATACATATACATATAAAATTCAAGAGAGCATCTCTTCGAATTAGCCACAATGATCAAAACCAGCTCTTCATCAAATGCATGCAAACCATTATTCATCCAGAGCGTATGCAGCAATGCACCTCAAAATCCCTCCCTCCCCTCCCTCCCTCCCTCCCGAGAGAGAGAGAGAGAGAGAGAGAGAGAGAGAGAGAGAGAGAGAGAGAGATTGAGAGATCTAGGGTCCCGAATGCAAAACAAATGACGAAATTTAATGAGAAAAGTGTCTTGCAGTGGCCAGTGCGTGATTCATCTTCAGGTTTCAACCACACAAGTCAATTGCACTCGGGATCTTTTGTGTGTTTCTGCCTTCTTAAATGGAGTTAACGGAATGCCTGTCAAGGATACGAGGTTAGTGTATTCTTGTATGCGCGCTTGATGTATGTTTGTGTGGTTATGTTATATTTTTGTAGTGTGCGGGGTATTATGCGTTATGGCAACGTTCGGCGCGTATTTTATTGATTTGGAGTTTCATGTATTTATTTATTAATTTATCTTTCATTGTGTCATTTATTCATTTGTATTTTTATCTCTTTCTTATACATTTATTAACTTATCTTGTTTTTCTTTTCTCTTCTAGTAACTGATTTTTTTCTTTTTGTATTTCCAGTCATTTTCAATAATTTCTTTCAGATAAACACAGTATTCTCTGGAAGCCTGAATTTAAAGTCAGTGGCCCCCTATAGGGATTTATCTATTTCTTCTTCTTCATAATAATAATAATAATAATAATAATAATAATAATAATAATAATAATGGAATTTTGGGGGAATCTGATAAATTTTGGTAGTGTCAAGTAAGACGTTGATTATAATGGAGGTACTTATTAAGTTTTAGAAGAAAAATTAAAAACTTAGGTAAAGCATGTTTCCCTATATATAGATATGTCAGGGCTCCAGAATCTTTGTTGTATGTTTTCATATTATAGTTTTCATGAATATCGTTATACTTTATTACAAGGGAGATTTGGCAAGTTCAAGACACTAGGATGGTGTTAAAAAGATTGATCTCATTGGTAACTAATTAATGAACTTCAGTGAATGATTTTTTAGTTTTCTGTTAAAGAAAACTGTTGGGGTGGCTTTGTTTTTTTTTTTCTGTCCGCACTTTTTTTTTTGTCCGCCCTCAGATCTTAAGAACTACTGAGGCTAGAGGGCTGCAAATTGCTATTCGGTCATCCACTCTCCAATCATCAAATATACCAAGCTGCAAATTGCTATTTGGTCATCCACTCTCCAGTCATCAAATATACCAAATTGCAGCCCTCTAGCCTCAATAATTTTTATCTTATTTAAGATTGAAGTTAGCCATAATCGTGCGTCTGGCAACGCAATAACACAGGCCACCACGGCCGGCTGAGAGTTTCATGGGCCGCGGCTCATACAGCATTATACCGAGACCACCGAAAGATAGATCTATTTTCGGTGGCCTTGATTATACGCTGTACAGAAAACTCAATTTTTTTACTTGTTTTATTATTTGTTTTAGGATTTTGTATCAAGAGGCAAACCGAAAAAATTTAAATTTCGATGAGTGGTAATTTATTTTGTTTTTTGTTTTTACTTGAACACCAGCCACTTCTCTCTCTCTCTCTCTCTCTCTCTCTCTCTCTCTCTCTCTCTCTCTCTCTCTCTCTCTCTCTCTCTCATATGCTGCATACGCATTATTTCTGTAGTTCAGTGCAACATTCTCATTGTGAAAGGAATCTTTTATAAGGCTTAATGTTACTCATTTATGTGTGTGTATGGCGTTTGCTGCTCATATATACTGTATATATATATATATATATATATATATATATATATATATATATATATATATATATATATATATATATATATATATATATAATATATATATATTTATATAATATATATATATATATATATATATATATAATATATATATATATATATATATATATATATATATATATATATATATATATATATAATGATGCTATATACATATATATATATTATATGTGTATATAATTATTTAGAGAGAGAGAGAGAGAGAAAGATCGTGTCCTAATGTATGCATATACGTACCAACGCCAAACGCAAACGCAAACATGCATGCACGCGCGCACGCGCACACACACGCACACGCACACACGCCGAACTCAACTTTTATTGCAGAATTGGGAAATGAAGGCATTTCCACCCTTCACAAATTTAGGCCAATGTAGTCTAATTATCTCACCAAGAGGAGCTACGAGATCTCCTCCTCCTCCACCTCCTCCTCCTCCTCCTCCTCCTCCTCCTCCTCCTCCTCCTCCTCCCATCCTTAAGACTCATCCTGCCTTCGGTTTAGCACAGGATCGTCGACCTTACGAAGGCTACGAGCTCGGTTTCGACGTAGTCATCATCATCATCCGGTTTCACTGCAACACCTCTTTAGTCATGGAGTGAAGGGATACTCTGAAGGTCCTGGACCACTGGGGAGAGAGAGAGAGAGAGAGAGAGAGAGAGAGAGAGAGAGAGAGAGAGAGAGAGAGAGGTTTCTGTAATATTATTTAAAGTATCCTATATAATCTCATTATCACTTATGTCTTGAAGTTTTTTTTTTATTTAACTCATCATACTTCCATCTGTAACCAGAGAGAGAGATGAGAGAGGGAGAGGGAGAGAGAGTTTTCTGATATATTATTTAATAATGCATCCTGCAATTTCATTATTACCTATGTCATGAAGTTTTTTTCTATTTTTTTTTTATTTAACTCATAATACTTCCATCTGTAACCAGAGAGAGAGAGAGAGAGAGAGAGAGAGAGAGAGAGAGAGAGAGAGAGAGAGAGAGAGAGAGTGAGTTTTTCTAAAATACTATTTAGAGTATCCTATATTATTTCTTTATCACCTGTGTCATGAAGTTATTTTCTATTTTTTTTATTATTTAACTCATAATACTTCCATCCGTAACCAGAGAGAGAGAGAGAGAGAGAGAGAGAGAGAGAGAGAGAGAGAGAGAGAGAGAGAGAGAATATCGTATCGAGTCTTGAGTTCATTCACTTGCAATAGATTGGAGCTATCTTCAATTAACGTATTTTTCTGAATATATTCGATGCATTAGATAAATAAGATAGAGTAGCCTAGTGTAGTTAGATAACTATAATGGAGAAGAGTAGCTTTGTGTAATTAGATAAATAAAATAAGAGCAGCTTTATGTAATTAGATCAGTAAATTAGAGTAGCGTTATGTGATTACATAATTAGATAAGATTAGCGTTATATAATTATATGAATAGAGTAGCGTTATGTAGTTCTTGGTATAAGATGATGTTTTCTTGTTTGTATCTTCTATATAATATTTATTTTGAGATCCAATGACGTAAAATATGAATTAATAAACATAAAAACAGTAATATCAAAGCATCAAGGTCAATGCAAATTACGTAGAAAAATATTGAGGTATTCGGGCTAAGGCAGCCCCGTGAAAATAAATGAGATGTTGACCTAAGCTTCTGGGATATTCCGATTTTATTACTAATGAGACTCTCCAACCAAGTGACCAATCCGCTGATTTCATTTCTTTTCCTGATGATTCTTAACCTTCTATTATGGCTAGTGTCCGGGATGAGGCATTTTCCCCGAGATGTAACCGAGTATTGGGACCTTTCCCTGAAAAAAGCGGGACGCCATATCTTAAAAACTAACCATAGAATTTTCTTGAAAATAATCTCATTATGTTTCACACACCCAAAGTACTTTAAAGATTCTGATCTTACCTAACCTAACCTAACCCAACCTAACCTAACCTAACCAAGAGGCATGGCAAAAAAAAACCGGGGCTGGTCCAATACTAGCATACATCTCAGGAATTTGCGGCCGGGAGATTTTGGTGCCAATATTAGTTAAGAATTTTCCTTATTCCTCTCTCTCTCTCTCTCTCTCTCTCTCTCTCTCTCTCTCTCTCTCTCTCTCTAGCCCATCTTCTGGTCAACGGACACATTAATGGATTTAGCAGGAATTGTTTGAATCGAGCTGTTTCTCCCAGGGGTCGTTCCTTGGCCCTTGTTGCGACGCCAGTTTTAGTAGCCATAAATCATTCAATCAATCAATCGAACCTTGGCTTTCTTTCTGGTAAAGCGAGTGTCACGACCATTATATCAGAGGCGTGTGGACCATACATACATATATACATAAAAATAAAAATATATATGTATGTATATATATAATTATGTATATTTATTTTTATGTATATATGTATGTATGGACCACAGGCCTCTGATGTAATGCTTAAAACCAAAACATACTTGCTCGCATACCCTAACTGTACTTGCCAACGAATGTATACCCTTGATCTCATTCTCTACCCTTTTAAGACCAACTGTCACTTCTTCGATTGGTTTCATCAAGTAGTCTGCACTGACTCCACTCACTGACTAATTGGAACATGTAGCCTGAAGGGGGCTCAGGCTAGGTCGAAAGCCGAGCTGGTATCTTGGCATCTAGATGTAACCGCTGGTCAAGTTAAAGATAGTAATAAGGATTATTGAAACTAGTTAACAGAAGGATTGGCAGCGACAGGACCTGCCTTTCTTAGGGACAGTAAGATTTAGGCAAGTTGCGTTCAAACGCAGAAAGACTCAGCTATGATGTGAGGATAGCGTTTGCACCAGTTTGTTAGTCGACTGTGGCTGGTCGCAGCTATAATGGAGTAAGGGTGTAGGGATCGCAACTTTAGATAGGAGCCATCCCTTCCAAGGAAAGGGGTACGAAGGTATTTGGATAATATATATATATATATATATATATATATATATATATATATATATATATATATATATATATATATATATATATATATATATATATATGATTATTATCACTTTTGTACGTGATTCATTTATCA
>NC_089748.1:41648597-41703597 GCF_040412425.1 Macrobrachium rosenbergii
TATCATTATTATTATTATTATTATTATTATTATCATTATTATTATTATTATTATTATTATTCAGGAGATGGACCCTATTCATATGGAACAGGTCTAAAGGGGTCATTAAAATGAAATTCAAGTTCCCAAATAATGTTGTGTTCATTTGAAAGAAATGATAGTAGATAATAGGAAATACAGAAAGATCAGTTTTAGAAAACAGAGAAATGAACTAATTAATAGATAAATAGATCAATATGTGAAGGAATTATTAAAGGAGAATTGTTTTAGGGTAATAATGTATTGCATACTTTATAATAATTTACTTACAGATCAATTATTTTAAATTATCATTATTTAAAAGAGTTAGCTACTTTCTAACATGATCATTTCTGATGGTGATTTTCAGTCATCTGTTCTTTCTTCTGTCCACCCTCAGATCTTTAAAACTACTGAGGCTGGAGGGCTGCAAATTGGTCTGTTGATCATCCACCCTCCAATCATCAAACATACCAAATTGCAGCCCTCTAGCCTCAGTAGTTTTGATTTTATTTAAGGTTAAAGTTAACCATAATCGTGCGTCTGGCATCGATATATGGCAGGCCACCACCGGGTCTTGGTTAAAATTTCATGGGTCGCGGCTCATACAGCATTATACCGAGACCACCGAAAGATAGATCTATTTTCGGTGGCCTTGATTATACAGTATACAGAAAAGTCAATTGCGCCGAAGAACCCGGCACATTTTTTTACCTATAACAATTGAAAATAGTATTATAAAATAAATAAAAAGCCTGTGCTTGATCATACATGCATTTGCACTTATTGTATGTAGCAATTTTATAGATGAGTGAAACAAGCAGTCGATTGCATTTGTCTTCCAAGCATTTTGACTTTTTCTAATAAAATCTGTTGTTTTATTTTATATTTTTTCTTGGTAAAGTAACGAAACCACTGTAGGATATTGATATCAATGTCTCATAGATATAAAATAACATTTGAGTTTTTCTAATAAAATCTGTTGTTTTGATTTTATATATATATATATATATATATATATATATATATATATATATATATATATATATATATATATATATATATATATATATATATATATATATATATATATATATTGGTAAACCAGGTAAGTCAGTATGAGACATTAATGTCAATGCCTCTTGGATATAAATAAACAAATAATAAGCTAACATGATTTGGTTTTTAGAATATCTATTTTCAATTCGTTATTTATATCATTGCCATTTTCATTTATTCTCATCTTAGCGCTGAATGACCCTTTGGGTCCCAGCGCTTGGCTTTATACCTAAATCACATATTCCATTCTATTGCATTGCATTCCATTCCATTCCATTCCATTCCATTCCATTCCAACAAGGTTTGGATTTGCTTTCTTATGTAAACACTGATTTCCTGATCGCAGGACGAGACTTTTTTCCCAAGCCCTGTGTGTTACTCCATTGCTTGCAGTTATCTTTGTCCATCAGGCGCGGGCGTGGGTGCGGGCGTTGGGCGAAGGATGGGCGGTTGTTTGCTGACGAAACAAAGCCTTACAAAGGATTCCATTTTTTTTTTTTTTTTGCGTTAGCCTGTTATGGTTAGGATAATGGAGACTCCTTCTTCAGTATGCAAATGAGTTTTTTTATTCCTTATTCTTTATTGCATTTCTTGCTTTGTTTATCCAGATGTGCAGAACACCTGTTGAAAGAGTCCACTGTAAGTTTATAGTAATATCAGTTGCAGGTGTGATACCAGATGTTTATAAGTTCACCATTGAAAAGGAAACGCTTTCACTTATCTATTAAAGGAGAGTTAGAACTGTGATGTGCTGTTCTTAAAAGTGTTAATTGAGATCTATAACAGATGTGCAGTTCTTGAAAGTATTAAATGAGATCTAGAACAGATGTACTACAGTTCTTTAAAGTATTGAATGAGATCTAGAATAGATGGTCTACAGTTCTTGAAAGTATTAAAGGAGATCTAGAACAGATGTACTACAGTATTGAAAGTAATAAAGGAGATCTACAACAGATATTCTACAGTTCTTGAAAGTATTAAAGGAGATCGAGAACAGATGTTCTACAGTTCTTGAAAGTATTGAAGGAGATCTAAAACAGATGTACTACAGTTCTTGAAAGTATTAAAGGAGATCGAGAACAGATGTTCTACAGTTCTTGAAAGTATTAAAGGAGATCGAGAACAGATGTTCTGCAGTTCTTGAAAGTATTAAAGGAGATCTAGAACAGATGTACTACAGTTCTTGAAAGTATTAAAGGAGATCTAGAACAGATGTTCTACAGTTCTTGAAAGTATTAAAGGAGATCTAGAACAGATGTACTACAGTTCTTGAAAGTATTAAAGGAGATCTAGAACAGATGTTCTACAGTTCTTGAAAGTATTAAAGGAGATCTAGAACAGATGTACTACAGTTCTTGAAAGTATTAAAGGAGATCGAGAACAGATGTTCTACAGTTCTTTAAAGTATTGAAGGAGATCTAAAACACATGTACTGCAGTTCTTGAAAGTATTAAAGGAGATCTAGAACAGATGTTCTGCAGTTCTTGAAAGTATTAAAGGAGATCTAGAACAGAAGTTCTACAGTTCTTGAAAGTATTAAAGGAGATGTAGAACAGATGTACTACAGTTCTTGAAAGTATTAAAGGAGATCTAGAACAGATGTACTACAGTTCTTGAAAGTATTAAAGGAGATCTAGAACAGATGTTCTACAGTTCTTGAAAGTATTAAAGGAGATCTAGAGCAGATGTTCTACAGTTCTTGAAAGTATTAAAGGAGATCTAGAACAGATGTACTACAGTTCTTGAAAGTATTAAAGGAGATCGAGAACAGATGTTCTACAGTTCTTGAAAGTATTAAAGGAGATCTAGAACAGATGTGCTACAGTTCTTGAAAGTATTAAAGGAGATCTAGAACAGATGTTCTACAGTTCTTGAAAGTATTGAAGGAGATCTAGAACAGATGTTCTATAGTTCTTGAAAGTATTAAAGGAGATCTAGAACAGATGTTCTACAGTTCTTGAAAGTATTAAAGGAGATCTAGAACAGATGTACCACAGTTCTTGAAAGTATTAAAGGAGATCTAGAACAGATGTACTACAGTTCTTGAAAGTATTAAAGGAGATCTAGAACAGATGTTCTACAGTTCTTGAAAGTATTAAAGGAGATCTAGAACAGATGTTCTACAGTTCTTGAAAGTATTAAAGGAGATCTAGAACAGATGTACTACAGTTCTTGAAAGTATTAAAGGAGATCTAGAACAGATGTTCTACAGTTCTTGAAAGTATTAAAGGAGATCTAGAACAGATGTACTACAGTTCTTGAAAGTATTAAAGGAGATCTAGAACAGATGTTCTACAGTTCTTGAAAGTATTAAAGGAGATCTAGAACAGATGTACTACAGTTCTTGAAAGTATTAAAGGAGATCTAGAACAGATGTTCTACAGTTCTTGAAAGTATTAAAGGAGATCTAGAACAGATGTACTACAGTTCTTGAAAGTATTAAAGGAGATCTAGAACAGATGTTCTACAGTTCTTGAAAGTATTAAAGGAGATCTAGAACAGATGTACTACAGTTCTTGAAAGTATTAAAGGAGATCTAGAACAGATGTACTACAGTTCTTGAAAGTATTAAAGGAGATCTGCTGTAGAACAAATGTACTACAGTTCTTGAAAGTAGTAAAGGAGACCTAGAACAGATGTTCTACAGTTCTTCAAAGTATGAAATGTTATCTAGAACAGATGTACTACAGTTCTTAAAAGTATTAAAGGAGATCTAGAAAAGATGTTTTACAGTTCCTGAAAGTATTAAAGGAGATCTAGAACAGATGTTGCACAGTTCTTGAAAGTATTAAAGGAGATCTAGAACAGATGTTGCACAGTTCTTGAAAGTATTAAAGGAGATCTAGAACAGATGTTGCACAGTTCTTGAAAGTATTAAAGGAGATCTAGAACAGATGTTGCACAGTTCTTGAAAGTATTAAAGGAGATCTAGAACAGATGTTGCACAGTTCTTGCAAGTATTAAAGGAGATCTAGAACAGATGGTCTACAGTTCTTGAAAGTATTAAAGGAGATCGAGAACAGATGGTCTACAGTTCTTGAAAGTACTAAAGGAGATCGAGAACAAATGTCCAGTTCTTGAAAGTAATTCCTTGGTGATAAATGTGGTATTTCAGTTGCTCTTTTCTGAGAGAAGAAAATTGATATGGAATAAACCTGGCACCTACTTGTGTGTATGAATGTGGAAACATGCAGGCACGTGATGAGAAATTCCGGAATTACGCTGCTTTTGCTGAATTGATGGGACATTAGTTCAGTTACAGAAACATCTAGATCAAATACAGCTTATTCAAAATGATCCTGTGAAATACTGACATAATGCAGCAACGGTTCAGTTATCAATGAAATCTTCAAAGTCAAAAGGTTTGATGTAATGTGGAACAGCGTTCTGATAAACAGAAAAGTACGTGAGAGACACAAACGGTTAATTAGAAGACATTGCAAAATATTGAACCATGAGTTGTTTTTTATTTTCTTTTCCAGTTGTAATAAGAACATCGGCAGTAGTAAGAACACAATTCTGCCCTAAAATGGAAAACTGCAGTGTCTGCAAAATTTTCGAAATTGAGATATATCACATATTGGGCTCTTGAAACACTGATACACAAGGTACTACAGTTTCAGAATGAATCTTCGGTGCTTTATTTATGGGGTCCCATTTGCAGTGTCTGCAAAATCAATAGTAAGGCAAGGGAAAACTGCAGTATCTACCATTTTTCTCAGTTTTGTATTTTTGCAGATACTGCAGTCTTCCATTATAGGGCACAATTGATATGAAGATACATTAGAGACACAAAGCATTTAATCAGGAGACATTAAGAATATTAGCCCACGTGTTTTTTTTTTTATTTTAATAAGAACGTCGGCAATGGCAAGAGCGGAGTTGATAACATTATGAAGATATATCGGCCTGTGGTTTGGCGTCAGAGTAGAAAGTCTTGTAATGCTTCATTGTGCTTTGATGAATTATTTCGATCCTCTCTCTCTCTCTCTCTCTCTCTCTCTCTCTCTCTCTCTCTCTCTCTCTCTCTGTTTAGAGAAAGTTACATATCGCATATTCTTTCCAGAATTGACAGAGCGTTGCCCCGGCTAGTCATTACTGTTTGATGAGATAGACGCATATATGTGACTTCTATCAAATGAGATTAGTCTAAATTATCCAGTTCACTGCAGAAGTAGATCGCCAGTAGCAGGTGTAGCCTTTCACAAAACAAGCAAAAAATGCGCCGAAGTTTCTTCGGCGCAGTCGAGCTTTCTGTACAGCCGCTACAGCGTATAATAGATCTATCTTTTGGTGGTCTCTGTATAATGCTGTATGAGCTGGGGCCCATGAAACTCTCAGCAGGCCGTGGTGGCCTGTGATATTGCGTTGCCAGACGCACGATTATGGCTAACTTTAACCGTAAATAAAATAAAAACTACTGAGGCTAGAGGGCTGCGATTTGGTATGTTTGATGATTGGAGGGTGGATGATCAGCATACCAATTTGCAGCCCTCAAGCGTCAGTAGTTTTTAAGATCTGAGGGCGGACAGAAAAAGTGCTGACAGAATAAAGTGCGGACAGAAAAAAGTACTTACGGACAGACAATAGGTTTCTTACACAGAAAACTAAAAAAAAAAAAAAAAAGGCAATTGGACTTTGAAGTCGTTTCTTTACAACTTTCACGAGAGAAAGGAAAAACAAAAAAAAAAGTTCTTCTGTTGCAATAAAATATTCGTGTCTTCGCACCGAACGGCAGTTACGAGCTGTTTTATAAGTTCTCAGACGGGGAAACAAGAGTATTGATTTATTCCTCTTTGTTCCCACAACCCTCTCTCTCTCTCTCTCTCTCTCTCTCTCTCTCTCTCTCTCTCTCTCTTTTTTTATTGGCGTCTCATGTTTTTTTCATTTGCTTAAGATTTAAGAAGTGTCTGACTGCTTATATGAGTCTCTCTCTCTCTCTCTCTCTCTCTCTCTCTCTCTCTCTCTCTCATTTTTATTGGCGTCTCATGTTTTTTCATTTGCTTAAGATTTAAGAAGTGTCTGACTGCTTATATGAGTCTCTCTCTCTCTCTCTCTCTCTCTCTCTCTCTCTCTCTCTCTCTCTCTCTCTTTACTGCTTAATTATTAAAAGCTTTGATTGCTTAGATAGAGTCTAATCTCTCTCTCTCTCTCTCTCTTTACGGCTTAATTATTAAGAAGTTTCTGATTACTTACTTATATTCTCTCTCTCTCTCTCTCTCTCTCTCTCTCTCTCTCTCTCTCTCTCTCTCTCTCTCTTCTCCTTTCCAGTGGTCAGCTGCAATGCTTGTGACGCTTGGCAGAGCTGTTACCTAGGAGGGGCTACCTCCTCCTCCTCCTCCTCCTCCTCCTCCTCCTCCTCCACCAGAAGGAGAGGTCAGAGTGGTTCAGAGGTTACTTCCAGGTTGCAAAGAGATGAGGAACTAGGGCGGAACGAGACGATTGTTACAGAGTTCCTTTTTATATACCCCAGTGGAATGGAACGGCCCCCTGGGGGAGTTGGGGGGTGGTGGCGGAGGGATGGTTTAGGTAGGCAAAATTCTCGGCGGGCCTTTCTAGATGCCGCCGTTACACCCCTCCTCCCCACCACCACCCCTTCTCCTTTGACTTCCACCCCTCCCCTCCCCTTTCTTCACATGGCTACCCCTGTTGCTTTTACTGCCGTAAATTTGTGGGAGCTAATTTTTGCCTACTGCATATCTGCAAGTGTTTTTCTTTTTTTCTCTATTATTTTCCTCACTTCAGTAATGTTGTTTCCAGAAATTTTGTTTTGGTTTTGTGATTTTTTTTTCTTTCGTTTTGTTTCGTTGCTTTCGATGTTCTTGCTTTATTCATTTTTCTTAGTCTTTCATTATTTATTTCTTTCAGAAAATTTGTTTTGGTTTTGTGATTTTTTTTTCTTTCGTTTTGCTTTGTTGCTTTCGACGTTCTTTCTTTGTTCATTTTCCTTAGTCTTTTGTGATTTGTTTCATTCTCTTGTCCCTTGCCTGTAATGTGTTCGTGTGCACTTGGATTTTCCTGTATTTTTCATCTATATTTTCTTTAGTATTTTATGTTTTACTTGATTGGTTCTGTCAGAATTTTATTGCATTTGATTTTTTATTGCGAAAATAACTCCTTTTTTCATGTTTCTCATAACCAGTTTTGTTACAGTTCAGAAATCATAATTATGTTGATAGCTAGCCAGGGAGCTTTTGAACAGTCTCATTAAGTGAGAAATATGACCAAAATGTTCAAGCAATTCAGAGAGGTTTGGTGTGGATCCCTGGACTCAGACCAGAAAATGAAGACGTGTTTCGAATTGTATATGGTCTTTTAAAGGCCATATACAATTCTGTTTTTAGTCTAGTATGTATTTAAGAATGTTTGTATGTGTGTGTGTGTGTGTGTGTGTGTGTGTGTGTGTGTGTGTGTATACAGCTATCTTTCTAAACGGCTGCCCTATAGCCAGTTGTACATTGGCCCACTCATGCAACTTTTCACGAGGAGTTTGGGCAGTGCATTACAGTGTGAAAGGTCGTAACCTTTTCATGACCAAAACTTTAATTTAATGATTTTTTTTCGACTCGGGACTGTAGCAGATATACTTGTTTCTTCTTTTTTTCTTTGTAGAAACAATCCCTTACAATTTGGTAATGAGAAACAATCCCTTACAATTTGGTAATGACTCGACATTTGCAATGGGTGCAGGGCCAATAACATCGTCGAATTAACCCATCTTATAAATGATTTTTAAAAAATGATGGGAATTAAAAGGTGAAATATTTTATTGAAAAATCATTTTAAATTAAATAATTCTCTTATCACTTTCACTTAATCCTCAAGTTTTTTTTTTATTAAATTGGTTTTTAAACAGCCTACATTTTCGGTATCCTGTTCATGAGATTAATACTGTTTTTTTTTTTTTTTTTTTTTTTTTTGTCTTTCTCAGCCTGGAAATTTTGCCATTTTCTTATGACTCGAGAATATGTCCGCCTGTTAATCTAGAAATTCCTTGGATCGTCAAGTGAACATATTCCCATAAGAGGTTTTTGACTGTTCTCTCTCTCTCTCTCTCTCTCTCTCTCTCTCTCTCTCTCTCTCTCTCTCTCTCTCTCTCTCTCTGCCTGCCTTTAATTTAAGACGAAAGTATATTTCTGAAATCGTCCAAGTTGTAAAGAATTGACGGACTTTGAGAGAGAGAGAGAGAGAGAGAAACGAACTTGGGTAACTAGCTGGAACATCGTATCATCGACTAAACTTTTGTAAACATTATGAAAAAATTGATTGTCAAATCGATAAAGACCCATTATCATCGCTGGTTAGTCTGAAATCCGGGCACGGTTCCATAGGCGAAGTATACCTTAATAAAAATTATATCCTATAAAAAACCAAGTAAAAAATGCGCTGAGGTTTCTTCGGCGCAATCGACTTTTCTGTACAGCCGCTACAGCGTATAATCAAGGCCACCGAAAATAGATCTGTCTTTTGGTGGTCTCGGTATAGTGCTGTATGAGCCGCGGCCCATGCAACTTTATCCATGGCCCGGTGGTGGCCTATCCTATATCGTTGCCAGAAGCACGATTATGGCTAACTTTAACCATAAATAGAATAGAAACTACTGAGGCTAGAGGGCTGTAATTTTGTATGTTTGATGATTGGATGTGGATGATCAACTTGCCAATTTGCAGCCCTCTAGCCTCAGTAGTTTTTAAGATCTGAGGGCGGACAGAATAAAGCGCTGACTGACAGACAAAGCCGTCACAACAAGTTTTCTTTTACAGACAACTATAAAACGACAAATCCTCTTCCGGTTCGAGAACACCGTTCCTCGTAATCCCGCATTAATAAAAACAAAAATCGTCGGAATACCTCAATCCCTTTTGCTTTGGAAAGTCAAAAGGCCCCTCAAGAAGAAGGAAGTGGTCCCAAATGTCAGCGAATGCGCCGAGGAACGTCGTACTCCTGAAGGCGCTGAATTATACGACTCGCATTCGAGGCGTAGTAACCGCAATGTTTCGCCCCCTTTCCTTTTTCCAGCTTTTGGTACAACACCTCTCGGCATTCGGCCGAGTCTCACGGCACTCCTCGTGTGGCTGAGGGCCAAACGAACATTTTTTTAGGACCTCCTCATCACCGTCGTAGCTGAGTGCCAATATTGAATTTTTCCGTGCGGATTAGAAGCGGGCCCGGCGTAATTGTCGGCGAGATGTTTGGGATTGCATCGTGAGTGTGGGTTTTTGGGGTTTTTTTTGTTTTTCTCGTGTTTGTGTTTTTGTTTTTGTTTAGGCGGTGGCGGGTCTTTTTAGAGATTGATTTGTGGTTGAGCGTGGTCTTTGTTATTCTTATACACTCTTTATATATATGTATATATGTATGTATGTATGTATATATATAGGTAGATACAGAGATGGCTGTATATATGTTTGTTTATATGTGTATATATATATATATATATATATATATATATACTGTATGTGTGTATGTTTGTGCATATAATATACATATATATACATATATAAATTATGTATATATACAGTATGTAATTATATGTATATACATATATATATATATATATATATATATATATATATATATATATATATATATTATATATTTATATATATACATATTATATTTTATATATTTATACATACATACATACATACAAATTTACAACTGCTTGTACAATATCCCGAAGACCGGAAGAGGAGAATAAAGCGAAATATCCGAAATGAACGCCTCTCACATTCTGCATCTCTGCACAGTCCCTAAGAAACTGAGCTACCATACTTGGGGACGCAGTTTGAGGAATATTCTGCCTGCCTCTATCAGTCGAGAACAATTCAAATTTGGCTTTTTAAGAGATAGGGTCATATGACCTGGAGATCCGCTGACCCCTCCAAAGCCCTGACTATGCCACAGCAAAAAAATTAATAATAATTTTATTGAAAATCATACCTTCCTGTCCCCTCTGCAAAAATAAATAAAGAAATAAGATAACACATCAAATTAAGTTGTTTTGTAAATCTTTTTGAGAACGTACAGTGCTTGATTTTGAGTCCCAGTGCACTGGGGACAGACAACTTCCATCTGTTAGGTAGTTAGTAGTTTCTCCTTGGGACTTCTCAATTCCTATATATTATTATTATTATTATTATTATTATTATTATTATTATTATTATTATTATTATTACTACAGCAGATGAAACCTATTCACATGGAACCAGCACACCAAAGGGGCCATTGACTTGAAATTCTGTAGGCTTCCAAAGAATGTTGGTTTCAACCTCCCACCGCAGCAGACCCCCCCCCCTAACACTGCAGCAGTAACTGATCATGATGCAGAGCCACTGATTTTTCATCGCCCTGGGGGAGACTCGAACCCCCCGCGACATCTGAGTGACATTCCACGACGCTAACCACTATACCAGCGGACCAGACGGGAAGGGTAATATTGGTCAGAGTGCAGTTATCAGAGCTACTGTAGCAATACAAAAATCTCTTGTAGCTTTATCAATACAAGAAGTATGGAATTTGGATGGACCTTTAATTTGAATGACTAGGTTCACAATGTGTGTGGTGGTTAGTTTAAAAGTGAAAGAAACAATAATTCCTTTTTATAAGGAATATGTAGGATTTTACACAACAGCCTCCTTCACAAACTGAGTCACAAGGATAATTTACTGTAGGAGCAGAGTGCAAGTCATTTCAATGATAAAACCAAGCATTTTCTGTTGTGAAGTGGCCATCATTTTACAGCAGGCATGACTGTGACAGGTGACATTTTACAGCAGACATGAATGTGACATTTGACAGCAGACATGAATTTGAAAGGTGACATTTTACAGCAGACGTGACTGTGACAGGTGTCATTTGACAGCAGACGTGAATTTGACAGGTGACATTTGACAGCAGACATGACTGTGACAGGTGACATTTGACAGCAGACATGACTGTGACAGGTAATAATTGACAGCAGCCATGACTGACAGGTGACATTTGACAGCAGACATGACTGTGACAGGTGGCATTTGACAGCAGACAGGACTGTGACAGGTGATATTTGACAGCAGACATGACTGTGACAGGTGGCATTTGACAGCACACGTGACTGTGACAGGTGATATTTGACAGCAGACATGACTGTGACAGGTGGCATTTGACAGCACACGTGACTGTGACAGGTGATATTTGACAGCAGACATGACTGTGACAGGAGGCATTTGACAGCAGACGTGACTGTGACAGGTGATATTTGACAGCAGACATGACTGTGACAGATGGCATTTGACAGCAGACAGGACTGTGACAGGTGACATTTGACAGCAGACGTGACTGTGACAGGTGGCATTTGACAGCAGACGTGACTGTGACAGGTGACATTTTACAGCAGACATGACTGTGACAGGTGTCATTTGACAGCAGACATGACTTTAATAGGTGACATTTGATAGCAGACACGACTGTGACAGGTGGCATTTGACAGCAGACGTGACTGTGACAGGTGACATTTTACAGCAGACGTGACTGTGACAGGTGACATTTTACAGCAGACATGACTGTGACAGGTGTCATTTGACAGCAGACATGACTTTAATAGGTGACATTTGATAGCAGACATGACTGTGACAGGTGGCAGTTGACAGCAGACGTGACTGTGACAGGTGACATTTTACAGCAGACATGACTGTGACAGGTGTCATTTGACAGCAGACATGACTTTAATAGGTGACATTTGACAGCAGACATGACTGTGACGGGTGGCATTTGACAGCAGACACGACTGTGACAGGTGTCATTTGACAGCAGACATGACTGTGACATTTGACAGCAGACATAACTGTGACAGGTGTCATTTGACAGCAGACGTGACTGTGACACTTGACAGCAGACATAACTGTGACAGGTGTCATTTGACAGCAGACATGACTTTCATAGGTGACATTTGACAGCAGACATGACTGTGACAGGTGACCAACTTATGATATACTTAATAAGGTCAGTTGGCTCAGTCCTGGTAGCTTGATGAAGCTGCGGGGGAAGGCAAGAAAATTCATCACATTCCTGAAAGCAGTAGAAATACTTGCCTCTATTTTGGAAGTCCTGAAAAGTCGATGAATACTGCATTGTTTTAGGAAGGTTGTAGCAATTCTGGAAGGTCGAATCATGATTCGGAGAGTCCGGCAAATTGTGATTGAAAGGTTTTGGAAGAACGAGCGGAGGTTCTGGAAGGGCGGGGAGGCGGGAGTGACTCTGGTGTAATGCTCATGGAAGGTTATGGAATGACTTAAAGCTTTGCGCTTTATGTAATACTCCTGGAAATTTGAGGACGTCCAGAAGGTTGGGGAATTGTGTAATACTCTCTTTGACAAATGATGTAATGTTTTGTTCGGTAAATCTCGACATGTTCTATCCATCTACAGCGTTTTAAAGAAATTGTTGGTTTCTCAATTTACCAGTCAAGGACAAGATTGTCTGCGGTTGCTTTTGTTAAAAGACTTTTCCTCCATTTGATTTTTTTTTTTTTTATTCTTGTGCCTGTGTCACCTCTACAGCTGAAGAAGAGAAGAGTAAGAGATATAACAGACGATATGATAAAGAAACGAGCAAATGGAAGCTGAGAATCTTGTGTGTCTGTTTCGTTATACTTATAAATAAGTTGTGCCAACCTCTACTACAGCAGAAGAAGAGAAAGTTAAGGGATATTACAGACGATACGATAAAAAAAAAACAAATAAAAAATGCGCCGAAGTACAGTTATGGATAAATTTAACCTTCAATAAGATAAAAACTACAGAGGCTAGAGGGCTGCAATTTGGTATGTTTGATGACTGGAGGGTGGATGATCAACATACTAATCTGCAGCCCTCTAGCCTCAGTAGTTTTCAAGATCTGAGGGCGGATAGAAAAAGGTGTGGACGGACAGACAAAGCCATCTCAAATGCGCCGAAGTACGGTTTTGGCTAACTTTAACCTTAAATAAAATAAAACCTACTGAGGATAGAGGGCTGCAATTTGGTATGTTTGATGACTGGAGGGTGGATGACCAACATACCAATCTGCAGCCCTCGAGCCTCAGTAGTTTTCAAGATCTGAGGGCGGACAGACAAATAGCCATCTCTATAGTTTTCCTTTACAGAAAACTAAAAATGGAAACTTGAGAATCTGGTGTTCCGTTGTACGACGAGATAAGAGGATTGCCCGCGCGCTTGCACGCACACACACACACACACACACACACACACACACACACACACACACACACACAGACAATCGCAGTTTGCTGACTCACTCTATGGACCATGATCCACTTACGTAGTCCTTCCTTCGCCCGTCCATAAACCTCCCGAGTCTTGCAACATCGGGGGATTCCATCGCTGCACGCAGCGCATTCTTCAGGAACTAAGCTCTCTTGCTGCGTCAGTATTTCACCTGGTGGGATGTCCGCCTTCAGGAATGCAAAAAGGGGTCACGCTACCGTTAATTTTGTCTCTCCAGAAGTCTCTGTTTTTACCGTTGCGTTTCCAGCCTCCATCTTGCTTGCTGTGTTTTCGTGTGTTTATGTCCGTTTGGTGACTTTTTTTTATTTTTATTTTCGTTTGGTGGTTTACTGTCGCAAGTTTTGCGGATTTCCATGACGTTCTTATCACCACTGTCCACTCGTCTCTCTCTCTCTCTCTCTCTCTCTCTCTCAGATCTTTTTCCCCTTACGAATCTTTGTTTATGTTTAACAATTGAGAAGTTTCTTGACTGCTTATGTACTCTCTCTCTCTCTCTCTCTCTCTCTCTCTCTCTCTCTCTCTCTCTCTCTCTCTCTCTCATATCTTTTTCCCCCCTTGCGAATGTTTGTATATGTTTAACAGTTGAGAAGTTTCTGACTACTTATGCAGTCTCTCTCTCTCTCTCTCTCTCTCTCTCTCTCTCTCTCTCTCTCTCTCTCTCTCTCTCTCTCTCTCTCTCTCTCTCATATCTTTTTCCCCTTACGAATCTTTGTTTATGTTTAACAACTGAGAAGTTTCTTGACTGCTTATGCAGTCTCTCTCTCTCTCTCTCTCTCTCTCTCTCTCTCTCTCTCTCTCTCTCTCTCTCTCTCATATCTTTTTCCCCTAAGGAACGTTTGTATATGATTAACAGTTGAGAAATTTCTAACTTCTTATATAGTCTCTCTCTCTCTCTCTCTCTCTCTCTCTCTCTCTCTCTCTCTCTCTCTCTCTCTCTACACACACACAGCATTTCATATTCTATTCAGATCAGACATTCCTGTGTTATGTTTGTTCGAGATGTTTTCAAACTCGAGCTTCTGCAATTGTAATGTAAGTCAGAAACCTTTTCTGTGTAGATATATATCATTTCGGACGTCCCAAAATGTTTACCCAGCTTTGCCCTTTGGGCTGTCTGCTGTTCAAACAGCCCAGAGCAAACATGGTCTTTGCTGAGCGCGAATGCGGTTATGCACTGGTTTAAACAGAATTGAAAGAGTGTAAATTCTGCCTAGTTATCTTGGTTGAATTCTGTAATGTTGTCATGTTCTCAGCCTCCCGATTTCGTCATGTGTTTGAATACGTCGCCTGTGAATTAGACTTGTGTGTGTGTGTATATATATATATATATATATATATATATATATATATATATATATATATATATATACAAACATATATACATATATATATATATATATATATATATAATAGGAATAATCAACACACAATCACGTGTGGAACAGAAATAAATTTCTGACTCACATCAGGATCGAACCCAGGTCTTTCAGTTGAAAGACAGAGACCGCTACAAGCAAGCCACACAAGTCATTTTGTTGTGGCCTGGTTGGCAGCGGTCTGGGTTCGATGCTGATGTGAGTCAGATATATATATATATATATATATATATATATATATATATATATATATATATGTGTGTGTGTGTGTGTATATATGTATGTATATATAATTCATGTATGTATGTATGTACGTATGTATGTAAAGGATTTTCTTCCCTTAAATCCCTCAGTTAATTACCTCGGAATTCGCTAATATTTATTGTAGGTTACATCAAGTTGTATATCATCGAATTTTCTTGAAAGCTAGCAAGATTCTTCATCTGAAAAGTTCAATGTAACATTTTATTTTTTTTTTAAGTCGACCGGATGAGCAACCTTGTGGCTCTTATCTGGGAGGGGGCTGAAAAGAAGAAGGAATATGGAAAGTAAAAAAAAAAAAAAAAAAAAAAAAAGTCCATTCCCGTATGGGGGTTTAGAGCTGTCAGTACACCTCACGGGGTGCACTGCAGGCACAGCTAAAGGTTCTTTGCAGCGTCCCTTTGGCCCCTAGCTGCAACCCCGTTCATTCCTTTTACTGTACCTCCTCTCATATTCTCTTTCTTCCAACTTACTTTCCTCAACCCTCTCCTAACAATTGATTCATAGTGCAACTGCTTTGAGGTTTTCCTCCTGTCAAACCTTTCAAACCTTTTACTGTCAGTTTCCGTTTCAGCGGTGAATGACCTCATAGGTCCAGTGCTTGGCCTTTGGCCTAAATTCTGTATTCAATTCAGTTCAATGTCCACGTCCAACTAGGAATTGCTCCGCCATATAGGAAATATTAAACAGACAGTCCGCACATATATTCTTAGGCAAAATCAGAATTTTGTATTATGGTTATAGATCAAAAAAGTATTTCACGAAAATTGTATCCTTACAAGCTAGGGACTTTCACAGATTTTCTCTCTTGTATAAAAACAACATAAATACACCGTGATCTTGTGAACACAGGCATTGCGGATGGTTTTTCTCAGTTTTCCCTCACAATTTTCAGTTTTCACTCATACACAAGGCAAATTTCCAGTTGTCACTCACACACACAAACCAAATTTCCAGTTTTCACTCATACACAAAGGAAATTTCCAGTATTCAGTCACACACACACAGAGCAAATTTCCAGCTTTCACTCACACACACAAAGGAAATTTCCAGTATTCAGTCACACACACACAGAACAAATTTCCAGTTTTCACTCACACACAGAAAGCAAATTTCCAGTTTTCACTCACACACACAAAGCAAATTTCCAGTTTTCACTCACACGCACAAAGCAAATTTCCAGTTTTCACTCATACACACAGAAAGCAAATTTCCAGTTTTCACTCACACACACAAAGCAAATTTTCAGTTTTCACTCACACACACAAAGCAAATTTCCAGTTTTCACTCACACACACACAAAGCAAATTTCCAGTTTTCACTCACACACACAAAGCAAATTTCCAGTTTTCACTCACACACACAAAGCAAATTTCCAGTTTTCACTCACACACACAAAGCAAATTTTCAGTTTTCACTCACACACACAAAGCAAATTTCCAGTTTTCAATCACACACACACAAAGCAAATTTCCAGTTTTCACTCACACACACAAAGCAAATTTCCAGTTTTCACTCACACACAGAAAGCAAATTTCCAGTTTTCACTCACACACACAGAAAGCAAATTTCCAGTTTTCACTCACACACACAGAAAGCAAATTTCCAGTTTTCACTCACACACACAGAAAGCAAATTTCCAGTTTTCACTCACACACACAGAAAGCAAATTTCCAGTTTTCACTCACACACACAGAAAGCAAATTTCCAGTTTTCACTCACACACTCAAAGCAAATTTCCAGTTTTCACTCACACACACAGAAAGCAAATTTCCAGTTTTCACTCACACACACAGAAAGCAAATTTCCAGTTTTCACTCACACACACAAAGAAAATTTTCAGTTTTCACTCACACACATAAAGCTTTCAGTTTTCACTCACACACTCAAAGCAAATTTCCAGTTTTCACTCACACACACAAAGCAAATTTCACTCAAGATTTTTTTATCCATAGGAGAAGCGACGGAATACAGGAAAAATAAAAAAAATCTTTTAAACACATCCCTTGCACAAAAAAAAAAAAAAAACTGCTCCACGCCTCGTGCCAAAAGGGAAAGTAATTCACGGACACAGGATTCTCCCAACAGAAGCCGAGAAGTTGCGGGGGGGGGGACCGGAGCAGTGCGTAACAGCAACGGCGGTGACATAACTAAATGCAAATGTCGGCAATAAAAAATGTCAGTGACCGAAAAATGACTGCGGTAACATTCTCAGTCGTCATTGTTCATCATCGGATTCCAGAGTAAGAGAATACGCAAAGAGGGGGTGGGGTTGATTGATTGATTGGGTGGGAAACTTTTGCGCAGAAGGCTTTGGACGGAAATGAATTGGTTAATATTCTCTCTCTCTCTCTCTCTCTCTCTCTCTCTCTCTCTCTCTCTCTCTCTCTCTCTCTCTCTCTCTCTCTCATTGTATCTTTGTGCGTGTGTTTTACAGCAGGTGCGAAACTACAGATGAACATAATTTACCAACCTAAAAAAGAATAACATTAAGCTTAAGCATGTGATTAAATTTTCATCTGCAAGGTAAAGGATTATATATCAATTTGCATTTTCGAAAAGAAAAACCAGCTTGTGCGAAGATAAAAAAAAAAAAAAACTCAATTAACGCCCAACTGGAATGCGTATCAGATTGAGCCAGTAACTCTCGTCATTTATCAGAGACACGACTGTAATTAATACTCATTAAGCGGACGCGAGAATACGCTCGGTACTACGAGATGGCTTATTTACGTAAGGCTAAACGGATGTTACTTTTGGGGGTTAATTAATCACAAAAGCCAGGCTAGGAATACCGTAGAGGTGTTCGCCGTCACTTGATAATGACGCAAATAATGAAGGTTTTCGCGGTGGGGATAACTGTTCCCTCATTTTCAAGTTCGTTGCTCAGAAGGTCGTCCGTATGTGTGGATTTGGTTGTGCTTGCGAAAATATATCAAAATTGTCAATATAAAAATGATATGGTGTTGTGTAAATAGTTATCTTTTATTATTATTATTATTATTATTATTATTATTATTATTATTATTATTATTATTATTATTATTATTATTATTAGAAGAAGATAAAGCCAATTCATAAGGAACGAGCCCACCACAGGGGCCATTGACTTGAAATTCAGGCTTTCAAAGAATTTGGTGTTCATTAGAAGTAGTAGCGTACAGAAACAGAGATCAATTATTAAGAAATTTAAAAATTACAAATTAGTAACTAGATAGATAAAAATGTAATTAGGTAATTAGAATGGAAGAAGAATGGTATTAGCATACCTGGCATACTAGAAGAAACTAGAGTTCTTCCCTCTGCAAGTCCATCTTCTAGATTATTCCTTCAGAATGGTAGGATATCTTACAGAATATATCTAGATATTGGACCATTGTCCGCATGACAAATATCCTGTACAAGATGTTTATCAAGGGACATAGCATACTAGAAGAAACTAGAGTTCTTCCCTCTGCAAGCCCATCTTCTAGAGTATTCCTTCAGAATGGTGGGATATCTGAAAGAATATATCTAGATATTGGACCATTGTCCGCGTGACAAATATCTTGTACAAGATGTTCACCAAGGGACATAGCATACTAGAAGAAACTATTCTTCCTTCTGCAAGCCCATCTTCTAGATTATTCCTTCAGATGGGTGGGATATCTGAAAGAATATATCTAGATATTGGACCATTGTCCGCATGACAAATATCTTGTACAAGATGTTCACCAAGGGACATAGCATACTAGAAGAAACTATTCTTCCTTCTGCAAGCCCATCTTCTAGATTATTCCTTCAGAATGGTGGGATATCTGAAAGAATACATCTAGATATTGGACCATTGTCCGCATGACAAATATCCTGTACAAGATGTTCACCAAGGGACATAGCATACTAGAAGAAACTATTCTTCCTTCTGCAAGCCCATCTTCTAGATTATTCCTTCAGATTGGTGGGATATCTGAAAGAATATATCTAGATATTGGACCATTGTCCGCATGACAAATATCTTGTACAAGATGTTCACCAAGGGACATAGCATACTAGAAGAAACTATTCTTCCTTCTGCAAGCCCATCTTCTAGATTATTCCTTCAGAATGGTGGGATATCTGAAAGAATATATCTAGATATTGGACCATTGTCCGCATGACAAATATCCTGTACAAGATGTTCACCAAGGGACATAGCATACTAGAAGAAACTATTCTTCCTTCTGCAAGCCCATCTTCTAGATTATTCGTTCAGATTGGTGAGATATCTGAAAGAATATATCTAGATATTGGACCATTGTCCGCATGACAAATATCCTGTACAAGATGTTCACCAAGGGACATAGCATACTAGAAGAAACTATTCTTCCTTCTGCAAGTCCATCTTCTAGATTATTCCTTCAGAATGGTGGGATATCTGAAAGAATATATCTAGATATTGGACCATTGTCCGCATGACAAATATCCTGTACAAGATGTTCACCAAGGGACATAGCATACTAGAAGAAACTATTCTTCCTTCTGCAAGCCCATCTTCTAGATTATTCCTTCAGAATGGTGGGATATCTGAAAGAATATATCTAGATATTGGACCATTGTCCGCATGACAAATATCCTGTACAAGATGTTCACCAAGGGACATAGCATACTAGAAGAAACTGTTCTTCATTCTGCAAGCCCATCTAGATTATTCCTTCAGAATGGTGGGATATCTGAAAGAATATATCTAGATATTGGACCATTGTCCGCATGACAAATATCCTGTACAAGATGTTCACCAAGGGACATAGCATACTAGAAGAAACTGTTCTTCATTCTGCAAGCCCATCTTCTAGATTATTCCTTCAGATGGGTGGGATATTGGACCATTGTCCGCATGACAAATATCCTGTACAAGTCGAAGGAATCGGCAGAAATCCTTCGAAGCGTCAGGCGGAGCTTCGGAAGTCTTCAAGGGTAGTATGACGTGCTTTAGTGTTTTGTCTTCAAGGGAACGACTTAGATGTACCTGCTACAATTGAGTCTGCAGAAAAAAATTTTAACCACTCAATTTTACTTTTGTTTTTCTTTTACTTTTGTATTTTTCATATTTTTCAGAAGTCTTGAAGAATCTCTTTCTATTGATGAATATATCTTGGTAGCCGAAACTTGCCAAAGTTCTTGTTTTGGGAAAAATAAAAAAAGAAGCCTTTGCATTAAGAATATAGCCAGTCTGGATTCCACTCAATTTACTGATCATTTTTCAGAGAAGTTCATTTATTAGTTTACGATATTTAATGTTTAATTTTTCTCCATAGTTTTAAATTGAAACTTATTGCTGAAATAAAATGTAATTTATATTTTGTAGCTTTGTAGCAAATAATTTATGTATACATATTTATACATACATGCATACATTCATACATAATATATATAATATATGTATGAATGTATGTATGTATGTATGTATGTATGTATGTATGTATAAATATACTTTTGATTTAGTAATAAGAAGAAGAAGAAGATGAAGAAGAAGAAGATAAAAAGTATTATTATTATTATTATTATTATTATTATTATTATTATTATTATTATTATTATTATTATTTTTTTTCCTCATTGGCAAGCAGTGTAACTTTTTATGTTGGGAAGCCTCAGGATAAATCAGTGATGATAATAATAATAATAGTTATAATACTTTTTTCTTCTTCTTGTATTATTATTATTATTATAAATTATTATTATTATTATTATTATTATTATTATTATTATTATTATTATTATAATTATTATTATTACTATTATTATTATTCATAAAAATCCCAGGATAGCATGAGTCACTAAAATGGTGAAGAAATTCACAATGGTGTAAATGTAAATATTAAAATGTTTGTGTATACTGTATATATATATATATATATATATATATATATATATATATATATATATATATATATATATAAATTTTCATATGTATATTTCTTATGTATATTTACATTTACACCATTGTGGATGTCTTCACCATCATCATCATCATCATTATTATTATTATTATTATTATTATTATTATTATTATTATTATTATTATGACTTTATTATTATTATTATTATTATTATTATTATATTATTATTATTATTATTATTATTTTTATTATTTTCCTTTTATGTTGGGAAGCCTGAGGATAAACGGAGTATTTTAAAAACGACAGGCTTTGATGTGTGTCAAGTTAATTAAAGAATAAGTTAAGTTAATTAAAGAATAGGTTAAAGAATAAGTCAGTTTAACTAAAGAATAAGCTATGTTTTATATATATATATATATATATATATATATATATATATATATATATACATATATATATATATATATATATATATATATATATATATATATATATATATATATATATATATATATATATATCTTTCTTTAAGTTTTACCTCATCCAGTACTCTCTTTCCTAGGATGCCCAAAGGCTATTTTCGCTCAAAAATGACCTTTTTATATATAGGGAAAAAAATGAAGAAATGCGGTAAATTGTTTTAATCTCAATGAAATTAAGACTGGCCTCACAGAGAAAATCTGGAATGTTAATTAATTTCATTTACTGAAGGTAATAATTACAGTTAACCTCATCAGCTTCTGAAATTTAAGTTGTCATCTTTGCAGAAACTAATTAAGCCTGCTTCTCAGTTTTTGAGTTTTTTTTTTTTTTTTTTACTTTTTGTCACTTTTAAATAAGTTCACCAAGATTATCGGCGTAGTCACCATCTCTCAATTTCACCATTTCATTAATTAAAAATTCCTTTAGGTTTTTTTTTTTACCTTTTTTAATTTTCTGTGAAAGGAAACTATTGTGCCGGCTTTGTCTGTCCGCCCGCACTTTTTACTGTCCGCCCTCAGATCTTAAAAACTGCTGAGGTTAGAGGGCTGCAAATTGGTATGTTGATCAATCACCCTCCAGTCATCAAACATCCCAAATTGCAGCCCTCTAGCCTCAGTAGTTTTTATTTTATGTAAAGTTAAAGTTAACCATAATCGTAGTTCTGGCAACGATATAGGTTAGGCCACCACAGGGCCGTGGTTAAAGTTTCATGGGCCGCGGCTGATACAGCATTATACCGAGACCACCGAAAGATAGATCTATTTTCGGAGGCCTTGATTATACGCTGTACAGAAAACTCGTTTCTTCGGCGCGTTTTTTACCTGTTTTTATATCTCAAGCATTCGTGTCTTTCCCATTTTCCAGCGCATTTCGCCGTTTAATTTATTTATCATTAACGTTCCTATCAGCTTCCAGTGAATTTCACCCGGGTCTAATTGGTGCCTGAGTCCCTCCAATTCAAGCATTGCTTTCAACCGCTGTTTTATGCTTTGGTGTGCTTTAACACCTCGTCTTTTCTGGCTGGATTTGAGATTTTTTTTTTTTTTTTTTTTTTACTTTTCGTCCGTTGACTGAGATGAGATTTGTGTCTCGTTTTTCCTGTTAAAAAAATTGGGATATTAATTCTCGGCATTTCGTGGGGTTGTTGCAACTTAGGCGCTCTTTCTCTCTCATTTTATTTTCATACAAAAAAGTTTTCTCTCTCTCTCTCTCTCTCTCTCTCTCTCTCTCTCTCTCTCTCTCTCTCTCTCTCTCTCTCTCTCATTTTATACTCTTACAACAAAGATTTTTTCTCTCTTATTTGATGCTCTTGCAACAAAGTTTCTCTCTCTCTCTCTCTCTCTCTCTCTCTCTCTCTCTCTCTCTCTCTCTCTCTCTCTCTCTTTGTATTTTCATGGAACACAGTTCTCTCTCACTCTCCCTCTCCCTCTCTCATTTTATGCTCATACAGCAAAGTTTCTCTCTCTCTCTCTCTCTCTCTCTCTCTCTCTCTCTCTCTCTCTCTCTCTCTCTCTCTCTCTCATTTTATACTCATACAACAAAGTTTTTTTTCTCTCTCATTTGATGCTCATATAACAAGTCTCTCTCTCTCTCTCTCTCTCTCTCTCTCTCTCTCTCTCTCTCTCTCTCTCTCTCTCTCTCTCTCTCTCTCTCTCTCTCATTTTATGTAGCTGCAAAACACGTTACTCGCGGGTTGACGGCAGTGTGTTTAATACGAGCTACTTAATCTCCTGTATCTAGCAATTAAGGGCTTTCCATTAAGGGCACTCCCTCCTCCTCCTCCTCCTCCTCCTCCTCCTCCTCCTCCTCCTCCTCCTCCCAGTTGCATTATAGCCATTCTTCTCTGACCACGGAACGATTATTATCTCGGAATATAGAGTTTTCATAAGCTTTTGCTTTACTTGCGGACGCTGCTATTTGTTATAGCTGTCTTCAGTATGCAAGAAGCGTTTGCTTCCTTGCTGCTTCTTTTGTGCTTCTTTATTTTTTTGCTTCTGTTTAGGGTTTAGTTTTCATGTGGGCGCTCTCAGAGGTATTTTCTCTCTCTCTCTCTCTCTCTCTCTCTCTCTCTCTCTCTCTCTCTCTCTCTCTCTCTCTCTCTCTCTCTAGACATGAATGATTTGTGAAGGTGGATTTTCTCTCTGGTAAAGTATATGAGAATGTTTGAATTTTTCTTTACTTTTGTTGTTTTTGAGGAAGATATGGGGCTGATGCTGATTAAGCTGTGGTGGTTGTGAATGTTATTATTATATACATATGTATATATATGTATATGTATATTAATTATATATATGTATATATATATACACACATATATATATGTATGTATATATTGTATATACATATATATCTATATATGTATTATATGTATATATATATATATTTATATAAAATTATATGTTTATAAATACTTAGGATTGTATATCTTGTTTTTACCTTCCTTGTATATCGGTCAAATGTACGTTTAATGATTTTCTCTCCTTCTCCGGTAAGTACGGAATCGACCAGCATATCAAACATTGCACGGAACATTAGCAGAGTAGCGGAGTATTACTTCTGTTTGAATGTTGGACACGAAATGCTGCATTGATAAATAATGTCTCGTCTCAGTATTGAGATTTTTGTTGTTGATTAATCATCTCTGAGTGTCTTTTTTTATTGGTTTTAAATGTTTTTTTTTTTTTGGTAGTTGGATGTTTTTCTTTATTGCTGTTGATTTTAAATAGTATTGCTTTCATCATCCGCAGCTTTTGTTGTTATTGATATTATCTAACATATATGAAAGGGTTAAGGGGACTGACATCTTGTTAACGGGAAGAATAGTGATGCTATATATATATATATATATATATATATATATATATATATATATATATATATATATATATACATTTATATATATATGCACATGTAGTATACATTATATATATATATATATATATATATATATATATATATATATATATATATATATATATATATATATACATACACAAACACACAATGTTTGTTTTCAGTCACCATCAGGCGACCGTCAATTACAATGATTTTTACTGTGAGTTTATACAATGAGCTATCTTTTTTGTGATGTCAGCATTCTACCTAAACGTAGCAATTAAATGATCGCCCTTGTCCAGCCCCAGAGATTTACCTGCACCTCAATATAATTAAAGTCTGGAAATATTACAGTCGCACTTTTTCTGCGGATTTCCATCCAAGCCGATTGCTTGTACAATTTGTGTTGGTTCCGCGTTTAAGAATAGACTCCAAAAACTGGTAACATTTTCTTATTAATTCCCTGAGTATCATATATTTAGTAGTGTTTGAGTTGTAGGAAAAAGGAATTGACAATATTCTTCTGGTTCGTTAACCTGTCAGAAACGAAAGATAACAAAAAGAGTGATAAATTTATTTCTCATACAATTACTCCGTTCCCAAGAACTTGAGTGTGAGTCGGGAGAAAATTATTGATAGATTATAGCAACAAGCGACGCAGGTTTATGCTGCCGACCGAATAGCATGATTTAGAAGGCAGATAGAACACAGTTGCAACATGAAAAAAAATACGTTTCATGACAACGCAATTAGTACGTAAAGGAAAAAATAAAAAAAAAATTGGGGGGGGAAGAAACGTGGCTGGGACCTTTACCCCAAAAGGTAAAACGATATAAGCCCGCCTTCCGAAAGCCAGAAGATTATAGGAATCGTGGAAAACAGTGGATGGGAGAAGGAAAGTTATAAAGGGTTTCCTCAAATTTCCGGGTCATGTCTCTGTACGGTTTTGTTGAGAGAAGTTAATAGATTCTTGTCCTGGATATTCAGAAGGTCACAGGGAGCCAAGTGGCTTGTCAAATCTACATAAGAACAGTTGATTGCTCGTCATTGTTTTTAAGAGGTCCAGCGGATTGTTTTAACCGTTTTTGTTAGAGGAAACTAAAGCGGATTGTTGTCAGAGTATATCTTTCAGTTCCTTTGTAATATTTGCATTGTGTATATATATATATATTTATATATTATATGTGTGTGTGTGTATGTATGTATGTGCACATACATTATATATATATATATATATGTATGTAAATTTCTGATTCACATCAGGATCGAACCCAGGTCTTTCAATCGAAAGGCAAGTGGGCAGCGCCCTTGCCTTTTAATTGAAAGACCTGGGTTCGATCCTGATGTGAGTCAGAAATTTATTTCTGTTCCACACCTGATTATGTGTCGATTATTTCTATATATATATATGTGTGGGTGTTTTTTATATTGTACTGTATATACTTCATGTTATATATATATATATATATATATATGCATATATATATATATATATATATATATATATAATAGATAGATATTATGTATATATGTTTGTGCGCTTGTGAATATGAAATTGGAAATGTTTCTGACGATAAGTTCAAATCTATTTCCCAAACGTTATTCAAGTACCAATTAAACTTGATAAAGGGAACATTCTTTTGTATTTAAAAACTATCAACAATGAAATTTTTAAGCCTGTCTTGTAAGAATGGGAGAAAAAATATTTGATAGTCGGGAATACATTTTTTGAAGCCCCAACTGCCTGCAAAGACGAATCACGTTTCTGAGTCGGGCGCACTGATAACGGGAATTCAATTTTTAGGGGCATTCCTTTGGGTATTTCGACACCGAAAACATCTTTGGAAATAACGATGCCCCATTCGGGGTACACGACGGTTTAGTGTAAGAACGCCAGATAATGGTCAAATTGTAGATAATAACTGGCATTGGGACGGCGTCCGAATGGTTGCAATCATGACTCCATGGAGAAACAAAAAAAATAAATAAATAAATAAATAAATATAAAAAGAAGGAAATGACCAGGGGCCATCGACAGACGTTCCAGTTAGGTACCTGTCATAAGGTCAGTTAGAGAACAGTTAAGTACCTGTCATAAGCTCAGTTAGAGAACAGTTAAGTACCTGTCATAAGCGCAGTTAGAGAACAGTTAAATACCTGTCATAAGCGCAGTTAGAGAACAGTGCCTGTCATAAGCGCAGTTAGAGAACAGTTAAGTACCTGTCATAAGCGCAGTTAGAGAACAGTTAAGTACCTGTCATAAGCGCAGTTAGAAAACAGTTAAGTACTTGTCATAAGCGCAGTTAGAGAACAGTTAAGTACCTGTCAAAAGCGCAGTTAGAGAACAGTTAAGCACCTGTCATAAGCGCAGTTATTGACGCACACTGTATGTTTAGCTTCCATTGTCTCTCTCACGTAGAGATTATATTAGCTGTCGCTCATAGAGAGAGAGAGAGAGAGAGAGAGAGAGAGAGAGAGAGGCAGGTGAGGAAGAATTCATGTGAGAAAGCAACTTCCTTTTTTCCTTCCCCAACCTCTCGCTTATAGAGAGAGAGAGAAAGAGAGAGAGAGAGAGAGAGAGGCAGGTGAGGAAGAATTCATGTGAGAAAGCAACTTCCTTTTTTCCTTCCCCAAACTTCTCAGCCTTTCTTCTCACCTGCAGCATCATTATCTTCGTCCATTCCCTCTCTCTCTCTTACCATTCTTGCCTCCTTATATACATCATCACCTCTGTCCCCCATTTTTCTCTTCGTTTCATCTCCTCCACTTTCTCCCAACTCTCGGTTACCCTTAAAAGAACTTAAAGTGGAATGGGTTTGTTTTGGGGGGTTGGGGGGGCCGATGTGCAGAGGGCTATAACATCATTGCTCTGTCTTTACCGCCCACGTCGGGAGATGGGCGCCAAATGAGAAGAAGGGACGAGAGGTCGCCATTGCCACCCACTATGGCCCATCTTAACATGATAATAGGTGGGGGAAGGTGGGGGGATTAAGACCCCCCTCTTCCCCCCTTCCTCTTGTTTTACGGTAACGCTCTCGAACGTGATATGATAAAGTGCACGATGCTTACGAGTTGTTGCAACGAAAGCTCTCTCTCTCTCTCTCTCTCTCTCTCTCTCTCTCTCTCTCTCTCTCTCTCTCTCTCTCGTCCCATTTTGTTTTTTTGCAAAGCCATCAAAGGCAGTGTTTGTAATAGCGTACCCTTTGGCATGGATCCGCACTCGATCGGCGTCGTTTTCATGCCCCTCGGAACGCCTTGTAGTTTTGGGAAGGGTGATCCGAAACCTCATTTGATCCCTGAACCTCCACTTGATCCTGAACCTCAATTGTTGTGATTCGGAACCTCAATTGTGATTCGAAACTTAGGGTTATCTGACGCCATTGATGATGATTCGGAACCTCGATACGAAAGGATTTCCAGAATGGGTATTATTACCCCTGGCTCTTCCCCCTTCTCTCTCTCCTCGGCCATCCCCAAACTTTCCCCTCTCTCCTCCTCCTCCTCCTCTCTTCTCTTAACTTCCAGAGAACGATTATTGCCCGATCGAAATGGAGATCGAAGCGATTTATTCAGCCGTTTATGATTTGGATATGGATCCTTTATAGGCGTTCTTTATCCTTTCGGGGATAGCGTAGGACCTCCGAGGTTGACTCAGGACTCTTCATAAAACTCCGAGGCTATATACTTACAGTGTTGCAGTCCGGCGCGGGTGCTTTTGACAAGAGGAACAACCCCAAAGAGGTGTTTTAAATTGAATGGGGTTATGTTTACGACCATAGGGTCAGAGATGCTGATGAGATTAATGCTTCAGGAGATCAAATGGAGTTTGAGAGACCATTAACGCCATATTCCCGACCGTTACGTCAGATTGCGACGGCGATTAAAATCTTCATCAAGTCGTTTGCCAGAATCAGAATGAACAATTTGAACTCCGCATTTCCCGAGACAGGTATCGTAGGATTTATTTATTCCCGTTCACGTCGATTATTATCTTTTTCAAAGCCTATTGAGGTTAGAGGCCTGCAATTTGGTGTGTTTGATGATTGGAGGGTGGATGATGAACATACCAATTTGCAGCCCTCTAGCCTCAGTAGTATTGACCTGGCATGACCTGGCAAATCCCAGGTCATTGGCTCAAGTTCCCCAAAGAAGAGGTTTGTCCCTATCTATTTCTGAAGGAGATTCCCTCCATAGAATAATAATAATAATAATAATAATAATAATAATAATAATAATAATAATAATAATAATAATATCATTGCGGGGTGTACCATAAAATTTTCTCATTTATTATTTTCGATGTCAGGGTTCCCCAAAAGAGGTTATTTAAAGTAAAAACAAGAGTCCGTGCAGCATCTTTGAGGAGCCTTCTTGTCCGTCAGTGATCATTTTTCCTTCAAGAAAAAATTGGGTAAAAGGATATTATAACATAAAGGAAAATCTTTTTTTCCTTCTACTTTCGGAAACAAATCTTTCAATTACCTCGAAAGACAAAGTGATAAGGGTTTGTTTTCAAAAGAATTGAGTTTCTTACGGGTAAACAGTTCCAGATTTACGTTGGTTGCATTTCAGTACATTTTTATCTATTTGTTAATTCGTTATTTATTTTTTTCTTTTTTAATAAGTGAGTGGGATCTCATCTTTCTCCATTCCCCTTTATCTCCTCTTACTTCTTCCTAATGAACACCTTAATATTCTCTGGAAGGTTGAATTTCAAGTCAGTGGCCCCTTTGGTGGGCTTGTTGCGTATGTAAAGGTTTCATCTTCTGAATAATAATAATAATAATATAGATGATAAAATTCGGTAATGGCCATTTTGGTGGTGTCATCAGTTACTTTTTTGGTAACTCCAAACATTGCAAAAACCAGCTGAGTAAAACATTTCTTGATTGCCTTCCAGTGTTTTTCTGAGAGACGTACGTTGTGACTGTTGTGAGAATATGAATTCCAAGCTAAGCCAGATTTGAATTTTGTCTTATTTATTTATTTATTTATTTTAATAAAAAGAATTATCAAATGACTACCGACTTGAGATATCAGTCATTCATTTTCCAACTTATTTTTGTACTATTTTAACAAAATACATGATCAAATGACTACTGACTTGAGATATCAGTCATTTATTTTCCATCTTACTTTTTGTTTACTTTAACAAAAAAAGAATGAACCAATGACTACCGACTTGAGCTATCAGTCATTTATTTTTTATTTTACTTTTTTTATTTTAGCAGAAAAAAATGAACAAATGACCACTGACTTGAGATATCAGTCATTTTATTTTTCATCTTATTTTTTTTTATTTTAACAAAAAAAACGAACGATCAATGACCACTGACTTAGATATCAGTCATTTTATTTTCCATGCTACTTTTTGTTTACTTTAACAAAAAGAATAATCAAATGACCACTGACTTGAGATATCAGTCATTTATTTTTTCCATCTTACTTTTTATTTTAACAAAAAAGAATGATCAATGACCACTGACTTGAGATATCAATCATTTATTTTCCATCTAACTTTATTTATTTTAACAAAAAAATGAACAAATGAACAAATATCAGTCATTATTTTTCCATCTTACTTTTTATTTTAACAAAAAAGAACGATAATGACCACTGTCATTTTATTTTCCATCTTACTTTTGTTTTATTTTAACAAAAAAGAATGATCCAATGACCACTGACTTGAGACATCAGTCATTTATTTTCCATCTTGCTTTTGTTTTATTTTAACAAAAAGAATGATCAATGACCACTGACTTTGAGACATCAGTCATTTATCTTTCCATCTACTTTTGTTTTATTTTCCATCTTACTTTTGTTTAAAAAAAGAATGATCAATGACCACTGACTTTGGACATCAATCATTTTATTTTCCATCTTACTTTTGTTTTATTTTAACAAAAAGAATGATCCAATGACCACTGACTTGAGATATCAGTCATTTATTTTCCATCTTACTTTTGTTTTATTTTAACAAAAAGAATGATCAAAACTGACTTGAGACATCATTTATTTTCCAACTTTTTTGACCACTGACTTTTAGACATCAGTCATTTTATTTTCCATCTTACTTTTTGTTTTATTTTAACAAAAAATGAAATGACCACTGACTTGAGACAAGTCATTTGACCACTTACTTTTTAGACTTTGACCACTGACTTTGGAGCATCAGTCATTTTATTTTCCATCTTACTTTTGTTTTATTTTAACAAAAAAAGAATGATCAATGACCACTGACTTGAGACATCAGTCATTTATTTTTCCATCTTACTTTTTAGTTTAACAAAAAAAGAATGATCAATGACCACTGACTTTAGACATCAGTCATTTTATTTTCCATCTTACTTTTGTTTTTATTTTAACAAAAAGAATAGTCAATGACCACTGACTTGAGATATCAGTCATTTATTTTCCATCTTACTTTTTTTTTTATTTTAACAAAAGAATGATCAATGACCACTGACTTTAGGATATCAGTCATTTATTTTCCATCTTACTTTTGTTTTATTTTAACAAAAAAAGAATGATCCAATGACCACTGACTTGAGACATCAGTCATTTATTTTCCATCTTACTTTTTTTTTTTAGTTTAACAAAAGAATGATCAATGACCACTGACTTTAGACATCAGTCATTTATTTTCCATCTTACTTTGTTTTATTTTAACAAAAAGAATAGTCAATGACCACTGACTAGAGATATCAGTCATTTATTTTCCATCTTACTTTTTGTTTTATTTTAACAAAAAGAATGATCCAATGATACTGACTTGAGATATCAGTATTTTATTTTTCCATCTTACTTTTGTTTTATTTTAACCAAAAAGAATGATCCAATGACCACTGACTTGAGACATCGGTCATTTATTTTCCATCTTACTTTTTAGTTTAACAAAAAGAATGATTAATGACCACTGACTTTGGAACATCAGTCATTTATTTTCCATCTTCTGCTTTTGTTTTATTTTAACAAAAAAAGAATGATCCAATGACCACTGACTAGAGATATCAGTCATTTATTTTCCATCTTACTTTTTTTTAGTTTAACAAAAAAAGAATGATCCAATGACCACTGACTTTAGACATCAGTCATTTATTTTCCATCTTACTTTTGTTTTATTTTAACAAAAAAAGAATGATCCAATGACCACTGACTTGAGATATCAGTCATTTATTTTCCATCTTACTTTTGTTTTATTTTAACAAAAAAAGAATGATCCAATGACCACTGACTTGAGATATCAGTCATTTATTTTCCATCTTACTTTTGTTTTATTTTAACAAAAAAAGAATGATCCAATGACCACTGACTTTAGACATCAGTCATTTATTTTCCATCTTACTTTTGTTTTATTTTAACAAAAAAAGAATGATCCAATGACCACTGACTTTAGACATCAGTCATTTATTTTCCATCTTACTTTTGTTTTATTTTAACAAAAAAAGAATGATCCAATGACCACTGACTTGAGATATCAGTCATTTATTTTCCATCTTACTTTTGTTTTATTTTAACAAAAAGAATGATCCAATGACCACTGACTTTAGACATCAGTCATTTATTTTCCATCTTACTTTTTTGTTTTATTTTAACAAAAAGAATGATCCAATGACCACTGACTTGAGACATCAGTCATTTATTTTCCATCTTACTTTTTTATTTTAACAAAAAAAGAATGATCCAATGACCACTGACTAGAGATATCAGTCATTTATTTTCCATCTTACTTTTTTTTAGTTTAACAAAAAAAGAATGATCCAATGACCACTGACTTGAGATATCAGTCATTTATTTTCCATCTTATTTTTTTTATTTTAACAAAAAAGAACGATCAAATGACTACCGACTTTTGATACAGTCATTTATTTTCCATCTTTTTTTTTTATTTTAACAAAAGAAGAACGATCAAATGACTACCGACTTTTGATATCAGTCATCCAGATATTTCTGGTTTATTTTTCGTTGTCTGTACAGCACCGGAATTAGGGGTCTATAGATACATTCACTGAATTATTATTACTCTTGTTTTGGGGATCCGAGTCCATTGTCTTCGGTCACTGTCCTAACCTTAGGGGTTAGATTTAATAGTTACCCATCAGGGTGGTCGAGTGGTCAACACTGGAGCCTTGTAATGGATAAGCCTAATGTAATTTTAATTCTTGCCCTAGAATCGGCGTGAGTTGCTGGCAGGTCCCGTAGCAGATGGTCAATTTTTACGCTTTCACAGTGGTAAAGAAACATCAAAACATTCATAGAAATTAAAGTAATCTACTTTTTTATCTTTTATTGGTATGTACAAGAAATTAGAATAATCCCCAATTTTTTTTTTATTTTATTTTTTTTTTTTTTGTTTCTTTTATCAACACGTAAGAATAACCAGGTCGATTTTCTCGCAGACATTCCGAACACGTAGGGGGTTAGTGCCGTCAGTGTACCTCATGCGGTGCACTGTAGGCATTACTTAAGGTTCCGTGCTGCGTCTCTTCGACCCCTAGCTGCAATCCCTTTCGTTCCTTTTACTGTACCTCCTTTCATATTCTCTATACCTTCCACCCTCTCTTAACTGTTGATTCATAGTGCAACCGTGACGTTTCCCTCCTGTCACACCTTTCAAACCTTTTACTGTCAGTTTCTATTTCAGCGCTGAATTACCTCACAGATCCCAGTGCCTGGCCTTTGACCTAAATTCTATATTCGATTCAATTCAATTCCAACACGTAATAGCGTTCAATAATCATCCATTTAAGTTCCTGCCGCTCGAATCGACAGCACGAGAGTGCTTGAACACTCACGGAAAGAGAGAGAGAGCGCTCGTGCCCTTCCTAAGAGCAAGGACGCAGCGCAAGTGTTTCGATTCGTGTTCCAAATAAGGCAAAAGCTAGTTGTTCGGCGGTGTTAACACTACCGGAGAATGCCCGGACGCATTCCCCCGATCGGCTGTTAATCCGATGCAGGCCAGGTGTAAAGTGGAGCCAGCCAGAGAGAGAGAGAGAGAGAGAGAAACATTTTATTGCGCGAGAAACCTTACTAAGTTTACAGCGCAACGAGAAGCAACCCAGGCGCGGTGTGCGTGTAGGGGAAAGCCATCTATCGCGGATGGTATTGTCTGTGATGTTTTACATACGTTTTTCATCCTGTTGGTGGCTACCCTAATACTATTCTCCTTGCATTTTAATATATTTTTATCTGTTTGTTAATTTATTAATTTTTTTTCTTGTTTGATAAGTGAGATCTCTTCTTTCTGTATTTCCCTTTACTTCCTCTTAGTTCCTCCTAATTTTACTTCCTCTTACTTCTTCCTAGTGAACACCATAATATTCTTTGGAAGCTTGAATTTCAAGTCAGTGGCCCCTTTGGTGGGCTTGATCCCTATGAATAGGTTTCATCTACAGAATAATAATAATAATAATAATAATAATAATAATAATAATAATAATAATAGTAATAATAGACAAAAGTCATTCGCCAGGGCTGATAAACGGTACTCGGGTAGCAGTACAAAATATAAATTGAATACAGATAACTACGTAGGAGAATTACTACATATTAAGTAGAAATTACTCATGACAAGATTGCACTGCAAGGTTTGTCTTGAATATGACAAAGTATGCAACATTTATATATACAAGCCGGCAAGAAAAAAAAGGGGTAACGGAAACCCCTCTATATAAAAGATGGATTTCTCCTATATGGCCATTCAGGTGAGAGAGCAGGTGGGGAGGTGCGTTCCCCTTCTTCTTCTTTTTGATTTATCGCAAGGTGTCAGGTTATCATTTTCCCCAGAGCGTGAGAGTGCTGATGACCAAGGTAACACTTTGCAGTCTCTCTCTCTCTCTCTCTCTCTCTCTCTCTCTCTCTCTCTCTCTCTCTCTCTCTCTCTCTCTCTCTCTCTCTCTCTTTTAAGCTTTTAAGCGAGTATCTATAGTGTATCCTTTAGCAGAGTAATACTTTAAAATATTGGATTTCTCTCTCTCTCTCTCTCTCTCTCTCTCTCTCTCTCTCTCTCTCTCTCTCTCTCTCTCTCTCTCTCTCTCTCTCGTAAGCGAGTATCTAGTGTATCCTTTACCAGAGTAATATTTCAAAATATTGGAATCTCTCTCTCTCTCTCTCTCTCTCTCTCTCTCTCTCTCTCTCTCTCTCTCTCTCTCTCTCTCTCTCTCTCTTAAGCTAGTATCTAATATATCCTTCACCAGAGTAATATTTCAAAATATTTGAAAGAACAGTTTTAGAATTAACAGTAAAAACACTTCATATTACCTGATGCAACGCCCTTCCTTGAACGTATTGTGTGTGTGTGTGGGCTGCCCAAGAGCAAGAGCCCGTGCTGGCATATGGCATTATGGCCCAACTAAAACTACTGAAGGAGAAGAAAAAAAAAATTATGTATCAATTTCATAGACTGCTCTGCAACCAAGTGAAAGTCCAGACATAATATAATGCAAAGTGAGAAGAGACCCTCGTCCCATAGGCGTTGCTAGTCCCTGATATGTTTGTTAAGCACGTAGGATTATAATTACTTTGCCTTTAATATCGCATCAATAAGGTATTGGAGACCACCGTCGCGATACCCGTAAAAGAATCCATTGGGACTCTGTACACGTTCGACCCTAGCGGAGATTTCAAATAGCCTCTGAAAGGAATGATATATGTAGGCTTGTAAAGGTACCGTGAAATCCCGTACTCTAGATTACGATTGGAATGAATATAGAATTTGGGCCAAAGGCCAAGCACTGGGACCTATGAGCTCTTTCACTGCTGAAACGGAAATTGACTAAAAGGTTTGAAAGGTGTAACAGGAGGAAAATCTCTAAGCAGTTGGACTATGAATCAATTGTTAGTAGAGGGTCTTACATCTTACAGTTCGTTCGGGTCGCCCCAGGTCCCTCGGTGTGAGGCACCTTTGATGTCTCCCAGAGAATTGCTTTTGCATCTTCCAGTCTTGGATGGTCTGGGATGCAGCTTAGATATTTGTCGAGTTTATTCTTAAACACATCTACACTCGCTCCTGATATGTTCCTCAGATGAGCTGGTAATGCACTGAATAATCGCTGCATTATTGATGCTGGTGCGTGGTGGATTAATGTCCTGTGTGCTTTCCTTAGTTTTCCTGGTATAGTTTATGGCACTGTTAATCTACCTCTGCTTGCTCTTTCTGATATTTTTAGCTCCATGATGTTTTCGGTAATTCCTTCTATCTGTTTCCATGCCTGGATTATCATGTAGCGTTCTCTTCTCCTGTCGAGACCATATAATTTTAAGAATTGTCGTCTTTCCCAGTAGTCAAGGTCCTTAACTTCTTCTATTCTAGCTTAAAGGACCTTTGTACACTCTCTATTTGTGCAATATCCTTTTGGCAGTGTGGGTACCATATCATATTGCAATATTCAAGTGGACTACGCACGTACGTTTTATAAAGCATAATCACGTGTTCGGCTTTTCTTGTTTTGAAGTGCCGGAACAACATTCCCATTTCCGCTTTGCGTTTTGCCGATAGTATTGCTATTTGATCACTGCATAGCAAGGTGGAAGAAAGAGAATATGAAAAGAGGTACAGTAAAAGGAACGAAAGGGGTTGCAGCTAGGGGCCGAAGTAGAACCTTAAGTAATGCCTACAGTGCACCCCGTGGATTGACTGGTTTTGGTGTGATGGTTATGAGACAAGTTATGTTACTTCTGCTGGGATGTACAATATTTTCAAGGATTTTGTGACGAGAAAGAAATCCGGGAAAGGACAGAAGATATGGATGCAAAGCTGTCGAATAAAATGTTGATAGTTGATGAAATGCGGAGAGGATACTGGTGGTTGGTGATGTAGGAGAGAAATTGCGCAGATCGGTGAAAGAGGTTGCTACTGTCCTCAAACAGCATCTGTAGTTAATGTTTTTCTCCAGCTCCTTCTCCCTAAGTACCTCTCTCTCTCTCTCTCTCTCTCTCTCTCTCTCTCTCTCTCTCTCTCTCTCTCTCTCTCTCTCTCAGACACACACACAGTGTTTTGGACTTTTTGTTTACCTTCATCCGTGCAAATGACTATAATATATATATATATATATATATATATATATATATATATATATATATATATATATATATATATATATATTATTTATATATATAAACATAAATATTATATATATATATATATATATATATATATATATATATATATATATATATATAATTACAAATACATGTACCTCACACATATCAGGGTAACCTTTTCCTGTCAGTACTGAAAAAAAGCTTGTAGCGCCAATGATTATAATAACTCCCTAACCCCCGCCCCCTCCCCTCTCTGGGCTTGTATACAGCTTTAGCCAACTAAGGGATTATCGATTCTGTCCGCATCTGTACGGAACCAATTTCAGATTTGAGCGACGTTTGGACAGGATTCTCTCTCTCTCTCTCTCTCTCTCTCTCTCTCTCTCTCTCTCTCTCTCTCTCTCGCCATACATTGCATTACCACCGAATATTGTACATAACTGTCGCCTTCGTCCGTGAGAAGATTTACAGATGAAAAGCGGACGCGAGAACTTATTCTTTTGGGACATTCTACACTCTACGATTGTAGGTGCACAAAGGTGCGCATGCGCGGACTTGGTATTTCCTTTGTTTACATTCATCTCTCGTGATTCCACTCTAGTAGTTGTACTCGATACGATTTCCAAGCAGAAGCTCCTGGTGGGGACGACTTCGTGATTATTATCGAGTCTGGTTCTAATGGAATAAAATGAAAAGAAGAAGAAGAAGGAATTTGTAACCCTAAAACGAAGTGATAAGCTCACACCATCTTGAGAGGCGGGTTATTGTTGTAGGAGTTGTGAATATAAGATTGATGGAAACTTCCTGAGTTTGGCTCTTTTTTTTTTTTAATCTCCACTGGGCGAATGCTGGAATTTTGGGTCTATATGGGAATGTGGGTATGTAGGTATTATGGGATTGTGGGTATGTAGGTATTATGGGGTTGTGGGTATGTAGGTATTTATTGCTGGTCGCTGGAATGAATGGAACGGTTCTTGTGTTGTTTTGTACGAGAAGTGCGTGTGTATATGTGTGTATTTATGTATGTATGTGTGTGTGTTTATGAGACTCTAATAAATGTAAAATCAGTAAGATTGGTCTCTTCTTTGTGCTTAAGAAATGCTAATCATTAGGAAGGTGAGATATGCCAAGGACTTATTCTCAAAATCAGGATGTTCGATATTCAGTCCCATTCAGTAGTTAAGTGATCTGGACGGACGTTGTTTTTGTTTGCAATGGCCTAATTGTACATATTTTAATTTTTTTTTTCCCTTCAGTTTGCTTTTGTGAGAGTTTTCTTGCTCACTCGTTTCGTGCTCTGTGCTACTTTGTGCCCCGAAGATGTGTTAAAATACACGAAAGTACTTGGCACTCCGTCGTTTCATTTGAACTTTCCCAGTGGCTTTAGCTAATAGACAAAATCACGCGCTTACTTCTGTGATTTCTTAGTATACACACACACACGCGCACACACACAACACACACATATATATATATATATATATATATATATATATATATATATATATATATATATATATATATATATATATATATATATCTCAGGTTGAAGAGGTAAAGGCATGCATGTCTCTTACAAGAACAAGTTTATTCTGCCAACGTTTCACATCACATGATGCATCCTCAAGGCTGGAAATTACAGACAATAAATACTTAAAATGTCACTTCCACAATGGGAAAAGCTTCTTTAGAAATTTTAAAAATTTATAAACATTTACAACTACAAAAAAATTAATTAAAACAAGAACTTGAAAGGAACACCGACCAAGGCAAGAGCTAAAAAGTGACTAGAAAGACAGGGAGGAAATAAACAAACGAAAGAAACCTATAACGAACGTGGAGAGTAAACAAACAGGCAGTTATGCTATAAACAGTTGTCTGGACGACGATTGGGTGTTTAGTGTTGGTACATTAGTTTTTATGAAAAGCTACTCCAACACCATCAACTCGTCGTCCTTACGGGCAGATCCAATAATTTTAAAATCATTAATATCCAAGCGGGTACCACACATCTTGGAATGATTCCGAACATTGATAATTCGGGATTGGACAATGTGCAACCCGTCCTGAAGCTGACACCTTGGTGGGGAGCAGAAACGGACCTTGAGAAGCCTCCTAGTACATCCAACGTAGGTTCCCAGACTACATCTGGGACAGGTATATTTATAGATAATGTTGGATGTCAAGGAAGGACTCAGTCTGTCCTTCACTCTGAAAAAGAACGGATATTTAGAGGGTTTCGTGGAATCAACTTCAGATTTACAGCTGGCAATTCATGATGGATTAAATTCATACATTTCTTTTTAAAACTTTTGTCATGAAGGAAAGGAACTTAGCATAAATACATAATTTGGGAACGGTATATGTGGGAATAGGTTGTTCCATTTTTGCAGTTAAGAGCTTATTAAGTACTCGATGGAAATAGTGGGATGGAAAACAATTGCTGCGGAAAAAATTAGCCAAGAACTCTACTTCTTTGTAAAGATACGCCTGTGGAGGAGGGTAGAAAAGAGGAATTCAACTTAAAAATTGAACTACATGAACTATAAAGTGGTGCCCAAACCTGCTTAAAAGTATTTTCCTGTGAATGCTGGTTTGAAACCATTATTTCCCTGGTATTCGTAAGTCAAAGAAATGATAAGGAGTTACGAGTTTCTTTCTCAACTGTAAAGCCTAATATTGGGATGTTGGGCATTTAATGAATTCTAAAAAGGAGTCTGCATTAAATCCCGCTTAAACAGGGCAAAGGTGTCGTCCACGTATCTTTTGTAAAATAAGGAGGGTGGAAACTAAGGGGACAATTGTCAAATTCCACCCTTTATTTTACAAAAAGAACATCATGGGCCTTCCTGCTATTTATCTTAGCCTGAATATTTGTCATGCGGACAATGGTCAATATCTAGATATATTCTTTCAGATATCCCATCAATCTGAAGGAATAATCTAGAAGATGGGGCTTGCAGAGGGAAGAATAGTTTCTTCTAGTATGCTATGTCCCTTGGTGAACATCTTGTACAAGATATTTGTCATGCAGACAATGGTTCAATATCTAGATATATTCTTTCAGATATCCCACCATTCTGAAGGAATAATCTAGAAGATGGCTTGCAGAGGGAAAGAATAGTTTCTTCTAGTATGCTATGTCCCTTAGTGAACATCTCGTACAAGATATTTGTCATGCGGACAATGGTCCAATATCTAGATATATTCTTTCAGATATCCCACCATTCTGAAGGAATAATCTAGAAGATGGGCTTGCAGAGGGAAGAATAGTTTCTTCTAGTATGCTATGTCCCTTGGTGAACATCTTTTACAGGATATTTGTTAATCGGACAATGGTCCAATATCTTGATATACTCTTTCAGATATCCCACCATTCTGAAGGAATACTCTAGAAGATGGGCTTGCAGAGGGAAGAATAGTTTCTTCTAGTATGCTATGTCCCTTGGTGAACATCTTGTACAAGATATTTGTCATGCGGACAATGGTCCAATATCTTGATATATTCTTTCTGATATCCCACCATTCTGAAGATATAATCTAGAAGATGGGCTTGCAGAGGGAAGAATAGTTTCTTCTAGTATGCTATGTCCCTTGGTGAACATCTTGTACAGGGTATTTGTCAAGAAGTATACTGGCCAAACTGGGAAAGAGTTGTCTACTAGATTAGACCAACATAAATATTCAGTTAGAACAGGATAGACTTCTAGTGCCCTTTTTAATAATCTCAGTCGTTTTCACCATGCTATTTGTGGGACAGAAGCGAAAGAGATTGTATTTTATAACGATTATATTAGTAGGAATATAACTGAATCTGCCTTTATAAAGACGTTTCCAGAAAACTTTTAAATTTGAGCTAGCGCATTACAACCAGACAATCTTATTATAGATAAAATAGTGAAGAGTTTAACATTATCCTGTAATTCTGTGTACTGTTTGTAATTTTATTTTATGTATTTCTTATTGTTCGTTCAGTTATTTTAATATTACTTGTTCCTTTATTGATGTCTTTTCATGTATATTGTTATATTACTGTTATTATTATTACTATTCCTAATTGTGAATTCAGTTGTTTTGTAAACTGGTCGACAAGTATTCAGCTTTTTATCATTCATTTCTGTATATAATGCGGTCATTAGGCAAGTCCTTTCCTATATATATATATATATATATATATATATATATATATATATATATATATAGAGAGAGAGAGAGAGAGAGAGAGAGAGAGAGTCAACACCCACAGCATAAGAGTGAGATGAATATGAAAAATTCCCCAGTGGTCAGAAAAGAAACTACTACAATAACAACCTACCTTTTGGTAAGAAAAAAAAAATATATAAAAGGTAATCGCTGACGACACTTACACCACGAAAGGCCATTCCCCAGCAAAAAATTAAATCAATAAATAAATATAAAGAAATAAAAAAAAAAAGAGAGAGGCGATCAAAACAGAAAGTGGTAATCACGACGAAAGGCGAGCCGAGTAGAAATAACAGCGCCGAATCATAATAAAGGCGAGAGGAATGGGGTTCAAGGCATCGCCGCCACACATTGTGAAAACAGGGCAGATATCATCCAAGGGCGAGCATCGTCCATAAAAGATCGTGAGATTAATAAAAGAGGGCGCATTCATTCGTACAACGCAGATAATAAAAGAAACGCGAGTGGCCCGTCACAAAACCAGGGGCGAAGCCGAGAGAGAGAGAGAGAGAGAGAGAGAGAGAGATGAGACAAGAACAAGGTACAGTGGATTTACAGAGAGAAGAAACAGAGAGAGAGAGAGACGAACAAGGAAAATTCTAGAGTGGTCAGAGAGAGAGAGAGAGAGAGAGAGAGAGAGAATGAACAAGGAAAATTCTACATTAGTCAGAGAGAGAGAGAGAGAGAGATGAACAAGGAAAATTCTACATTAGTCAGAGAGAGAGAGAGAGTGATAAACAAGGAAAATTCTACAGTGGTCAGAGAAGAAGAAGAAGAAGAAGCAGAGAGAGAGAGAGAGAGAGAGAGAATTATCACGCACAGTATAAAAGTGAGACGAACAAGAAAAATCTTTCCAGCGCTCAGAAAAGGAACAAGAGAGAGAGAGAGAGAGAGAGGGTGGGAAATAAAAAAAAGAAAATAGGCAACTGCATAAAAGAAAAGTGAATGGGAAAATCTGAAATGGATTGGTCCGGTGTCATAAAGTCCCGAGAAGTAATCGCGCAGGCACTTCAACACACACAGAGTTAATGAAGCTTTGTGCGCTCCGGATAAAAGTGTATCGCGGTGAGCGGTCCTCCTCCTCCTTATTCTCCCCTCCCCCTTCCCCCTTCCCCCTCTCCGTAGGAGCACATGCGCACGACGTCTTATGTGTTCCCTGATGAAGACGTGACGTACTTCTTTATGTTTCCATATCGTAAAATGAATCCCGGAATGCCTCGATTAGCCCGGGTGAGACCGGGTGAAGGAAGAGAGATTGGGTCAGAAGGGGCCGGGTTGGTTGTTGGTACTTGCCAGAAGGATTATATCAGGTGGAGGGGGAGGGAGAGAGAGGGAGAGGGAGGTAATCAGGGAGGTCACTTTCGAAATGACTTAATTAAGACTGATTTGCATGGGTGCGTTTTATACAACTTTTCGGTAAATTTTTTATCAGTTTTTTTTTTTAAGATTTTATGGCCTCATTAGCCTGGCCCCATTTTCACTGGTTTTTCTGTCCCATCGGTGAAAATAACACTTGTCTTCAGAGAACGCTTATTTAAAATACGCACGATACATTCGTGCGTTCGTTCAGCGTGTACATTTAAGCGTATCACACTGTAATATTACTGTAGGTACTCGAAAACCGAACTTGAAATTTAGTGCAGCACATTTACATTTCATGAAACTCAATGAAATCCGCAAGAATATTTATATTCTATCATTTTAACAAGTATGTCAAAAGAATTGAATGAGTCCATTGCACGTTTAAGTTTTCTGTAAAAGAAAACTGTCGTGCCGGCTTGTCTGTCCGTCCTGCACTTTTTCTGTCCACCAGATCTTGTGTTCACTATAGTTATATACGCAAATTGTATGTTAATTCACCACTGAATCATCAAACATACCAGATTGTGCCCCCCAGCTCCCAGTAGTTTTTATTTTATTTATTAGTTGTGTTAGCTACGATCGTGCGTCTGGCAGCGTTATAGGTACCAACAACACAGGCCACCACCGGGCTGTGGGTGAAAGTCTCATGAGCCGCGGCTGAGAGTTTCATGGGCAGGGGCTGAGAGTTTTATGCAGCATTATACGCTGTACAGAAAACTCGATTGCGCCGAAGAACCTTGTGGTTATCCTTCAATTTCAGAATCAATGTTAATTTATCTTGGCCTCGGCTATTGGGTTACCTTACTTTATACAAGGACTGTTCAGTTGATCATAGTTTCACACGTACACACACACGCACATACCTGCTAAATTTAATTGATGAGGAAAATATAGCATTTGTTCCCTTCTCTATCATTATACAATGATGAAGATGATGAATACAAGTCATCCAGACTGGTGCTTGCAAGAATTCCTCAAGTAGTTACGTAAGCAATATTTCTAAAGATGTAAATAAAACAATCTTTTTTTTGTATGTGTGTGTGTGTGTTGGCATTTGAAAATTCACTTCTTCTATTCTTGTAGTTATGGTCTTAAAAGAATTCATTATTGTTATACTAACTCCGGTGTGGACAGGTTAGAGAAAGTAAATCATTAGAATGGGCAATAAGCTCTGTACCTGAAGTTTAAATTGGCTCTCATAATATCTGACTTGACAAAACTGAATCTTCTCTAAATGGGCATGACAGATCTTTCCCTGATAAAGTGACTTTTTTCGATATTCTTTTATATATTCATATTTTTCTCATACATCTTAAGTGGAATACCTTCGTTTTACTACAGAAAGTCCTGTATTCATCTTTGGTAAGTAAAATATTAACTTTTTTTTTTACAGTTCTTTGGGGTAAATATGAATTAGAGGTCACTTGTTGCCAAGTTTTTGACAAAAAAGTTTAGTGAATGTTATTCTAATTGTCTACAGAAATCAAGAACAGTTTCTCTGTTTTAAATTGCAGGTGCAGAAGATTATCTTCACTCTTATTTTGCTTGCTGCTGTTCTTAATGCTTATTTTACGTCGAATGTGGAGGAAAAAATAAATAAAATTCAAGTTGACCTTTTAGTTTTCTGAAAAGAAAACTATTGTGCCGGTTTTGTCTGTCCGTCCGCACTTTTTTCTGTGTGCACCTTTTCTGTCCGCCCTCAGATCTTAAAAACTACGGAGGCTAGAGGGCTGCAAATTGGTATGTTGATCATCCACCCGCCAATCGTCAGACATACCAAATTGCAGCCCTCTAGCCTCAGTAGTTTTATTTTAATTAAGGTAAAAGTTAGCCATAATCGTGTTTCTGGCAACGATATAGGATAGGCCACCACCGGGCAGTGGTTAAAGTTTCATGTTCCGCGGCCCATACAGCATTATACCGAGGGCACCAAAAGATAGAATTATTTTCGGCGGCCTTGATTATACGCTATAGCGGCTGTACAGAAAACTCGATTGCGCCGAAGAAACTTCTGCGCAATATTTTGCTTGCTTAATTTTATAACTTCTAACGAGAGGTGTGTCGAGCCTGAGGTCGTCTGCGCCTGCAAAAAAAAAAAAAAAAAAAAAAAAGTCACACTTTAAAATTTCATTTTCTTTCTGAGGAAGGACTTGTCGAGTGGTTTGAGGCGAGAGCGCAATTAACGTCAGTACTAGTTAGGGGCTGGTCGACGGCGTCGATCGCTAACGAGTGCGGATAACAATTCGACTTCGACTTCTGAAGGCGGGGGTGGGGAGGGGTTTAGTCTTCTCCGCTGTTTATGCGATCGTGTGCCTTGATTTTTGCGTGTAAAGTGCTTGAAACTGTTTGCTTCTATGAGAGAGAGAGAGAGAGAGAGTGTTATCTTTTCCTCATGTCATTCCGATGTTTGAATGGTAGCTTTATTCTTGAGAGAGAGAGAGAGAGAGAGAGAGAGAGAGAGAGAGAGAGAGAGAGAGAGAGATAACTTTTCCTCATATCATTCTGATGTCTGAATGGTAGCTTTAATCTTGAAAGAGAGAGAGAGAGAGAGAGAGAGAGAGAGAGAGAGAGAGAGAGAGAGAGAGAGAGAGAGAGAGATCTTTTCCTCATATCATTCTGATGTCTGAATGGTAGCTTTAATCTTGAGAGAGAGAGAGAGAGAGAGAGAGAGAGAGAGAGAGAGAGAGAGAGAGAGATCTTTTCCTCATATCATTCTAATGTCTGAATGGTAGCTTTAATCTTGAGAGAGAGAGAGAGAGAGAGAGAGAGAGAGAGAGAGAGAGAGAGAGAGAGAGAGAGAGATCTTTTCCTCATATCATTCTGATGTCTGAATGGTAGCTTTAATCTTAAGAGAGAGAGAGAGAGAGAGTTCTTTTCCATTTTTTAAAAGGCACATGTCAAAAAAATGCCAATATACTTTTTTTTTGCCCGGTGAAAATATAACATTTGAACTCATATTCCTTTGAGTGACTCGCCTCTTGAAAAAAAGGGTTTTTTGGGGAACACAGAAGCTAGGATAGAGTTTCAGAGTGTAGTAATGAAAGAAAAAAAAAAGAAGTTAAAATTGTAGTCTTTAAAACCGTGTTCGTGTCTCCAAATAGTCTTTAGTTTTTTATTTTCTTTATTTTTTCATTTAGTTTTATTTTACTCTTTTATTTTATTTTATTTTTTGCACCTTTGAGGCTTTCCAAACCTGCAGTGGCTGTAACTTTTCACTGGTTAATTAGCAACTGAGCCTCACGAACACTGCCCGCTCTCTCTCTCTCTCTCTCTCTCTCTCTCTCTCTCTCTCTCTCTCTCTCTCTCTCTCTCTCTCTCTTAATCAGGTTATCACACCACGTCCACTGCTCTCGTAAATTGAAAAATATTCCCAGAATCCATCACAAATCAGATGTTGTGTTCAAAAACTAGTTTCTCTCTCTCTCTCTCTCTCTCTCTCTCTCTCTCTCTCTCTCTCTTCCTAAAAAGTCTATATGCACTATTAATCTGTTAGTATTTTTCTTTATTCTCTCTCTCTCTCTCTCTCTCTCTCTCTCTCTCTCTCTCTCTCTCTCTCTCTCTCTCTCTCTCTCTCTCTCTCACAGATCCTGGAAAGTCAGTATCCACTATTAACCTGTTAGTATTTCTCTCTCTCTCTCTCTCTCTCTCTCTCTCTCTCTCTCTCTCTCTCTCTCTCTCTCTCTCTCTCTCTCTCCAAATTCAATATTTCAATTCTGGACCATTTATCCATGGTTGGATAATCCTCTCATTGATAATTATCCAGCAGCTCTTAGAGGAATTCCCTGTGATTTCGAACCACTGGACCACATCTCGTGTTGATGGATTATTTTCGAGACCCTGCTCTTATAAAGGAGGGATTTGGGTACCTCGTGCTTTCGTTTAATAGGAGGTTTATTAAGAGTTTCGCCTTTTAAAGACAAGTCCCCCACCCCCCACAAAGTCGTCGAGTTTCTCTTCATTAAAATTTTGTAAGAGTTTTTTTTTCTCTTTTTTTTTTTGAGGGGGAGTTTTAGTTTTATTATATCTGAAAATTTTTCGTATCTTTTCAAATGATGTCTTTTTGTATTTTTTTTTCTTGAGGGAGAGTTTTCATTTTGGTACATCTAAGAGTTTTTCGTACGTTTTCAATGGATGTCTTTTTTTTTTATTTTTTGTAGACATTAAAAGTATGTAAGAGTTTTTTTTTCTTGAGGGAGAGTTTTCATATTGGTATATCTAAAAATTTTTCGCGTGTTTTCAGAGAATGTCGTTTTTTATTTTCATATTTTTTACAACTCCATAAAGAAAATTTGGCGTTCCTTTGTGTTAAGTTTTGTTCACATGAAAAATTTTCGCATGTTTTCAAAGGATTTTTTTTATTTTTATTTTTTTTTAGAGTTCCCGTCAAGAAAATTTGGCGTTCCTTTGTGTCTATTTTTGTTCTTGTTAGTTGACGACTGTGGAAAGTATTTCATTAAAGGTTAATCTTTTACTTTAAACTCATTCTTTATTCCCTTTATAATTCCCCTCTTACCATATTCCCTTTTCACGTTTATCCATTCTACGGCATTCCGATCGTTCTTTTATTAACTTTTCAAACCCCAAATTTTTCTTCGTCACTTTGTATAACTTATTTTCCTTCCTTCATTATTCACTTATCTTTTCCCCAAATTTTATTCGGACGCAGTTCTTCATAAACTCGAGTTTTCCTTTATGCCTTCCTTATTTTTCCGGGATTGGCTGAGTTATTTGTTTCATTTACCATACGATTATTATTATTATTATTATTATTATTATTATTATTATTATTATTATTATTATTATTATTATTATTATTATTATTTTTATTATTATTGTTGTTGTTGTTATTATTATTATTATTATTGTTATTATTATTATTATTATTATTATTATTATTATTATTATTATTCAGAAGATGAATCCTCTCCATATGAACGAGCCCACCAAAGGGGCCACTGACTTGAAATTCAAGCTTCCAAAGAATATTAAGGTGTTCACTAGGAAGAAGTAGGAGGAGAATAAAGGGGAATATAGAAAGAAGAGATTCCACTTATTAAAAAAGAAGAAAATAAAATAATAAATAGGTAAATAGGAAAAAATGTATAAAAATGCAAGAAGAATAGTGTTAGGGTAGTAATGCATTGCATCTTCGCTTGAACTTCTGAAGTTCCAATTGCACGACAGAACTTCTGAAGTTCCAATTGCACGACAGAACTTCTGAAGTTCCAATTGCACGACAGAACTTCTGAAGTTCCAATTGCACGACAGAACTTCTGAAGTTCCAATTGCACGACAGAACTTCTGAAGTTCCAATTGCACGACAGAACTTGAAGTTCCAACTGCACGACAGAACTTCTGAAGTTCCAATTGCACGACAGAACTTCTGAAGTTCCAGTTGCACGACAGAACTTCTGAAGTTCCAATTGCACGACAGAACTTCTGAAGTTCCAACTGCACGACAGAACTTCTGAAGTTCCAATTGCACGACAGAACTTCTGAAGTTCCAATTGCACGACAGAACTTCTGAAGTTCCAATTGCACGACAGAACTTCTGAAGTTCCAACTGCACGACAGAACTTCTGAAGTTCCAATTGCACGACAGAACTTCTGAAGTTCCAGTTGCACGACAGAACTTCTGAAGTTCCAACTGCACGACATTCTCTGGGAGGCTGTTCCACAGTCCAGTGGTGTGAGGAATAAAGGTCCTCTGGAGAGAATATTTATCAGAGGTATTCTTAAAGAACACACACTCAGATAAAAGGAAATAAAGGTCTCTGCAGTTGAATTCCATTTCTGTGAAAGTAGCGATAAGGGCATTGATTTTATAGTTTTAACAGCCTTGTATGAAGATAAGAAGGTTTAAACTTGGATAGCAAACTGAATGAATAGGAATTTTTTTTCTCTTTTCTTGAGATAGAATTATGCACTTGCCAGTTATTCTCTCTCGCTCTCTCTCTCTCTCTCTCTCTCTCTCTCTCTCTCTCTCTCTCTCTCTCTCTCTCTCAGTTCTAAAAAGTCTATATCCACTATTAATGTGTTAGTATTTTTCTTTGTTCTCTCTCTCTCTCTCTCTCTCTCTCTCTCTCTCTCTCTCTCTCTCTCTCTCTCTCTCTCTCTCCAGTCCTAAGAGATCTATATTCACTATTAATCTATTAGTATCTCTCTCTCTCTCTCTCTCTCTCTCTCTCTCTCTCTCTCTCTCTCTCTCAGTTCTAAAAGGTCTATATATCCACTATTAATCTGTTAGTATTTTTCTTCTCTCTCTCTCTCTCTCTCTCTCTCTCTCTCTCTCTCTCTCTCTCTCTCTCTCTCTCTCTCTCTCTTCCCCAAAGCTACAGCGCTGAATCCCGAAATGATCCGAGTCCGTAAGGGGGGTTGGGGGGAGGTTGTGGGGGCTGGCCTCTCAGTGCCGCACCTCGGCCGAAAATAAAAATCATTGCTAAGTGAGGTGGAAGGTCAACCACGCACGTATTCCCGTAAAGACCCGGGAACACAGTGCCCGCATTAATGGGTACACGTTGATAGGGTGGGCATGCGGTATTTATAGAATTTGCACGATTGTTGTTGCCCCGGGAAGATGTATGAGATACCCGATTAATGCCAAGATCCGTTCGGTAGTAAATACCCGATTAATGCGAAGATTCGTCCATTAGGGGATTGGGATGGAGAGGAATGGCCCGCCAGATCGATTCCCCATAATGATTCGCTTGGCGTATTGTCTCCTGAGGAATGAGGAATTGGCCGAGGAATTCGGCATCGGTATTCGTCGTCTCCGGGAACCAGGGCGAGGAAAACTGTTCTCCGGGTATCGTTCTTTTGCTGGAATCGACGGAAATCCGTTAGCTGGTGGTCCTCGTGAACGCGTGATGATGGCGTGCTTTCAGTCGAATGTTGGAGTATTTTCTTAATGAAATTCGTTTCGTCATTCTCTCTGTATTAACTGACACCCACCGGGCCGTGGTTAAAGTTTCATGGGCCGCGGCTCATGCAGCATTATACGGAGACCACCGAAAGATAGATCTATATTTGGTGGCCTTGATTATACGCTGTAGCGGCTGTACAGAAAACTCGATTGCGCCGAAGATGCTTCGGCGCATTTTTTACTTGGAACTTGTTTCAAAAATGAACTCCATATTCATTTGAAGCTTGGATTTCAAGTCGCGGCCCTTGTGGGCTTGTTCTATATGAGTAGTGATTGAGCTTCTGAATAATAATAATAATAATAATAATAATAATAATAATAATAATAATAATAATAGTAAATGCAATTTGCGGTACCTCTGCTTATGTTCATTATTATAATGAACATTTATACTTTCATGTTTCCGTGCATGTGGATAATCCGTCTTGAATACGTGGTGAGAAGATATTAATGACCTTTGAGAGTGTGACGTGTGCTAGATTAGGAAATCTCTCTGTGAGTTTGTAAAGGCCCAGACATATTCATCGTTTGTAACATGTCAAGTATGAATTTCCTGTTCAACATTTTATTTACTCCAGTCTTTCGAGCCGAAGTGCATCATTGCATTTAAAACTTAAGCCATTTATTTATTTTTCAGTCCATTTAGTCTGGATGAAAGGCGTCATTTTCGTTTCAGGTTAAAATTTTGTGGGTGATATAAAGTCGTATTTTTATTGCATTTAAAACTTAAGCCATTTATTTATTTTTCAGTCCATTTAGTCTGGATGAACGGCGTCATTTTCGTTTCAGATTAAAATTTTGTGGGTGATGTAAAGTCGTATTTTTACTGCATTTAAAACCAAAGCCATTTATTTATTTTTCAGTCCATTTAGTCTGGATGAAAGGCGTCATTTTCGTTTCAGATTAAAATTTTCGTGGGTGATATACAGCCTTTTTTTTTTTTATCTCAAGTTAAATATGATTAGTAAAGGTGACATGCATTTTTCTTGGGTGTTAAAGCCTGGTTTGCTCAGTGGGAAAAGAGTTTTCCCATTTGAATTAAAGCATGTAGTTTCAAAGTCGTTTTTATTTCAAGTAAAACCAGTTTGCTCAGCTCAAACTCGTTTCTATTTCAAATTAAGCTTAGCTTTTTTTTATGTAAAAGGAAACTATTGTGCCGGCTTCGTCTGTCCGTCCGCACTTAATTCTGTCCGCACTTTATTCTGTCCGCACTTGTTTCTGTCCGCACTTTTCTGTCCGCCCTCAGATCTTAAAAACTACCGAGGCTACGGGGCTGCAAATTGGTATGTTGATCATTCACCCTCCAGTCATCAAACATACCAAATTGTAGCACTCTAGCCTCATTAGTTTTTATTTTATTTCAGGTTAAAGTTAGCCATAATCGTACTTCTGGCAACTATATAGGATAGGCCACCACCGGGCCTAGGTTAAAGTTTCATGGGCCGCGGCTCATACAGCATTATACCGAGACCACCGAAATGTAGATCTACTTTCGGTAGCCTTGATTATACGCTGTAGCGACTGTACAGAAAACTCGATTGCGCCGAAGAAACTTCGGCTTTTTTTTACTTGTTTCGGTGGAAATGGAGTTTGTTTTAAGTTGAGTTGCAACGTAGAAAGGTATCATTTCAATATAAACAGTTTTTTTTATTAGTGAAACACCTTCTTATTACAAATTCACTAATTTATGTAAGTAAAATTCTTTTTTTTTTTTTTTTTAAACATATGCTCAGTTTGATCAGGAAAACCTCATGATAGATGCCATTTATATATATATATATATATATATATATATATATATATATATATATATATATATATATATATATATATTTATTTATTTATTTATTAAGAGAGAGAGAGAGAGAGATTTTCTAAAATATTATTTAACACATCTTATAATTTAATTACCACCTATGTCATGAAGTTATTTTCTGTTTTTTTATGTATAACTCATCATATTTCCATCTGTAACCTAAGAGAGAGAGAGAGAGAGAGAGAGAGAGAGAGAGAGAGAGAGAGAGAGAGAGAGAGAGAGAGAGAGAGAGAGAGAAATTTAGGCCAAGACCAGGACTAGCCACACATTTGGAAAATATGGATCTTCCTAAAGCATTTCTTCCTATCTGGGAACATTGGGGTCGAAGGTCAAAGGTCGTCATACTTCCAGTGGAGTAAATGTACGGTGAATTACATTAACATTATCATCAATAATATTAATGTTTATTGAGCGGTATAAGTATGCATTGAATAATATATTTCATGTACGTTTTCTAAGTGCTGAAACAGACAGGTCGAAATTACATGAATTCTGTAGTGAAACAATTATAAACCATTCACAAACAAGTAAAAATTGCGCGGAATTTTCTTCGGCGCAGTAGAGTATTCTGTTAATCGAGGCCACCGAAAATAGATATGTCTTTCGGTGGTCTCGGTATAATGATGTATGAGTCGCGGAACATGAAACTTTAACCACAGCCTAGTGGTGGCCTGGCCTATATCGTTGCCAGACGCACGATATGGCTAATTTTAACCTTAACTAAAATAAAAACTAATGAGGCCAGAGGGCTGCAATTTTGTATGTTTGATGATTGGAGGGTGGATGATCAACATACCAATTTGCAGCCCTCTAGCCTCAATAGTTTTTAAGATCTGAGGGCGGACAGAAAATGTGCTGAGAGTAAGTGCTGATGGACAGACAAAGCCGGCACAATAGTTTCCTTTTCAGAAAACTAATAAAAATAAACATTAAATCCGATTTCACGAGGAAGGATGAATCAAATATCCCTTGAAATAATCAAAAGAAGATTTTTTCCTTGTTGTGGCACGAGTATCATTCCGCCCCTTATCAGATAATTGACCGCACGCCCTGGAAAACGAGTCTTCGCATCTTATCCTCACAAAAGAAAACAAGCTCGTAGTTCACGGCTATGAATAACAACTGGTCGAATTCCCCTCTCGTAATCCGATTGCGACACCAGATACGAACCCGTAAATCAATCCGTCCTTCGCGCATGCCAAGTAACCCCCCCATCCGGACTGGAGGATGATCGAGCGGATGAAATATATGAAGCGTGGAGTGTATTCATAAACCGCCGCGGTGGTAAGTTGTTGCCTTGCGGGAGCGCGCCGTGGAAAGAAAGACCGGGTCTGCGCGGCGAGTCCGTGAAATCAACAACGCAACTCCTTTTTAAAATGTCTCGAGTGCCTGCCTGCCTGCCTGCCTGCCTGCCGCGTGCGGTTAAAGGAGTGAAAGGGATGCTCTGTTCTGGGCTTGCCGAGGAGGCCATATGGGAATTTCACAGGTGAGAGGGAACGGTGACGTTAAATAAAGACTTCGGGTTTTCTGAGCGTTGCTGCCGGCCGGACTCGGAGAGACTTACGTAGAAGGGACGTGAGAATGATGGGTGTGGTTGAGTGCTGTTTGTAATAGCAATAGCCTCCTCCTCCTCCTCCGCCGCCTCCTGTTGTTGAGATGTAGGTGGAATGTTTATGGCTGCAGGTTTTGTCGTTCCGTTAGCATTACTGGGGAAGTTTTTCTCTGATATTTTTCTCTAGGGCATAGTGAGTTAGTGTTACATAATTTGTAGAGAGGATATTTAGATTTTTTGCCGTTATTCAACAAAAGAAAGGTCAATACTTACTCGTGTAAAACCACAAACAATTAATATATATAAAACCAGTGGTTTGTGCCAGGTGTTTCCCTCTTGTTTTCTGCTTGTATTGATGGGGTGTGGCTGCTAGCCTCACGCCCTGCCCCGTGGATTTTCAAGGGGCTAATTAACGTGACACCTCTTTTGTAAGGTGGATGTCTTTACACCTGGACTACGTACCTATCAATTGATAGCCGATCTCTGTACCGCCAAACTACAGCGCCCACTTTGGCCGATTGCACCTCTTATATCGGGTATAAGAGGTTATCAGACTGCTGATCTCGTAATGGAGTCAAAATTTAATGTTTCCGAGACACTTTCCTTCCTATTTCTCCGTCTCCTCTCCCATCCAGTTCGTCAGTGAAAAGTATTTGACGAAACTGCAATTCAGTCTCCCACTAACCTCAGTATTTTGTGCGTCCAGATTGCATCTGACTTGCCATGTAGAGAGATCACGTTCCTCAGATTACTAAATCTGCCGAGCCTCAGAATCTTGGTTGGAGTGTTTAGATGCAATGATATATATTTTTACATCTCTGTTTTTGAAAGCTGGTGTTGGACTTTGTGAAGCAGTTCTTACGTAATTTGAATTTTTCTTCCAACTGGCTCCCTCCTCGACAGAATTACCAAGTCAGGGGGAGATGTGTGACAGTAGGGAAGATCATGGACAAGTGTACTGGAGATTGGCAGGGTAGACAAGTACACAGTGATGCAGAAAAAAGAAGGCTTGTAATACAAAATCAGAGGAGAAGTTGAGCACAAACTTCGTGGACAGGAAAGTTTTACAGGACACCAAATGCAGAGTTTTTGGTTAAAGAGCAAATGGATTTCAGAACAAAGGATTCAAATATACAGTTGATGTCTGAAGTTAACACGTTCTGGGTCAGTGGTGTCAGTATTTTGAAGATTTGATGAACGTGAAAGACAGAATAATGGCACAGACGCTTGATCCCAGAGTATAATTAGTGCAAGATTGAGAAGTAACTGATGATGACAGATGGTGATGTAGAGTTTGAAGAATGAAGAGATACCAGGAGTTGATGAGATCACAAATGAAATGTTGCAGTACTTGGTTGATGATATGACTAAGAGCAGACCAGAGTTTCTGGGAAGGAATGCTAAAAAAGAATGATTGCTCAGTTGTATAACTGTAAAGGCACTTAGGCAATTAAGAATTAAGTCTATAACACTACTTAGTATAACCAAGTATGGTAGGATTCTGATTATGAAGTGAAGTAGGTGACAGAAGAACAGGATAGGTCACAACAAGGAACCTGTGAGATTTTTGGAAATTGAGGGAAAGAGTTACATTAGACCTAGAGAAAGCTTATGAAATAACTGATAGTTATTGAATGCAGCTGGGGGTTAGTGATTTATAGTACAGAAGTTACAGAGACTGACCAAAGTTATTTAACTGACATACATACATACAAATTATATATTGGTTGGTATATTCCTACATAACTGGTTGGTGTGGCCGAGCCTGATTTGACCAGCTATGTCCAGCGCACCCACCAGCCTCCAGGCAAGTAACGCAGGTGACGTCACAGCAACGTTGCTACTTGGAGACCGCGGACGGATTTGTTAATCGGGATAGAGAGAGAGAGAGAGAGAGAGAGAGAGAGAGAGAGAGAGAGAGAGGTGTGTTTACGGACATTACGCTATATTAGGAGGGCGCGGCTTGTCTCTTAGTCATGTTACACCATCACTCACGAGGCTAACAGAGTCTCTCTCTCTCTCTCTCTCTCTCTCTCTCTCTCTCTCTCTCTCTCTCTCTCTCTCTCTCAAAAGCCACCACATAGAACCTTCGGTTGCATCTTCTCTCCCTCTCACTCAAGGCATGAAGAATGTAGGAACTAGCTCTCTCTCTCTCTCTCTCTCTCTCTCTCTCTCTCTCTCTCTCTCTCTCTCTCTCTCTCTCTCTCTCTCATTTTTCTCCTTATTTTTGCTATCATAGTCCTCCATATTTGTGCTATCATAGTCCTTATTTTTAGTAACATTGTCCTCTTTACTTTCAGCATCATTGTCCTTATTTGCACCATCATTTTCTTCCTTATCACCATCATTGTCCTCCCTATTATTACCACCATTGTTTTCCTTAGTATCACCATCATTGTCCTCCTGACTGACGCCATCGGTGTCTTCCTTATTATCACCATCATTGACTTCCTTATTTTCACCGTCATTATCCCCTTATTTTTGTCATCATTGTCCTCCTTATTTTCAACATCATTGCCCGTATTTTTGCCATCATTGTCCTCCTTACTTTTGCTATGATAGTCCTCCTTATTTTCGCCATGTTTGTCCTCCTTATGTTCATAATCTTTTGCCGTCTTCCTCATATCACCTTCATTTTCCTCCTTATTTTCACCATCATTGTCCTCCATATTATTATCATCATCATTGTCCTCATTATCACCATCGTTGTCCTTATTTGTACCGCCATTGTCCTCCTTGTTATAACCACCAATGTCTTCCATATTATCACCATCATTGTCCTCCTCCTCCTCCTCCTCCTCCTCCTCCTCCTCCTCGCCTTTTCGTACCCTCCTTGCTTTAGACTAGAATTCGGCAGTGAAGCCGAGGGGCCGAGACTGCTACTCATTCCTTCCTCACCAATTAAAAATAACCCCAAACCCTGTCTGTACCTTCCGTCCCCTTTTGAAAC